>NC_069081.1:27042439-27642439 GCF_025698485.1 Gossypium arboreum
CGCGTAAAACGTAAAAGTTGCATTCTATTAGTTAAAGGTGTCAATTAACCTTGGCTTTTTAATATGATGGCCTTAAATGGTAAATAGCCCATTTATAAGATAGTGGAGGATATTTGGTTTGGCATTTGTGTAAATATGAATTTATTTTAATGGTAAAATGGTAATATGTTAAAAAAAGTTTAATTAAATAAATCAAAAGCCATTTTTTTGTCTTTTTATGCTATCATCTTTCTCCATAGCCGAATGTGAAAAGAAAAAGACGAGTTTGGAAGCTTTGAATATTCGACACCTTTGGAAGCTTAATTCGGGTATGTGTTTTACTCGATTTTTGATAATTTTTACGTTTTTGAGATTGTTGCTTCGAGTACTAGTAAACCCATGCCTTAATTTTTGGGTTTAATGAAGAATTTGAGATTTTTCATTTTTTATTATGTGATGAAATTGTTGTTTGATGATGAATAATAAATCTTTGATGTTTGATTTTCATGTTTAATTAAGTGATTTTTGATAAAAATTTGTATTAAGGACTAAATTTAGAAATTTGTAAATTAGGGGGTCAAAAAGTGAAATAAATAAAAGAAATGGGTTGCTAGAGACCTAAGATAAATTCGACATAACATGGGTTTGATGAAATTTTGAGTAATTTGTGTTATTTCAAAATAGGGACTAAATTTTAAAAATGTGAAATGTTAGAGGATAAAATGCAAAATGCCCAGATTATGTGTCCTTAGATAAAATTTAATGAAATGTTGAATAAGTGAGTTAATTTTGATATTAATTAGATTGGAAAAAGTGGAATTCGGATTTGGATCAGGGGGAAAATCGAAGTAGTCGATTAGTCGTCTCGTTTCGATTACCGTTGTCCGAGGTAAGTCTATAAGCAATAAACATTTTAAAATTTGAATGTATATGATCTTTATATGCTGAATTTAATTGTGTGAATTGTTATTAGTTATAGCCAAATGTATAAATGTTTATGAGATTTGGGAACAAGTTCGATTCAATTGAGATATGATGTTTGAAAAGCTTAATATGAACATTAAGAAATAATTAGGATTTCTGAAATATGAATTATGCGTAAGACCGACTTTGTATCAGTGATATTCGGGCTTTATTACCTACCAGGCTTTGTGCCAGTGTATTATATCAGGCTTATTGCCTAGTAGGCTTTGTGCCGGTGTATTATATCAGGCTTATTGCCTAGCAGGCTTTGTGCCGGTGTTTTAAATCAGGCTTATTGCCTAGCAGGCTTTGTGCCGATGTATTAAATCAGGCTTATTGCCTAGCAGGCTTTGTAGCAGGCTTTGTGCCGGTATATTATATCAGGCTTATTGCCTAGCAGGCTTTGTGCCGGTGTATTATATCAGGCTTATTGCCTAGCAGGCTTTATGTGCCGGTGTATTATATTAGGCTTATTGCCTAGCAGGCTCTGTGCCGGTGTATTAAATCAGGCTTATTGCCTAGTAGGCTTTGTGCCGGTGTATTATATCAGGCTTATTGCCTAGCAGGCTTTATATGCCGGTGTATTATATCAGGCTTATTGCCTAGCAGGCTTTATATGCCGGTGTATTATATCAGGCTTATTTCCTAGTAGGCTCTGTACCGGTGTATTATACTAGGCTCTATGCCTAGCAAATTTTATGTGAACAACGGTAAAAGTAATCAAATGTGTTAAATGAGCTAAAGTGATCAGGTATGTGAATGTGGTTTACTTATTTGAAATGAAGGTAAATTGGCTGAAAGATATGTGATAAAAATGTTATGTAATGCTATTCTCTACCGCATGAAAAATCGATTTAAAAGGTTCAGGTATGTATTCATACTAAATTATGAAATTATGGCAAGTGGAATGTTCGAATTAATGATATAAATGTTACATGTTAATGTGAATTATATGTATGCATATGTGAAAGTATACATTCGACTTACTTATGTATTCATGACATAAATGAGAGTATATATGTATAGGAAAATCTATAATTGGCCAAATGTAAAGCATAGGTGATTTTGTAAATGAAATGTATAAGTTTTCATATTTGGCAATTGTAAAATATATATTCGACCACATATTATGTATATATGTGTTATTATGGTTTGCTTTATGAAGATATTATATAAGAGTTTAAATATTCGGTTATATATACATTGATAATATGGCTTTGAAAGGGTATGTTATTTTGATAATAGATACATGTATATTCGATCAAGGTAAAATTTGTACATGGAAGTATATGTTATATATGAAATTGTGAGCTTGAAAATAAATGTGATCATGATCGTATAAATTTGTTTGATTAAACTAAATTGATATTAATATTGAGTTATTTATTTGCTTATGACTTACTAAGCTCTCGAAGCTTACTCGTGTGTTTTTCCTATGTCTTTAGAGTTTGGTGAATTGCTCGAGTTGGAAGTTGTTGGAGACGTCATCACACTATCCGGTTATCATTTTGGTAACTAATGCTTTGAGATTTGGTTATGTGGCATGTATAGGCTTGTTTTGACATATTTGGTTTTGAAGTTTGTATGTTTTTATATATATAGCCATACGAAAATGGCTTGATTATAATGTTAAAGTTAGTGTGTATGTGGCTATGACTTAAACTTATTTTGGAAGTATCAAATGTGGTAGAATGTGTGCTGGATGATTATATAATATGGCTTGGTGATAAGGTAAAATGATGGATATATATTTGGTTGTAAATTAGTTTTATAGGTTCGGATCCAAACTGCTAGAAATAATGTTTATGATTATATAAATTTGATCATGATATATGTTCATATGGGGAATTAGGTTTCATGGTACTTATATGAGGTGTGTATGATATATGAATCAATTTGGAAACTGTTTATAAAGTGTTGTGTATTCGGTTATGTGATGAAATTATATATGATGATTATAATCAACTTTGTGATTTAGCGGTGATAGTTTAAATCATTTAGTCAAGTGTTTAGTAAAATGTTAATGTTAAATTTGTTGTGTTGGTCTTATTATAAAGATTATTTATGTGTAAAATATATGTGTTTACTATCTTTGTGGAAATAGTTTAATTTAGATTATTGTGTTAACCGAATAATTCATGAGATGAATAAAATATAAAATATATATATATTTATATATGAATTGGCTTGATTATTAAATTTGTAAATTGATTATACTTTGATTAGTAGTATGTGTTTTAAAATGGTTTATATTAATTAGGTAAAATGAGTACATGACATTGATGTTTAAAAATTTTATACTTGATCATTTGGTGAGGTTGATTATACCGAATGTGTTTGGGTTTATTTGCCATGTGATATTGCATATTAAGTATAATATGCGCATGTATTGGAATAAAATAAAATGCATGATTATATTTGGTTAAACTTAGTTAAAAAAAATTATTGTAAAGGAGTTAATATTACTATGTGCATGATTGAATTGTATGACCGTATTGAGTGGTAATTTGATCGGTAATGCCTCGTAACCCTAATCTGGCGACGGATATGGGTTAGGGGTGTTACATTTGATTGGTCTCAGAGCTATGGTTTAGTCGGTTCTAGGACTACCATAGCGTATGTGAGTCTAGCTATACATGCCACATTTAACCTGCGATAGTGTGATATCTCTCAACTCTGGCGAAAATTGTTTTGATGGGATAGATAAGTTTTCGAACCGAGCTAATTCTGATAGTACGGAATGTGTACTGAAATGTTTGAATGGAAATGTGCTGATTATGAGTTGAAACTCATAAAGGTATGGATCAAAGAGTATGACATTTTTGTTATTGATAAATGTTATAATTATATGAGCATATGAGATATGATATTTGAGTTATGATTGCTATCTGAAATGCTTTGATTGTGAATTAGTAATTTGAGTTGGCATATGAATTATGTGTTAAGAATAAAAGTGATTAAAAGTAAATGATTATTAAATGATTTGAGAATTTGAATTTAGTAATGAACTGGTTATTTGTGATAGTATGTGATGTGCAAATTTGAGGCTTTACTACCCTCACCCCCCTTATCAGTGAAACGTTAAAATAAAATCTGTAAGATTTGGATTGAATAAGTTTACGAGTGTGGAATTACAAAAGTCCGTGTTTAGAAGATTAATAACGTGATTAGAAAAGTAAATGAATCAGCAAATAAAGATAGTAATAAAAGAGATATTGAGTAGTTCTGAAGACTATTCAGATTATACAAAGACACTGTTACAGAAGAAGTTAACCCTGATTAAATTATCCATTCAGGTTTGTTATATAAGGAAAATATTAGCTAGAAGCTTTTCTGAATTAACTTCTGTTAGTGAAGGGATGATGTGAAAATTTCTGATGACAGAGTTAGACGGTTGAATAATGTTTAATTGTAGTGATGGCTGAGTGCAATAGTTACGGTTGGGCAAATACTATGATTTCTTCTGGGCAATTTATGTGTACAATTATCCTCAGAAGTATATGTGACTGTTTAATTTCAGAAGGAACTTTTTTGATCGTATGAGAACATTAGCTAAACATGGCTATAGACAAAAGCATCATTGGTCTATTTGGGTTATGTACGACATTGCTATGTCTTTCTCTGAAATTTATTCTCTTATGTGGATATGAAATTGACAGTAAAACTCTGTATGATGCTAATATTCTGTTTCTACTGGCTATTGTTCTGTTGAATATACGTGAAGATTATATTACTTCTGTTATTGTGGATTTTAGTATTGACGAGTGACGTTGTTCTTTCTGAAACTTTCTGGGATATCATCGGAATTATTATCATTCTACATGGGTTGAAATTTTCAGAAATCTTGTGTAGCTTCATACGTTGAAATTTCGCTATTCTGGTTTTCTTATGATTTTATATGATTATCTATATGAGATATTTATTTGACAAAAATGGCTATATCTGTTATAATCATAATTTCTGTTCTGAAATTTGGAAAGTATTGCAGTACTGTTATCAAAGTTATAAAAGTTGTGTTTCAGCATTGGTTGCTGTTCAAATCATATTTGATTTTCTTCTGGGTTCAGATACTTTATTAACAGTCGGGATATTATCTATTGTTACGGGAAGATGTCAATCTTATTATGACATTATGATTTCTATTTGATGATTGCGGCTTCTGTATAATGATATGTTTGGGTTATCCTTTTTAATGAGAAGAAAAGATTTCTTCGAAAAGACCAATTCAGTGGTTTAGTCTGATCTGAATTATTTGATTGAAAAATTAATTGGGTTATATGTGTTTGAATCTATGCATGGGACTGGAAATAAACTTTGAATGCACAACTGTGAACTGAGGAATAATCTGGAAAAAGAATTCATATTCTTGAAGATTTGATGCAGAATTATATCTATCAGAACAATTCTATCTGGGAATGTTGTGGTAAATTAAAGTTAGTTCGATTGCTGAAACTTTCTTATGCATGAAGACATTATCAACAGAAATATCAGTTCTGGTTTAGTCTAAATTATAGAAAAAGTTTATGATCATCAATTATGCGCTAATGAACGGTTTGAAGTGTGTTCTAATAATAGAGTATATAAAGATATCTTATGGTTCCATATGGTTAAAGCTACATGAAAAGAGTTATGTGACATATTTGATGATCACAAGAGTTTAAAATGTTTGATTTTGCAGAGCGAGATTCGAACTTGGCACAGCAAAGCTAGCTTGAATCGTCGAAAAACTTTTGAGTCTGTGAGTAAATAATATTACCTGAGAGAAATGATTTTAGTTTCAAATGATCTGAATAAGAAACTTTGGTATGCTCTACGAGCGATGAATACGTGATTGATCTTATCAAGGGATGATTATATGTTAGCTAGATTAGAAATTAAATTGATGCTTACTAAGTGAATTCGTGAAACTTAGAAAGGTGTTATCAAGTTATAAGCTAGTAAGGGTTTCAGCTTAAATTGATTTCTGATTTAGAATTTCAGATGTGAAAGTGATGATTGCTTGTTGCTTTGAAATAGAGTGTATAAACCAAGAAATCTGAGATTGTATAACCATTGTTCCAAAAGGCTCATAGTGTCAATTAGACTGTTTATACAGGAGTAATAAGAGGCACAATAATATGAGAAAGTGGTATTGGTAATAGGTATAAAACGTAATATTTCTGACCTCGCGTTTAAATGTCTGAGATTTCAATAGGTTAAAGTTAACTATTAAGCGTCTTCAGGACTACTTTAGCATGCTTTGACATCTGAATAATGGTGAAATAGAATTTTGATGAATTGTGTATCAGGATTATCTGTTATAATTGAAAAAGACAGATGTTATTTGAATCATTGTTAACTGTCTGAATAAGTCTTTCCGTACACATAGATTTCTCTTTTGATAAATCAAGTGAGTTATTTGTTTCAGAGACTGTCAGTTTGCACATGGTGCTAGTTATCATTATTTTAGATTGAAATCTAAAATTTATATGGTAATTCTGGGAGAAACTACAGTAAGCTGTGAGTACGGGGTTGTTTTGAAAATTCTTGAAATATTTATTTATTCTTATGTTTTAAAGTTTGAAAGCAACTAAGAATAATTGTTGCTATTTGACAAATTATCAAGTGAGTATAAAAGTGATATTGTATGAGATATTGTATGTGGCAGTTATCTAACTCCGCTGTTCAGGATCGAGCTTTGTAAATAACTGATTCATGAGATTAATATCATCAGCGAAATAAAGCATAAAATGAAACTAATTCCGTACAGTTATAAACAATTTTGGTTTAATATGATGTATAGCGGAAGACAGATTAAAATCTTAGTCATGAGATTTAATAGATATGAAATGGGTAGCCCTGTGTGAATTTGAAATATACTATGTGGAAACAAATCTTTAATCTATTTTTTTTTTGGTAAGATTTTCGGGGACAAAAATCCCTAAGAGGGGGAGAGTTGTAATAGCCCGGTTTAGACCCTAGTAAGAGCAGTGGTATTGGGACCACGAATCTGAGTCAGAAAAATATTTTAATATTATCTTCTGTGTTTAAAGTATGTGAATTGATATGAGTGAAATTTTAAATGCGAAAATTTTATCGTTGTGCTTGATTTAATAAAAGGACTAAATCGTAAAACGTAAAAGTTGCATGCTATTAGTTAAAGGTGTCAATTGGTCTTGGCTTTTTAATATGATGGCCTTAAATGGTAAATAGCCCATTTATAAGATAGTGGATGATATTTAGTTTGGCATTTGTGTAAATATGAATTTATTTTAATGGTAAAATGGTAATATGTTAAAAAAAAGTTTAATTAAATAAATCAAAAGCCATTTTTTTGTCTTTTTATGCTGTCATCTTTCTCCATAGCCGAATGTGAAAACGAAAAGATAAGTTTGGAAGCTTTGAATATTCGACACCTTTGGAAGCTTAATTCGGGTATGTGTTTTACTTGATTTTTGATAATTTTTACGTTTTTGAGATCGTTACTTCGAGTACTAGTAAACCCATGCCTTAATTTTTGGATTTAATGAAGAATTTGAGATTTTCCATTGTTTATTATGTGATAAAATTGTTGTTTGATGATGAATAATAAATCTTTGATGTTTGACTTTCATGTTTAATTAAGTGATTTTTGATAAAAATTTGTATTAAAGACTAAATTTAGAAATTTGTAAATTGGGGGGTCAAACTAAATTTAGAAATTTGTAAATTGGGGGGTCAAAACGTGAAATAAATAAAAGAAATGGGTTGCTAGAGACCTAAGATAAATTCGGCCTAACATGGGTTTGATGAAATTTTGAGTAATTTGTGTTATTTTGAAATAGGGACTAAATTGTAAAAATGTGAAATGTTAGGGATAAAATGCAAAATGCCCAGATTATGTGTCGTTAGATAAAATTTAATGAAATGTTAAATAAGTGAGTTAATTTTGATATTAATTAGATTGGCAAAAGTGGAATTCGGATTTGGATCGGGAGGAAAATCAAAGTGGTCGATTAGTCGTCTCGTTTCGATTACCGTTGTCCGAGGTAAGTCTATAAGCAATAAACGTTTTAAAATTTGAATGTATATGATCTTTATATGCTGAATTTAATTGTGTGAATTTTTATTAGTTATAGCCAAATGTATAAATGTTTATGAGATTTGGGAACAAGTTCGACTCAATTGAGATATGATGTTTGAAAAGCATAATATGAACATTAAGAAATAATTAGGATTTCCGAAATATGAATTATGTGTAAGACCAACTTTGTATTAGTGATATTCGGGCTTTATTGCCTAGCAGGCTTTGTGCCGGTGTATTATATCAGGCTTATTGCCTAGCAGGCTTTGTGGTGGTGTATTATATCAGGCTTATTGCCTAGCAGGCTTTGTGTCGATGTTTTAAATCAAGCTTATTGCCTAGCAGGCTTTGTGCCGGTGTATTAAATTAGGCTTACTGCCTAGCAGGCTTTGTGCCGGTGTATTATATCAGGCTTATTGCCTAGCAGGCTTTGTGCCGGTGTATTATATCAGGCTTATTGCCTAGCAGGCTTTGTTTCGGTGTATTATATCAGGCTTATTGCCTAGCAGGCTTTGTGCCGGTGTTTTAAATCAAGCTTATTGCCTAGCAGGCTTTGTGCCGGTGTATTAAATCAGGCTTATTGCCTAGCAGGCTTTGTGCCGGTGTATTAAATCAGGCTTATTGCCTAGCAGGCTTTATGTGCCGGTGTATTTTATCAGGCTTATTGCCTAGCAGGCTCTGTGCCGGTATATTATACTAGGCTTTATGCCTAGCAAATTTTATGTGAACAATGGTAAAAGTAATCAAATGTGTTAAATGAGCTAAAGTGATCAGGTATGTGAATGTGGTTTACTTATTTGAAATGAAGGTAAATTGGCTGAAAGATATGTGATAAAAATGTTATGTAATGCTATTTTCTACCGCATGAAAAATCGATTTAAAAGGCTCAGTTATGTATTCATACTAAATTATGAAATTATGGCAAGTGGAATGTTCGAATTAATGATATAAATGTTACATGTTAATGTGAATTATATGTATGCATATGTGAAAGTATACATTCGGTTTACTTATGTATTCATGACATAAATGAAAGTATATATGTATAGGAAAATCTATAATTGGCCAAATGAAAAGTATAGGTGATTTTGTTAATGAAATGTATATGTTTTTATATTTGGCAATTGTAAAATATATATTCGACCACATATTATGTATATATATGTGTTATCATGGTTTGCTTTATGAAGATATGTATATAAGAGTTTAAATATTCGGTTATATATACATTGATAATATGGCTTTGAAAGGGTATGTTATTCTGATAATAGATACATGTATATTTGATCAAGGTAAAATTTGTACATGGAAGTATATGTTATATATGAAATTGTGAGCTTGAAAATAAATGTGATCATGATCGTATAAATTTGTTTGATTAAACTAAGTTGATATTAATATTGAGTTATTTATTTGCTTATGACTTACTAAGCTCTCGAAGCTTACTCTGTGTGTTTTTCCTATGTCTTTAGAGTTTCAGTGAATTGCTCGAGTTGGAAGTTGTTGGAGACGTCATCACACTATCCGGTTATCATTTTGGTAACTAATGCTTTGAGATTTGGTTATGTGGCATGTATAGGCTTGTTTTGATATATTTGGTTTTGAAGTTTGTATATTTATATATATAGCCATACGAAAATGGCTTGATTATAATGTTAAAGGTAGTGTGTATGTGGCTATGACTTAAACTTATTTTGGAAGTATCAAATGTGGTATAATGTGTGCTGGATGATTGTATAATATGGCTTGGTGATAAGGTAAAATGATAGATAGATATATGGTTGTAAATTGGTTTTATAGGTTCGGGTCCAAACGGCTAGAAATAATGTTTATGATTATATAGATTTGATCATGATATATGTTCATGTGGGGAATTAGGTTTCATGGTACTTATATGAGGTGTGTTTGATACATGAATCAATTCGGAAACTGTTTATAAAGTGTTGTGTATTTTGTTATGTGATGAAATTATGTATGATGATTATAATCAACTTTGTGATTTGGCAATGTAACACCCCGAACTCATGGCCGTTACCGGAAATCGAACACGAGGTGTTACCGGCTTACTTCATTTATTTCTCCCTAATTTTTTTTTGTTCGAGCAAGTCAAGCTCTTGTATCGTGGTCGCTTTAAAAATCATATTTTGAGTTCTGAAACTCGAAATCCAATTCCGTAAATTTTCCCCGAAACTAACTCATATATCTATATGGGGGAAATTTTGTAGAATTTTTTTGTTCGGCCAATTAGTACAGTTTATTTGTTAAAGTCTCCCCTGTTTCAAGGTTCGACAACACTGACCTCTGTACCTTAAGATTTAAATATCTCCCTGTACAGGGCTTCAATGCCTATGCCGTTTGTCTCTAATGAAACTAGACTCGATAATGAATTTGTAAATATAAGGCACGACCTCTAATTATCTCGATAAAATTTACGGTGAATTTTCTAAATCAAAACAAGGGATCCAGAAATCGCTTTGGCCCTGTTTCACAAGAATTTAATTAACTCCTAACATACAGCTCATATGGTCGTTTCGTTTCTTCCATATAAAAATAGAGTCATCAAGCTTCAATTTAATAATTTATTCATTATTTAATTCCATTTCTACTATTTTTAGTGATTTTTCAATCTTACATCACTGCTCATGTCAAGATCATTACTAAAACAAACTATGCCTATTTCATGATTTTTCCTTGATCTAACTAATAATTCATCATACATGTCACAATTTATGACCATGACTAGCCATGCCAAAGGCTAATCATCACCGAGCATCTCCCCACTACACTATTACCAAATCATGAATTTAACACGAAAATAATCAGTCATGACATATGGCATAATAATCGAGTAGGCCTCAACCAATACTCAACCAAAACCGAATTACCAAGACTTGTGTCCAAACATCATAGAACCAATTCCAACCGAACATTTATGCCATTTTCGCGTGGCTAAAATTTACATACCAAATTTCAACAAAACATAATAGCCTATACATGCGAAATGTTCTCCTAGACCAACTAAGAAGAAAATACCAAAAGTTGCTAGCGGTGTGATGACTTCGATGACGGTCCCGAATACGAAAAAGGTCGAGTCCAAGAAACCTAAAATAGGTGACAAGCAAACACCGAATGAGTATATAACTCAGTAAGTCATAAGCATTACACTACCATCCATTAATAAAATTTTCACAAGAGGAAACAACGAAATGAGGCTAAGTACTCCATCCATACCGAACTATGCCATAGTTTCTTAGACCTTACGATTCAATCTCATTCCAAGTCCTAAATTGACATTTCATACGCTATTCAATAGAATAATTGAGGCATTTCCATACATCATTTTATTTTCGTTACAATCATACAACTAAGCGAACTTTCACCTATTCCACGATGAACCTTATGTACGTGACTTCAATTATAATCATCACATAGGTTCAAAACTTACCACGCTCAACTCCAAATATAAACATAGCACCTAATAGCCATGAACTCAAGGTACTTACCCTTTCCGCTGTCCGAAATCGACTCGGTAAGGTCGCACCCTTAATATTAATAATTGATAGAAAATATATATTTGTAGTGGGTTCGCACACATAGTGCTTAATAATCAACCACGCACACTTAGTGCCATGTACTTTAAACTCGCACACTTAGTGCCATGCATTTCAAGCCTGCACACTTAGTGCCAATCTCACAACCGTGAACACTTATTGCCCGCACACTTAGTGCCGAAAACCAGCCACTCTATACACTTCACTTCCTTTTTACATTCGACAATTTCATCTCTACATACATATACATTTGTATACATTTCATCTCATTAAACACAATTGCATAGGTATTACGATCATTTAAATCAATACCAACTATATGCTTAATGACTTACCTTGTGTTGGGTAAAATAATTCCAAGTCGGCTACTCGATGACCTTCGATTTCCCCTTGTTGGACGCCTCTCCTTTAGGATCTTGAGCTTAAACAAATAAATTAACTCATTCAACTGCTTTGCTACATATATTGGTATTCACATTTTAATGATTTTATGACATACGAACGACATGGTAAAATTTTTATCTTGCTACCTTATGTTCTTAGCTATTCGCTAATAACCTTATGCAATTACCATACTTTCAATAATCCAATCACACATGCATATGTATACTTGGACATTCGGCAATCACCTTTGCTAGTTTTTCCCATTTTTTGTTGGTTATATATACATAGTCCTAAGGTAATATCACGAATGGGCTTACATATATATGTATATATATAGAATATGCAAAGCTTAAACTCAACATCACATAAGCTCCTAAGTGATGGCGAATATGTATATCTATATATATATATATATATATATATCAACTATACAATTACTTTTAATTCATCTAATCACAAAATTTCATCTCATGAACACTTGACCCATTTCTCACAAAAATGAAACAACAGCTAAAATGAACATCCCATTTTTACCCTATATGGCCGATTGCTTCATTTGTTACCCAACTAACAATTCAACAATTTCAACCTCATTACAACCTCTACCTATCCAATATAACATGAACACAATCCTCCACCCTTAAATTAGATTCGACAATCACTTAACCCATTTTAACCTCAACTTTCAAGTTAAAAGCAATTAACCACTCACCATATCCTACATTACTATCCATTTTAATGACATTAACACATCTAGTAAGAGTTTCAAGCTTCTTGGCTGAATTTCAACCTCAAAATCCTAAGTCTAATCTATAGGATGAGTAGAATTTGAACTAACCATCTCAAACATGCATAGATTTTCAAGAATCATTCAATACATACCTCATTCTAGCCATCATCCAAGCCAAAATCAAATAGCCAAATCTCCCTTCCTTCTCCTCACTCACGGCAATAGCCAAAGAAAAAAAAGATGAACACTCCCTCTTCCCTCCTTATTTTATTCATCTTTTCCTTTTTAATTCATTTCTTTAATATATTTTAATTTACTTACCAATATTAAATAATAAACAACATAAACTTGGAGGAATGGAACCATGCTTGGCCGGCCACTTAACATGAATTGGGCACTTTGACATGCAAACCCAAACTTTCCTATTTTAATACTATTTGGTCCTTACTTATTTACCTATCATAATTTTCTAAGTCTCTCAACTAGATCCTTTCAAGCAAAATTCACATTCCTAAAATAAAATTAAAACATCAAATTTTTATACAAGTACGATCACACATATAAGATATGCAATTAAAATTTTAACTAAATTTTATGACTCGGTTTTGTGGTCACGAAACCACATTCCGACTAGGGTCAAATTAGGGCTGTCACAACTCTCCCCCACATAAGGAATTTTCGTCCCCGAAAATCTTACCAGTGAAAAATTTAGGATATCGATCCTTCATAGAGTCCTCAAGTTCCCAAGTGGCTTCTTCGATTCCGTGTTTATGCCATAACACCTTCACTAATGGGATTTTCTTATTTCGCAACTCTTTTACTTCACGCATCAAAATGCGAACCGGCTCTTCTTCATAACTTAAGTTAGGCTGAATCTCGATCTTAGATAGAGTGATTACATGCGACGGGTCAAACCTATATCGTCGAAGCATCGAGACATGGTAAACGTTGTGAATCTTTTCAAGCTCAGAGGGTAAAATTAACCGGTATGCGACTGGCCCAACTCGTTCGGATACTTCATATGGACCGATGAACCTCGGACTCAATTTGCCCTCACGGCCAAATCTAAGCACCTTCTTCCAGGGTGAAACTTTGAGAAATACCTTGTCCCCAACCTGATATTCAATGTCTTTTCTCTTTAAATCCGCATACGACTTTTGATGATCCGAAGCGGCTTTCAAACTTTCACGAATTACTCGAACTTTCTGCTCAGCATCCTTAATCAAATCAACCCCGAAGATTTTAGTTTCACTAAGTTCAGTCCAGAACAATGGGGTACGGCATTTACGACCGTATAAAGCCTCGTAAGGTGCCATCTTAATGCTTGATTGAAAACTATTGTTGTAAGCGAATTCAATCAAAGGCAAATATCTTTCCCATGAACCACAAAACTCTAAGACGCAACATCTCAACATGTCCTCTAGTATCTGAATTATTCGTTCAGATTGGCCATCAGTCTGGGGATGAAATGCGGTGCTAAAATGCATCTTAGTACCCAACGCTTCTTGTAACTTCTTCCAAAATCGCGATGTAAATCTTGAGTCTCTATCCGACACGATAGAAATAGGTACCCCATGCAATCGAACAATTTGGGAGATGTATAATTCTTCCAATTTATCGAGCGAAAAATCCGTACGGACAGGGATAAAATGAGCAGACTTGGTCAATCTATCAACAATAACCCAGACCGAGTCTTTCTTACTCTGAGTCAAAGGTAACCCAGATACAAAGTCCATTGTCACTCGATCCTATTTCCATTCGGGTATCATGATTGGCTGAAGTAATCCCGATGGCACTTGATGTTCCGCTTTTACTTGTTGACATATCAAACACCTTGAAACAAATTCAGAAATGTCTCGTTTCATACCCAGCCACTAAAATTGACGTTTCAGATCGTTGTACATTTTAGTACTACCCGGGTGGACTGACATTCGACTACTGTGAACCTCATTCAAAATTATCGAAATAAGTTCCGAATTTCTTGGAACACATAATCGACTCTTGAACGTCAAGCAATCATTGTTGTCAATCCGAAACTCCGATTCCTCATTCGAGGCACATTCAGCTCGTTTAGCGACCAATTCAGCGTCGACTTTCTGGGATTCAAGTATTTGATGAATCAATAATGGTTTGGCCTTTAATTCAACTACTAGCACCTCATCGGGCGAAACGGATAGGTGAGCATCCATCGCTCTCAAAGTAAACAGTGCTTTACGACTCAAAGCATCGGCCACCACGTTAGCCTTCCCCGGGTGATAATCAATGACAAGTTCATAGTCTTTCAACAACTCAAGCCAACGTCTTTGTCGCAGATTTAGATCTCTTTGAGTCATCAAATATTTAAGACTCTTGTGGTCCGAATAAATATGACACCTCTCTCCAAACAAGTAATGTCGCCATATTTTCAAGGCGAACACTATGGATGCTAATTCAAGGTCATGGGTCGGATAGTTTCTCTTATGCGGCTTTAATTGTCTCGACGCGTAAGCCACAACTCGACCTTCTTGCATCAACACACAACCTAGCTCAAGCAAGGATGCATAACTGTAAATAACAAACTCCTTGCCGGACTCCGGCTGTACTAGCACTGGGGCCTCGGTTAAACAGGTTTTTAGTCGATCGAAACTTTCCTGACAGTGTTCTGACCATTCGAACTCAACATCTTTTTGAAGTAGTTTTGTCAACGGTGCAGCTATCATCGAAAAGCCCTTTACAAAACGTCGGTAGTATCCGGCAAGTCCCAAAAAGCTCCTAACTTCAGTAATATTCCTTGGAGGTTTCCAATCGAGTATGGCCAAAATTTTGTTCGGATCCACCCTGACACCCGATGCGGACACCACGTGCCCCAAAAAGCTAACTTCTCAACCAAAATTCACATTTACTGAATTTTGCGTATAACTGCTTGTCTCGTAAAATTTGTAATACTAATCTCAAATGCTTGGCATGTTCAGCTTCACCTTGTGAATAAACTAAAATATCATCAATACGTGCCAACCTATATTTATTCTTTATTGTCACTTTATTCAACTGACGATAGTCGATGCACAATCTTATGGTTCCATCCTTCTTTTTTCACAAACAGTACTGGTGCGCCCCATGGTGAAAAACTCGGTCGAGCGAAACCTCTATCTGTCAATTCTTGCAATTGAACTTTCAATTCCTTTAATTCCATTAATGCCATACGATACAGGGCTATTGAGATTGGTGTGGTACCAGGTACAATTTCGATGCCGAATTCCACCTCTCGAACCAGTGGCAACCCCGGTAACTCTTCGGGAAAAACATCTAAATACTCACAGACCACTGGTACTGATTCAAGTTTTCTTTCCGTCTCTTTGCTATCAAATACATACACAAGGTATGTTTCACACCCCTTTTTCACATATCTCTGAGCGGTCATTGAAGATATTATCGCTGGCACCCCCTTTAAATCAGTAGACTCAACTTGGACTACATTATTTGTACTCCTCAAATCAATGGTTTTCCTTTTACAGTTCACCCTTTGCATCATGTACGGTCAACCAATCCATACCCGAATAACATCAAATTCGTCAAGCGGTAAAAGCATCAAATCACCGGAAACAGGATTCTCGGATTATTAGAGGGCATCTCTTACACACTTTATCAACGAGTACGTATTGACCCAAAGGGTTTGACACTCGAATTACGAACTTAGTAGACTCGATGATAGAGTCTTCTTGGATGCTAAGGTTTCACATACGTATGAATGAGTAGAGCCAGTTCAATCAATGCAATCACACTAGTATCAAAGAGAGTGAAAGTACCAGTGATAACATCAGGGGAGGATGCCTCCTCTCGTGCTCGAATGGCATATGCTCTAGCAGAGTACGAGTCTCGGTTCGAACAGTAGATCGAGGCCCTCTCGACTACCACCCTACCTCCTGAAATTCTCGATGGTCTACCTCTAGTTGTCATTCCACTAGGTCTTGCACCTTGCATCCTATTCTTCTCATCAAGCTCGTGCAATCTCTAATGAAGTGGTCCTTGAATCGCATCCGTAATGTGCCTCGTTAGTAGACTTACCCCAACATTCACCTATGTGTCGTCTTCCACATTGGGGGCATTCAGGTTTCTCTTGGTGATTATTGCCCACACTAGCTACCGAAGTAGCTCGGGAGTCCGTCGATGGTCGTGCTCTAATGGAAATTCCCGCAGTCGTCCTCGATTTATTAGTGTCCTCCCTGAACTTCTTTACAGCCGAGCATGGAGCTTTACCCATCGATCTTTTAAGATAGTCTCTAGCTTCAAATTTAGCCTTCTTCTTCTCCTTTCCAAGTTCTTCCGCCTTGCAGGCTCGTTCAACTAGTGTTACGAATTCTTTTATCTCCAAAATACCCACTAGTAGCTTTAAATCTTCATTCAATCCTTCTTCAAATCTCTTGCACATAGCAACCTCATCAGCCACACACTCCCGGGCATACCGACTGAGTTTTACAAACTCATGTTCGTATTCAGATACTGTCATACGGCCTTGCTTGAGTTCCAAGAATTCCTTACGCTTTTGATCGATGAACCGTTGACTAATATATTTCTTTCGAAATTCTGCTTGGAAGAAATCCCAAGTAACTCGTTCGTTTGGGACTATGGAAATCAAGGTCCTCCACCAATAGTAGGCTGAGTCTCGCAACAAGGATATAGAACACTTTAGACATTCATCGGGTGTGCATGACAGTTCATCGAACACCCGAATGGTGTTATCAAGCCAGAACTCGACCCTTTCGGCATCATCAGTAACTATGGCCTTGAACTCCTCGGCTCCGCGCTTCCTAATCAAGTCTACAGGTGGTTTATTCAGCCTCACAGGATTAGTAACTGATGGCATTACGGGCTCTTGGGGTGGATTATTCAAATTCAGGAATGGTTGGACAGCCGAAATGGTTCGGGCATATTGCGCGACCCACTCATTCATCATGTTGAAGAAGGCTTGTTTTGCCCCCTCATCCTGATTATTTGCAGATGACTGAGGTTCAACAGGCGGTGTCCCTTGCGCAGGGGCAGCCGCTACACTTTCAACGTCATCCGGTAAGGGTCTCTCTACCCCGGGTTCCATTTGCTAATCAAAACAAAAATTTTAACCGTCAGAAGTCATCACATTATTAAGCACTAACATTAAGGCATGTATAGCTAGACTCATACGCGCTATGGTAGTCCTAGAACCAACTAAACCATAGCTCTGATACCAATAAAAATGTAACACCCCGAACTCATGGCCATTACCGGAAATCAAACACGAGGTGTTACCGGCTTACTTCATTTATTTCCCCCCAATTTTTTTTTTTTGTTCCAGGCAAGCTGGCTACTGCATCATGGTCGCTTTAAATATCATATTTTGAGTTCTGAAACTCGAAATCCAATTCCGTAAATTTTCCCCGAAACTACACTCATATATCTATATGGGGGAAATTTTGTAGAATTTTTTTGTTGGACCAATTAGTACAGTTTATTTGTTAAAGTCTCCCCTGTTTCAAGGTTTGACTACACTGACCTCTGTACCTTACGATTTAAATATCTCCCTGTACAGGGCTTCAATGCCTATGACGTTTGTCTCTAATGAAACTAGACTCGATAATGAATTTGTACATATAAGTCACGACCTCTAACTATCTCAATAAAATTTACGGTGAATTTTATAAATCAAAACAAGGGATCCAGAAATCGCTCTGGCCCTGTTTCACAAGAATTTAATTAACTCCTAACATACAGCTCATATGGTCCTTTCGTTTCTTCCATATGAAAATAGACTCATCAAGCTTCGATTTAATAATTTATTCATTATTTAATTCCATTTCTACTATTTTTAGTGATTTTTCAATCTCACATCACTACTGCTGTCAGCATCTGTTACTAAAACAAACTATGCCTATTTCATGATTTTTCCTTGATCTAACTAATAATTCATCATACATGTCACAATTTATGACCATGACTAGCCATGCCAAAGGCTAATCATCACCGAGCATCTCCCCACTACACTATTACCAAATCATGAATTTAACACCGAAAATAATCAGTCATGACATATGGCATAATAATCGAGTAGGCCTCAACCAATACTCAACCAAAACCGAATTACCAAGACTTGTGTCCAAACATCATAGAACCAATTCCAACTGAACATTTATGCCATTTTCGCGTGGCTAAAAATTTACATACCAAATTTCAACAAAACATAATAGCCTATACATGCCGAAATATTCTCCTAGACCAACTAAGAAGAAAATACCAAAAGTTGCTAGCCGGTGTGATGACTTCGATGACGGTCCGAATACGAAAAAGTAGAGTCCAAGAAACCTAAAATAGGTGACAAGCAAACACCGAATGAGTATATAACTCGAGAAGTCATAAGCATTACACTACCATCCATTAATAAAATTTTCACAAGAGGAAACAACGAAATGAGGGTAAGTACTCCATCCATACCGAACTATGCCATAGTTTCTTAGACCTTACGATTCAATCTCATTCCAAGTCCTAAATTGACATTTCATACGCTATTCAATAGAATAATTGAGGCATTTCCATACATCATTTTATTTTCATTACAATCATACAACTAAGCGAACTTTCACCTATTCCACGATGAACCTTATGTACGTGACTTCAATTATAATCATCACATAGGTTCAAAACTTACCACGCTCAACTCCAAATATAAACATAGCACCTATTAGCCATGAACTCAAGGTACTTACCCTTTCCGCTGTCCGAAATCGACTCGGTAAGGTCGCACCCTTAATATTAATAATTGATAGAAAATATATATATATAGTGGGTTCGCACACGTAGTGCTTAATAATCAACTACGCACACTTAGTGCCATGTACTTTAAACTCGCACACTTAGTGCCTTGCATTTCAAGCCCGCACACTTAGTGCCAATCTCACAACCGTGAACACTTATTGCCCGCACACTTAGTGCCGAAAACCAGCCACTCTATACGCTTCACTTCCTTCTTACATTCGACAATTTCATCTCTACATACATATACATTTGTATACATTTCATCTCATTAAATACAATTGCATAGGTATTACGATCATTTAAATCAATACCAACTATATGCTTAATGACTTACCTTGTGTTGGGTAAAATAATTCCAAGTCGGCTACTCGATGACCTTCGATTTCCCCTTGTTGGACGCCTCTCCTTTAGGATCTTGAGCTTAAACAAATAAATTAACTCATTCAACCGCTTTGCTACATATATTGGTATTCACATTTTAATGATTTTATGACATACGGAACGACATGGTAAAATTTTTATCTTGCTACCTTATGTTCTTAGCTATTCGGCTAATAACCTTATGCAATTACCATACTTTCAATAATCCAATCACACATGCATATGTATACTTGGACATTCGGCAATCACCTTTGCTAGTTTTTCCCATTTTTTTGTCGGTTATATATACATAGTCCTAAGGTAATATCATGAATGGGCTTACATATATATGTATATATAGCCGAATATGCAAAGCTTAAACTCAACATCACATAAGCTCCTAAGTGATGGCCGAATATGTATATCTATATATATATATATATATATCAACTATACTATTACTTTTAATTCATCTAATCACAAAATTTCATCTCATGAACACTTGACCAATTTCTCACAAAAATGAAACAACAACTAAAATGAACATCCCATTTTTACCCTATATGGCCGATTGCTTCATTTGTTACCCAACTAACAATTCAACAATTTCAACCTCATTACAACCTCTACCTATCCAATATAACATGAACACAATCCTCCACCCCTAAATTAGATTCGGCAATCACTTAACCCATTTTAACCTCAACTTTCAAGTTAAAAGCAATTAACCACTCACCATATCCTACATTACTATCCATTTTAATGACATTAACACATCTACTAAGAGTTTCAAGCTTCTTGGCCGAATTTCAACCTCAAACTCCTAAGTCTAATCTATAGGATGAGTAGAATTTGAACTAACCATCTCAAACATGCATAGATTTTCAAGAATCATTCAATACATACCTCATTCTAGCCATCTTCCAAGCCAAAATCAAATAACCAAATCTCCCTTCCTTCTCCTCACTCACGGCAATAGCCAAAGAAAAAAAAGATGAACACTCCCTCTTCCCTCCTTATTTTATTCATCTTTTCCTTTTTAATTCCTTTCTTTAATATATTTTTATTTACTTACCAATATTAAATAATAAACAACATAAACTTGGAGGAATGGAACCATGCTTGGCCGGCCACTTAACATGAATTGGGCACTTTGACATGCAAACCCAAACTTTCCTATTTTAATACTATTTGGTCCTTACTTATTTACCTATCATAATTTTCTAAGTCTCTCAACTAGATCCTTTCAAGCAAAATTCACATTCCTAAGATAAAATTAAAACATCAAATTTTTATACAAGTACTATCACACATATAAGATATGCAATTAAAATTTTAACTAAATTTTATGACTCGGTTTTGTGGTCCCGAAACCACATTCCGACTAGGGTCAAATTAGGGCATCACAGCAATGATAGTTTAAATCATTTAGTCAAGTGTTTAGTAAAATGTTAATGTTAAATTTGTTGTGTTGGTCTTATTATAAAGATTATTTATGTGTAAAATATATGTGTTTACTATGCTGTGGAAATAGTTTAATTTAGATTATTGTGTTAACCGAATAATTCATGAGATGAATAAAATATATATATATATGAATTGGCTTGATTATTAAATTTGTAAATTGATTATACTTTGATTAGTAGTATGTGTTTTAAAATGGTTTATATTAATTAGGTAAAATGAGTACATGACATTGATGTTTAAAATTTTATACTTGATCATTTGGTGAGGTTGATTATATCGAATGTGTTTTGGTTTATTTACCATGTGATATTGCATATTAAGTATAATATGCACATGTATTGGAATAAAATAAAATGCATGATTATATTTGGTTAAACTTAGTTAAAAAAAATTATTGTAAAGGAGTTAATATTACTATGTGCATGATTGGATTGTATGACCGTATTGAGTGGTAATTTGATTGGTAATGCCTCGTAACCCTAATCTGGCGACGGATATGGGTTAGGGGTGTTACAGGAACTTTATGCGAAGTTCAGCAAGTGTGAATTTTGGTTGAGGGAAGTAACCTTCTTAGGACATGTGGTCTCTGCTGAGGGGATTAGGGTGGACCCTCAGAAAATTGAAGCGATTTTGGAGTGGAAGCCACCTAGGTCAGTGTCGGAAATACGGTGTTTTCTAGGATTGGCAGGATACTACAGAAGGTTTGTGGATGGTTTTTCTGTGATGGCAGCACCTCTGACAAAACTCATAAGGAAAGGAGTACCCTTTGTATGGACTGAGAAGCAGCAGGAAGCTTTTGAGAAGTTGAAGAAAGTTCTGACTGAAGCACCTGTGTTAATTTAGCCAGAGTCTAGGAAGGATTTTACTGTGTTCAGTGACGCATCACATGTAGGTTTGGGCTGCGTGTTAATGCAGGAGGGTAAGGTGGTGGCATATGCATCACGAAAGCTTAAGCCTCACGAGGGGAACTATCCTTGTAATGCCCCGTACCCGAGACCGTTTCCGGAGTCAAACACGAGGTGTTAACGGACTTAATTCATTACTTAAACAGCTCATACAATTCATTTTAAAATTTCCAGGCAAGATGGCTAACTGCATCACAGTCGCTTTAAAAATCATATCTCGAGTTCCGAAACTGAAAATCCAATTCCGTAATTTTTTCCTGAAACTACACTCATATATCTATCTACTAATTTTTTTCTAGGATTTTTGGTCGGGCCAATTAGTACAGTTTATTAGTTAAATTCTCCCTTGTTTCAGGGTTCGACTACTCTGACCTCTGTGTATTACAAATCAGATATCTCCCTGTACAGAGCTTCAATGACTATGCTGTTTGTCTATAATAAAACTAGACTCAATAAGGAATCTGTACATATAAAGAATGACTTCTAATTATCTTTGTAAAATTTATGGTGAATTTATAAAGTCAGAAAAGGGGATCCAGAAATCGCTCTGGCCCTGTTTCACAAAAATTTAAACATCTCATAAAATATAGCTCATATACCTATTTTGCTTCTTCCATATGAAAATAGACTCATCAAGATTCAATTCCATAACTTATTCATTATTTAATTCCATTTCTACTATTTTTAGTGATTTTTCAAATTCACATCACTACTGCTGTCTGAATCTATTTTATGGTAAATTTTACCTATTTCATGGTTTCCATGGATTAGCTAGCAATTTGACATACATAACACCAAATATGATCATGATTAGCCATTCCAATGGCTAATCATTACCAAGGATTTCCATACCACTCAATAACCATATCATAAGACCATATATACAAAATGATTATAATGCTATGCATGCCATACTCAAAATATACAAGCCATTATGCCAAGATGGTATACGGATAGTGTGAGCGAGCCTCCAACCGTTCCCGATTTCCGAGCTGGCTTGTCAAAACTACAAGGAATGAAAAGGAGGAAGTAAGCATAAATGCTTAGTAAGCTCATATGCAAATAGCAAGTAACACAACTATATAAGCAAACATAAAACATCATTTGCATAATCATCACCGAGACATTCATATCACATTTTCATTTATCATCTTACCATATTGTTGTTATATCGAGTTTTCAACCCGAGGGTTAAGTACATACCTGTTAAAAGTATCCATTTCACAACACTTACCAATACGTCCCTTTCATCTTGAGTATTCCTCTATTTGCGTAGAACTTTACCCGTTGAACACATCGGAATATAATTCAGATACATGGAAAGTTTGCACATAAGTGCCACATATGTAGCCAAGCTACTAAGTAACCCGCCCATAAGCGAACTCGGACTCAACTCAACGAGCTCGGGCATTTGTATCCATGAGTGAACTCGGACTCAACTCAACGAGTTCGGATGCCTAGTTACATCTCACGAACTCGGACTCAACTCAACGAGTTCGGACATTTGCATCCATAAGTGAACTCAGACTCAACTCAACGAGTTCGGATGCCCAAATATCCTAGTGACATGTCACTTGTATCCTAATCTATTCCTAAGGTTCAAACGGGATTTTCCTCGAACACATCTGCATGCCATCTTCCGTAAAATACCAAAACCAATACTCGGTAGCACTTTATATTTAACAAATAATTCACATAATTTGCATTTTATTCGAAAATAACCCCAAAGCATATATTTCATGATAAAAATCAGCATATCATATAATTAACATCAATAACTTAAAAATAACAATTATACTACATTATTTACACATGAACATACCTCGTATGCGAAAATGGCTACTTTTACCATTTCGTCCACAACTTGGTATTTTTCCCATTTTAGACCGAATTTTAGTTTTCCTTGCTCTATCATTTAAAATATAGTCTAATTAGGACTCACATTATTCAAATTGACCCAAACTCATATTTTGGAAAAATTATAGTTTTGCCCCTAAACTTTCACATATTTACACTTTTGCCCCAAAGCTCGTATATTAAACTTCAGCCTATTTTCTTATGTTTTATGACATGCTGATCATTTTTCCCTTCTATGGAAACATCAAATTCTCACTCTAACATGTACTTATGACTATTAGGTATTTTTACCGATTAAGCCCTTTTGCTCGTTTTCGCTTAAAACCGAGTAGTACAAGTTGTCTAACATAATTTAAAACATCATATTATATCATAAAACACCAAAATACACAAATTTCACCTATGGGTATTTTTCCAAATATGAACCCTAGGTTGAATTATTGCTAGCATAAGCTTAATCGAGCTACCGGGACTCCAAAAACGTAAAAATCATTAAAAACGAGGCTAGAACGGACTTACAATCGAGCTTGGAAGCTTGAAAAACCCTAGCCATGGTTTCTCCTTGCTATATTCGGCCATGGGGTTGAAGACGAGCAAAATTGGCTTTTAATTTTGTATTTTAATTCATTTTACCCCTAAATGACCAAAACGCCCTTACTACTAAACTTTCCAAAAATTCCATCCATGTCCAATTTTTGTCCATATACTTAGAAATTGGTAAAATTTCTATTTAAGACCTCCTAATTAATATTTGAAAACAATTTCATACTAGAAATTTCTAGAATGCAAGTTTTGCAAATTATTCGATTTAGTCCCTAATTTCAGTTGAAGTACTTTATGCATAAAATTTCTTCACGAAATTTTCACACAATCATGAAATCATATCATAGACCTTAAAATAATCATAAAATAATTATTTCTATCTTGGATTTTATGGTCACGAAACCACTATTTCGACTAGGCCCAAAATCAGGATATTACAATCCTACTCATGATGTGGAGTTGGCAGCAGTGATATTTGCACTTAAGATTTGGAGACATTACTTGTACGGAGAAAGGTGTGTTATATACACAGACCATAAGAGTCTTAAGTATTTGTTGACTCAGAAGGAGCTGAACCTTAGGCAAAGGAGATGGATTGAGTTGCTTAAGGATTATGACTGTTCGATCCAGTATCACCCAGGCAAGGCTAATGTGGTAGTTGATGCTTTAAGTCGTAGAACTGTATCTAATCTAAGAGCAATGTTTGCTCGTCTGAGTCTGTATGATGATGGCAGTTTGTTGGCTAAATTGCAAGTAAGGCCAACCTGGGTGGACCAGATTAAGGAAAAGCAGTTGGAAGATGAGTAGTTGGTCGCTCGTTTTCAACAAGTTAAAGAAGGGGAAACTTCTGAGTTTGGGTTAAATGGCAAAGGAGTTTTGTGTTTTCGAGGAATAATTTGTGTTCCGAAGAACTCTGACTTGAGGTAGACAATATTAAAGGAAGCTCGTGGGGGATTTTGTGCCATGCATCCTGGAGGGAATAGGTTGTATCACGACTTGCGAGAATTGTACTGGTGACCTGAGCTTAAACGAGAAGTAACAGAATTTGTAGGGAAATGTCTGACATGCCAGCAAGTGAAAGCTGAGCATCAATTACCTTCTGGACTGTTGCAGCCAGTGAAGGTACCACTTTTGAAGTGGGAGAGGGTAACCATGGACTTTGTGAGTGGGCTGCCTTTGACACCATCGAAGAAAGACTCGGTGTGGGTGATTGAGGATAGGCTGACCAAATTGGCCCATTTCATACCTGTACATACTGACTTTTCACTTCAAAAGTTAGCCAAGTTGTATGTGGCAGAGATTGTGCGACTTCATGGAGTCCCAGTTTTGATTATCTTTGACCGAGATCCCAGATTCACATCTCGGTTTTGGCAAAAGTTGCATGAGGCGTTGGGGACGCGATTGAACTTTAGTACGGCTTTCCATCCCCAAACTGATGGTCAGTCGGAAAGGGTTATTCAGATTCTGGAGGACATGTTGAGGGGATGCGTGATTGACTTTTGAGGTAGTTGGGAGGATTACTTGCCGCTGGCGAATTTACGTACAATAATGCTTACAAAGTAGTATTCGAATGGCACCGTATGAAGCAATCAGATGGACGAAGGTGTCGTACACATAGTTGTTGGACTGAATTAGGAGAGTGACAAGTTCTTGGACCAGAGTTGGTAGCTGATACTGAGGATAAGGTCAGAATAATTAGGGATCAGTTAAAAGAAGCATCTGATAGGCAAAAGTCGTATGCAAATTTGAAGCGTAAGGAGATTTAATACTCAGTAGGTGATATGGTCTTCTTAAAGGTTTCTCCTTGGAAGAAGATATTAAGGTTTGGTAAGAAGGGCAAGTTGAGTCTTTGGTTCATTGGGCCTTATCGGGTTTTGAAGCGAGTAGACCCAGTGGCTTATCAATTGGAATTGCCTCCAGAGTTAGATAGGATTCACGATGTTTTTCACGTCTCCATGTCAAGGTGTTATCGTTCTGACCCTGCTCATGTTGTGCCGGTTGCAGATATTGAAGTGCAAACTGATTTGACCTTCAAAGAGGAGCCTGTGCAAATATTGGCTTAAGATGTTAAGGTTCTAAGAAGGAAATCTGTCCCATTAGTGAAAGTACTTTGGCATAATCATGGCAGAGATGAAGCTACTTGGGAGCCAGAAGAGGCGATGCAACAACAATACCCTCATCTGTTTGAATCAAGTAAATTTCAAGGATGAAATTTCTTTAAGGAGGGTAGAGTTGTAATGCCCTAATTTTCGAGAATTCTGTGTATGACAGCAAAATTTAAAATTTCTGTGTTCTATCTGCTTGGCGTAGGTTTAATTATGTTAGTGGGCCTCTAGAAGGCCCAAGCTTCGGTTAAAACCCAGTATTTTTTAATTAATTTTAATTCCATAGGAAAAAAGGGGTTCTGGTTAACTGGGCTTTTAAGTATTAATTGGGTAAAATAAAACACAAGGAAGCAGGTGGCAAAGTGGCATGTGACGCCACGGGAAGGCTATAAAAGTGGTGTGTGGATGCTAAGGAGAACCAAGGTTCAAGTCACAATGGGAGCATATTAAGGGAATTTTTTTTTATGTTTAGAAAGGGTAAGTAATGGAACTCAAGTAAAAGACTGTCAGGAGGAGATTGAGTAAGGAGGGGATAAGGGAGAGGATTTAGGAGCTGATTAGGGAGACCAGTATTGGCCGAATGATGGACTCTTAAGGAGCAAGAGTTGGCCGGCCAAGGGTTTCGTTAGGGGGGCAAATTTCAGCTAGGTTAAATGCCAAGTATAAATTCGGCATTTGGGGGTAAGTTGTGACGTTTTTCTGACCATCCTTCCTCGTCCTCCTTTCTTTTCTTTTTCTCTCCATCTACCTTCTCCTCTTCTTTTCTCCATAGCCGAATCCTTCTACCACTCTACTATACACTACTTTCTTACTATTATTTTTAAGCCTTACAGCCGAATATCACAAAAGCTGAAATCCCGAAAGTTCATATTGTCTGTACCAAATTCTCCTAGCAAAAACCTACTGATTTTTCTTCATCCTTTTTGATCAATTCTTTCTTTTTTTAAACCCTAAACCTCTATCGACAAAGCCATTACAAAACCCCCATCTTTTCTTCACTGTTACAAAAAAAAAAATCGAAAACGCATAGCCATAGGGGCATAGTCGAATTTTAAGATCACTAAAGGCTCAACTTTTGTTATCATTTGAGGGGTTAGATTCGCATCAAAATTGAGTAGGAGTTAATTGGAATCATTGACCGAAGGAACCGGTGGTAAGTTTTTGAGCCTAATCTTTATTTCAGGTTTTAGAAAAAGCCGAAACCCCTAAAGGTTAGGGAGACCGTCGATTTGGGATTGAAGCTCTAAGGGTTGTGATAACTATTTTATTTTTGATGCTAGTGTGATCTAGAGGCTACTGATCAAAGGCTTGGACAAGTGGAACGACTGGATCTAGACATAATCGCTAATTTCGGCAAAGGTAGGATCGCTAGTGCCTAAGGTGCTATTGGCCGAATATGGTAAGGGGTTAATAAGTAGTTCATTTTTGATAGTTAGATTAACGTGTTAGTAATCCAATTGTAGGTAGTTCGTGTGTGGATCTCATCAGCATATCGTCGCAAACAGGTGTGTAACTGACACCCTCTTATAGACTAGATCGGCAAAAGCCGAAAAGCTGAAATGTCGAAAAGCCGATATTTTGAGAACTTGCGAGTGTCCGAATGCTCGCGAGATTAATAGTTTGATGTATATGGTAAATTAAAGTGATAAGATTGTAGAGTGCACGATTTTATGCATTTCGATGTTTTTGGGCTTAATGGGCCAAAATTGGGATAACGGGTCAACGGGCCCAATTCCGTAAGAAAATGCGGTAAGTGTTTTTGGTCGTACGTAAATGGCTATGTTATGCATGAAAACCTTAAGAATAGTTAAATTACTTGAATACCCCTATGTATGGAAAATTACTATTATACCCCTAGGTGCAAAATTACCATTATACCCCTAGGGTTGCTTTTGACTGAAAAGCATGATGATCTGATTCTGTATGATGTATGCCATGATTGTATATCTGTTGCATGGGGACATGGGTTATATTATGGAGGAAGTGTCCTAGTGGCTACGCCGCAATTATTCGATCCGTGGCTCGCCACATATATTCTGCTCGTGGCTCGCCACGATTATTCAGATCCGTGACTCTGTCACATTATTCGCTTTGGCAGCCATGCTGCATATTTCGTGGCGTAGCGGTTGGGTGGGTCGAGTAGTCTCCCACATGGTGAAAGGTTGGTATGGGGGTGCATATGGTTGGATATGGGTTGGGTTTTGCATAAACATGTAATATCTGTTCTGATCTGTTATAGGCCTATGGGCTTTATTCTGAATTCTGTTCTGGGCTAAGGCCAACTTATTCTGTTTTTTGTGGTTTGAACCCATATAGGCTATTTTAACACCTCAAACCCATGACCGTCACCGGATTTGACCACGTGGTGTTACCGGTCTTACTTCCCTTATTACTCTCTTTGTAATATTTGATTGCTGTTCCAGGCAGGCTAGCTAACTGCGTCACTATCGCCTTAAAAATCATATCTCGAGTTTCAAAACTCGGAAACTGATTCCGTAAATTTTCCATGAAACTAGACTCATATATCCCTCCCTGGATTTATTTCTAGAATTTTTGGTTGGACCAATTGGTACAGTTTATTAGTTAAAGTCACCCATGTTACAGGGGTTGACTACACTGACCTTCGCGCGTTACAACTTGAATATCTCTCTGTACAGGGCTTTAATACTGGTACCGTTTGTTTCTAAAGAAACTAGACTCAAAATGGAATCTGAACATATAAGGAATAACTTCTAATTCTTTCTGGATAATTTATAGTAAATTTTCAAAGTCGCGACAGGGGACCCAGAAAGCGTTCTGGCCCTGTCTCATAAGAACTCTAATATCTCTTAGTATACTGCTCATATGGTCGTTTCGTTTCATCCATATAAAAATAGATTCATCAAGGTTCAATTTAATAATTTATTCACTATTTAATTCTACTTCTACTATTTTTAGTGATTTTTCAATCTCATCTCGCTGCTGCTGACAGCAACAGTTACTGCAGTAGACTATGCCAATTTCATGAATCTTTCCTTGGCCTTACTAATCATCCATCATACATGACACAAATTATGGCCACCTTATCAAAATTAAAGTTTCTAAGACTCGTGGCTATAGGTTCTAGCATCCCACTCGACGACCACATAGGCCATTTTCACATGGCTTAAAGTTTACAACCCACAATTCAACAAAACATAATAGCCTATACATGCCAATTGTTCTCCTACTTCAACTACGAAGACAATACCAAAAGGTTTCCAGCCGGTGTGATGACTTCAACGACGGTTCCGAGCACGCGACAATACGAGTCCAAGAGACCTAAAATGGGTGACAAGAAAACACCGAGTGAGTTTATAACTCAGTAAGTCATAAGCATTCAACAACCATCCATTTATAAAGTTGCCACAACATGAAACAATAAACGAGGCTAGGTACTCATCCATATCAAAACTATACCATAATTCCTCGGACCTTTCGGTTCAATCTCATACCAAGTCATACATCCACATTTCATATTCCACACAACAAGATATTTAAGCCATTTTCACACACTAACTCATTTTCACCACAACCATACAATTTCAATCATCACATAGATTTAAAGCTTACCAAGCTCAACCCCGAGCATGAACATATTGCCTATTCGTCATGAGCTCAAGGTACTTACCCGATCTGCTGCCCATACTCAACTCGATGGAGACACACCCTCCATATAATTGTTCGATCAGAGATATATATATATATATATATATAGAGTACGCACACACAGTGCTTAATACTCGATTTCGCACACTTAGTGCCATGCGATTTAAGCCCGCACATAGTGCCATACCTTCGAGCTCGCACACTTAGTGCCATATATTTCCAGCATGCACACTTAGTGCCATATATTTCCAGCATGCACACTTAGTGCCAATCTCACACCAGACACTCAGATTGCCCGCACACTTAGTGCCGAAAGCAACTTCCTACACATTTCACTATTTCTTTTACATTCAACAAATGTCATCATTCCATACACATACATTTTCATTTATATATATATATATCATCCCATTAAACACAATTGCATAAATTTTACAATCATTTAAGCAATATCAAATATGTGCTTAATGACTTACCTTGTGTTCGGTAAATAATTCCAAGTCGGCTACTCGATGATCTTCGATTTCCCTTGTTGGACGCCTCCTTTAGGATCTTGAGCTTAAACAAATAAATTAGCTCATTCAACCGCTTTGGTACATATATTGGTATCCACATTTTAATGATCTTATGACATACGGAACGACATGGTAAAATTTTTATCTTACTACCTTACGTTTTAGCTATTCGGCTAATAGCCTTATGCAATTACCATACTATCAATAATCCAATCATATTCATTACTCAAGTATAGTATTTTCACATTCGGCAATAGTATTACATACAATAGCCGATTCTTCTTACTTTGTATTTATGCATCTATTTGAACATTAGTTTAGTTCAAACACCCATACACCAAGATTTATCAAGTTTAGCATGAAACATAACCTTAATCCTCAATGACCACTATGGCCGAAAATCCTAGCCAACCCAAAATCACAATTTCTAACACATAATTGTTCATAACACAATTAAAGCATCCTCTCCATTCCAACACTTCAAGACACATACATTTCCCACAAATCTCCAACTTCATATTTGGCCTTAGTGTACATACACAAGCCGATTTTTTTCTTCCTATCATCCAACCTAACTATATGAATATTTAACTAGCTCACACTTCACCCATCCACAATCACTCATTTAACACAAAGAAAATAATCAACTTCCTTCACTATCTACCATGGCCGAATACTTCATGCACCACCCAAATCCAAAATTTTAACATGGGCTAGTTAAAGAACTTAGTAATCAACTTACATTAAGCTGAAATTTCAAAATCTAACATGAATTACTAACCTTGTTTTGAGCTTAAAGTTGACCGAAATCTCCCCTTCCCCTTTCTTTCTTCAATTCGCTAAGAGAAAACCAAAGGAAATGAAGCTCTTTTTTTCTTTCTTTGCTCCATTCACGGCAAGGGGGCAACACACACACACACACATTTTTTTTTGTTTCTCTTCCTACAACCTTAATATTTTATCAATTTTGACATCAACCATTAACAAAACATGTTTATGACATGTTTTCTTTTGCCCATCATCCTTGTCATGGCCGGCCACTAGGCTAACTTTAGGGAAATTTGACATGCAAATCCCTCATTTTCACAACATGCATTATTAGGCCACTTTGCATTTGCCTAGCACATTTCTAAATTTTCTCACACAAGTCCTTTCTAGTGAAATTCACCTTTATAACACTAAATCAAATCATCAAAAATGTCACACACAATTTAACACATATCATAGGCATCACAATAAATTTTAAATTATTTTTATGCCTCGGTTTTGTGGTCCCGAAACCACATCCCGTCTAGGGTCAATTTTGGGCTGTCACAGCTATGGTTGGGTTAATTTACACACTGAGTTTCCCCAAACTCACCCCTTCATTTTCATCCACGCAGGTAATCCCCAACCATAGTGGGCCTGGAGCTGTGAAGGATTCGGAGTGGCCACACGTTCTGCAAATTTGATTTTTCTTCTGGTGAACTAGACATCCTTTTATTTACGCTTAAAATTTTGGGTTTTTAAATGTAATAAGGCCGCTTATTTTTTCTTGATGGTTTTAATATGTTTTGTTAAGATAGGTATTACTTATATTTAACTGTTGAAATTGGATAGCTCTAGGGCGCGTTTCCAAGAACAGTGATTGATTTCGAAATAACACGACAACAAGCAAAGCTTCTGCAATGAAAATATTTTGCAAAATTAATCACTTTTCCTAAAAAGGACTTAATCAAATTGGTTTCCTGAAAATATACATGACGTGGAGGTGTGCCAATGGCGGTGTGCATGTCTAGGATTGGATCCGAAGGGAGCTTGGTACTTAAGCAGTCTGATGGACTCACCTCCTCTTTTTCCGGTTTCCTACCTGGTGCACAACTACCATTCACTTTAACTTATAATGAAATTATTTTTTAAAAACACTAAGTAAGTTTTTCTAGACCAATAATATAAAATGTTTTGAACGCTTCGATGTGGCACGTCGGATCTGGCCATAACGTCTAGGCCAGGTTTGGGGTGTTACACCGACTGTGGTAGAGGTTGATTAGTCCATAAGTACTGTGCCAAAAGAATATTATATCTAGTGGTAGCTATGGTCGTGGTCGATCACGACATAGCAGCCTTGGAGAACCTTTCCCGGTGGAGTTTTTAGTTCCTATGCGATGATGAGCTTAAGAGCTCTATATAACTGTGATAAAATTAGGAACTTTTTAGGGGATAGTAGGAAGAATAATAACTCATAAAGAAATAGCCGAAATTGGTACTTAAAAATAAAATTCTAAAATCTAATAAAAATAAAAAGTAGTTTTAATAAAAATTAAAAACATAAAATAATAAATAAATGTTTTTAAACATCTTCATGGCTGGATGGTTCGCTAGGTGGGACTGGCGAAAGATGTGGAGGTGCTGACAAATCTGCTGTAGAGTAGCATCAATGTTGTCAAATCATTGAAAACACTACTGCTCGAATCAAGTGAGGCGCTCAGAGATGTCAGCATATGAAGCCGTCGCATGAACTGGACGAGAGGGTGGTGGTGGCTGAGTCGGTGGGTCCTCATGCTGTGGAGGGACATCATCAGGAATGTCCTCACAGACCTCCTCCTCGATAGATTGGACGAGTCGATATTGTGGAGGGTAGGTTCCTCGGTGCTTTTCGATATCCTCATGCTAAGCATGCTCGAAATGCCTTATGGAGACATCTGGCCAATGAGGGTCAAAGATGATTCTTGGGCCGCAGTGTCAAGGAGCCCGAAGTGTCAAGCCAACCGAGTCACGTAGGGGCCGATGGAGATGACCCCCTTCCTATGCCACTCCGTCTGGTGCTGAATCGTGAGGGCGGTGAAATAGGCAAGGTCGATGACGTGCCCGTGCGACATACACCATGAGTGTTGACGACGCCAGTGCTCTCTCACCTTCCTGTAATCGTGTGATTCAAAATGGCTTGTAGGTACCTCAAGGATGGTGGGAGAACTGATGCCTTGGAGTGGCTAGGATTGTAGGAGGCCGCGCTAGGGGCCAAAGTGTGCCAGCACTTCGAGGGAGAGAAGTATATGTGGCGAGTGAGAGCATGTAGTTCATTCTCCTCCTTGAACTCCTTCGTATATAAGCCCAGTGTAGCACCAAACTCTGGGACGCTTAGCTGGCGGATTAATTCGCCTAGGCGAAATTGGACCGTGTCGGGATCATCATATTTTGTCATTATGGTCTGAAGATAGAACGTTGAACATAGTTCCATCGTAAGCTCGAGGTATGTTGGCTCGATGATCCCAAAGAATAGCTCCCAAGGGTCGGTGGTTAGGAAGGCCCAAATCGCATTAGCCAACTGAACTTGTTGTATGGCAGCCCAGTCAATATAGAGGCCCGCAATTAAAGGTCAGGCCCTAAGTATTTGGAAAAGTTCTTCCTAGGGCCAATGGGGGAACTGCAGGAGAGGGTGACAAATTTTCGTGGTTAGACCCGCGGAAGATGACGCTCTCTTCCGTTTCTTGGAAGCAGGTACAGTGGTTTTCTTTCCTCGTGAAGACGACATGGTACCTGCAATCAAAACCATTAATTCATCTTGAGGAATGATCAAAGTAAAATGAAGACAAATTGTAAATAACAATCATAATTTCAACAACTACAAAGACTAACAAGTTAATCAAAGCAATCAATTGTCTGGCGTAAAAATGGCAACAAATTTCATGGAATGCAACATGTGTGACGGATGAAAAATGTAAACACTAAAGGCATGAGTATGTCTATTGTTCTAATCATGAATATTTACTTCTAACTAATCAAATAAAGTAGAGAAATCATATAAAGAATAAGAATTTGAACATGAAAAAAGATAATAGCTTGTTCTATGAATAAAATGTAAGTGATAGAAAGATGAAAATAATCATGAAAAATGCATAGTACTATGATAACTAACATGAAAAATGAGTGCAATTAAAGGGAAAAAATAAACAAACGCTAGAAAAGGGAGAATGAGAGCCAAAAATTGAGTTGGATGCAGCACATGGGCGTAGTGGGGAGGTCGTGTGGAGGAGAGGTCGTGTGGACTTGTAGTGGCTAGGGTTAGGGTTTTTGGGTGGGGAAGACAATGAATAGTGTAGGGTTTTTATAGATTTTGGGGCGCACGGCCAGGTAACATGCCTGTGTTCCCCAATTTTAGCCCTGTGATTCACGAAATTTGAATTTGGGCGCGTCTGACATTTAGTACATGCTCGTTTTCCTTGGGCGTGTGGGTGCACACGGCCGTGTCGCACGACCGTGTATGGCATTGTTCACTTCTCCCATGCCCGTGTATGTAGACCCACGCCCGTGTCAATATAATAGGTTCGACCATGATTCTTCCACACGGGCGTGTCGCACGCCCATATTGTTTTGGTAGGCTCGACCATGGCCATGTCTCACAGTCGTGGCATTTTGTCGTAGCCCGTGTTTGGGGGAATCTTTGCCCTGTTTTCACACGGCCCTAAGCATGCCCGTGTGCTTGGCCGTGACTCTGTGGAAAAACTATATTTAAGAGCTCCGTTAGTAAGTTAGGTGTTGAAGACTAAATTTTAAAGAAGTTAATACAGTTAGTGCTCGGGTTGCCTCCTGAGAAGCGCTTATTTATAGTCTAAGCTCGACTTACCTTTCTGTTGAGTGATCATGGTGGTTTGAGGAGTTTATACTCCTCATTCTTGCTATCAATCTCATCAAAATAAGGTTTTAAATGGGTGTTGTTTACCTTAAAAGTGACGAACTTAGGATGACTCACTTCGATTGTACCGAATAGGAAAATGTTGAGCACCGTAAGAGGGATTTCTTCATTCGGTGTGGTAGTGACAATGTGGGGATCTGCGGCATCTAATAAGACTCTATCTCCAACCTCAAGTTGATTTGGAAAGGTATTGAGCTCGTCCTGGCATAGTTTTGGTTTATCGTGTGTTCTTGGTTTATGCGTCCGCCATTCATCTAGCTCCTCGATTTGTAGCCTTCGTTCTTCATGAATATGTCCTCTACTATTGTTTGAGAATGGCTTATGTACTTCCTTCAGACTCATTTCCTGGAAAGTAGGTTGTACCATATTGTCAGTTTTAGTAGAATAGGTTAAACGATCACCTTCAATTTTCGATATGTTGCCAGAATTACGAGATTGAAGGGTGATTGTTTTGTCTCCCACATGGAGTGTGAGTTCACCTGTGCTAACATCAATAATTGTTTTAGCAGTTGCTAAGAAGGGCCTTCCTAGAATAAAAGGAGTGTTGCTATCCTCCTCTATGTCTAGAACAATGAAGTCAACGGGAAATATAAATTTATCGATTTTAACTAGAACATTTTCAATAATACCCTTAGGGAATCTTATAGTTTTATCCTCTAATTGAATGCTCATCCTAGTTTATTTGGGTTTCCCGAGACCTAGTTGCTTAAACATTTTGTAAGGCATGACGTTGATACTAGCCCCTAAATCAGCTAATGCATTATTAACATCTAAACTACCAATCAAGTAAGGAATTGTAAAACTCCCTGGATCTTTTAATTTGTTCCGTAGATTATTTTGCAGAATAGCTGAGCACACTGCATTTAGCTCCACATACAACGCCTTGTCCAACTTCCGCTTATTTGCTAAAAGCTCTTTTAAAAATTTCATTGCGTTTGGCATCTGCAATACAGCTTCAATAACTGGTAAGTTAATATGTAGTTTTTTGAAGAGTTTAAGGAATTTACCAAATTGTTCATCTGAGCGGTTTTTCCTTGTCGCATTGGGGTATGGCACACGAGGTTTATATTCGACATTCACTTATTTTTTTTATAACCTACCTCACCTTGACCTTTGCTAACCACAGTTTCTTGCCTTGTTTCTGGTTCAAGCTCAATGACTCATTCGCCATCTTGAATATTAATTGCGTTGAGTTGTTCCCTTGGGTTGGGTTCAGTATTACTTGGCAAGCTACCCTGCGGTCTTTCGGAGATTAGTTTGGAAAGCTAACCTATCTGAGTTTCAAGCCCTTGGATCGACGCTTGTTGATTTTTAAGTGCTGACTCAGTGTTCTGAAGACGGGTTTCTGACACCGATATAAACTTTTGGAGCATCTCTTCAAGGTTCAGCTTCTTTTCCTGTTGATAGAGTGGTTATTGAAAACCCGGAGGATGTTGTGGTCTTTGATTTCCTTGACCGCCCCACGAGAAATTGGTGTTGTTCCTCCAACCTGCATTGTATGTGTTACTATATGGGTTATTTTGGGATCGAGAGTTATTGTTACCTATATATTGGACTTGTTCCTCCTTGATGCTAGGGTTGAAGGGTTTATACTCTGTGCATGCTCCTCCTCCATCGTCTCGCACCTCATTTGATAGCATAGTAACTAAATCAACGTTATAAATGCCTGCTGTTTTAGTTGGCTTAGTCCTCATGACTTTCCATTGATAATTATTTAGTGACATCTCCTCTATAAACTCATAGGCATCTTCAGGTGTTTTATTATTGATGGTTCCACCAGCAGCTGGGTTAACCATTTGTCGAGTTGAAGGATTCAGACCATTATGGAACGTTTGAACTTGTAGCCAAAGCAGTAACCCATGGTGAGGGCACCTTCTCAATAAGTCTTTGTATCTCTCCCATGCATCGTAAAGAGTTTCTAAGTCCATCTGCACAAACGAAGAGATATCATTACGTAATTTAGTCGTTTTAGCCGGTGGAAAATATTTTAATAGAAATTTTTCGGTCATTTGTTCCCAAGTAGTGATTGACCCTCGTGGTAATGAGTTCAACCACTATTTAGCTTTCTTTCTCAATGAAAAAGGGAATAACCGAAGACAAATGGCATCATCAGAAACACCATTAATTTTAAATGTATTGCATAGTTCTAAGAAGTTTGCTAAGTGAGCGTTGGGATCCTCATTCTACAAACCATCAAATTTAACAAAGTGCTATATCATTTGAATAGTGTTAGGTTTTAGTTCAAAAGTATTTGCAGCTACAACAGGTCTAACTATGCTCGATTCAGTTCCTGTTAAAGAAGGTTTAGCATAATCATACATAGTGCGTGGATTAGGATTTTTATTAACCGCAATTGCAGGAGGTAGCTGATTGTCTTGGTTTTCAGCCATCTCTTCAGTTGGGGTTTGAGTATCATCCTCTCGCTTGTTCTCTGTATATCTTAAGCTTCGCCTTATTTCTCTTTGATGTGTGTGAACTGTGCGATTGATTTCTTCGTCAAAAAGTAGTGGTCTTGACGGGTTTCTACTAGTCATAAATTATAAAAACCTGCCAAAAGAAAGAAAAAGTAAATTAATAAATAATAATAATAAATTAAATTAAATTGCAAGAAAAATAAATGGCTAAAGTAATAAAAATTGATCATTCCTAATATCTTAGTTCCCCAGCAACGGCGCCAAAAACTTGATCGCGTGATTCCGTGATAGGTTTTAAATATTTATAATTAATCGTTCTTGAAACTAACTATTATTGTGATGTAGGTAAGTGTACCTATTGAACAGTAGTATAGTTTTAGCAAGACTGGATTGTCGAACCCAAAGGAACTAAAAGTACTAGTAATGACTGTCTTTTTATTATCTAGCCTAAGAATAAAGAGGCTTTATTTTAACTAACTAATTATCTAAACTAAGAATTCACAGAGAATTGAATTGGGGAATTGCTTTTGGGAAAATCGATTGAATTAAGACAATACCTAAGGAAAAATCCACCTAGACTGTACTTGTTACTTTGGCTCCGAATCAGACGATTTATTCATTTAACTTATTCCGTAGAGATCCCTAAGTTATGTTATTATCCCTATTCAAGACTAATAACGTCTAATCCTTAGATTGAATAATTGAGACCTTTCTCTAATTAACACCCTAGGGTTGCATTAACTCGATCTATGGATTCCCTTATTAGGTTTCACCCTAATCCAGCAAAATCTTGTCACCCTATGTCTTGGCACGCAAACGACTCTGCTTAATTATGACAAATGTACTCTTAGACAGGGTCTATTCCTCCTCTGAATAACATCTTATCTTGAATCAGTATCTTGGGATATCAAAACAAGAATTAAGAACACATAATTAAGAACAAGTTAAATATTTATCATACAATTCAGAAAATAATAACAAGATTCGTCTTAGGTTTCATTTCCCTTAGGTATTTAGGGGTTTTAGTTCATAACTAAATAAGAAAACATCTTAGAATAATAAAGAATACAAAACATTAAGAAAACTCAAAACTCCTGAAGGGGAAATTGAGGAGAGATCTTCAGTCTTGATGGTGAATTCGACTTCTCAGATGGAACAATCGGCTTCCTTGGAGTAGTTCCTTACTCCTTATTCTGTGTCCCCTTTTCTTCCTCCTCTAGGGTGTATTTATAGGCTTTGGAATGCCTAAGCGCCCTCAAAATTAGCCTTTTCCGAATTGGACTCAACTTGGGCTTGGCAGGGACACGCCCGTGTGACACGCTCGTGTGCGATTACTTCAGGCCATGCTCGAGCCTGCCAAATTGACACGGCCGTATGGTCTACTAGTGTGAGGAGGTCCAGGCTATGTTGAATTCGTACTTGGCCCATTTTCTCCATTTTTTGCCCATTTCTTGTTCCTTTCTCTCTCCTATGCTCTCCTAAGTGTAAAACATGAAATTAAAGCATTAGGAGCATCAAATTCACCAATTCTAATGGAAAATCATCCACAAAATGCGTTAAGCATGGGATAAAAATATGTATAAATTACGGTTTATCACACACAGCCAGTGTCTATCCGTGTGGACAATATAAGGCTATTTACCAAGCCTATTTGCCACCCTTACTTACACAACCTGCATAATAGCAACCACAATCAAGATAAGACTATTTTATGCAACCAAATCAGCCACAATAGACAACATTCCATTTTTGCATTATACTCATCTATGAAATTAACCTCTTTACATATAAATCAAAATGAATTTTAGCCATAATTTGAGGCTTACTACAAAATGAGGGATTTATCCCAAACCAACATATTTGGCCAAAATAGTAATAACACAAACACAAGTCTAATTCCCTATACATGCCGTATTCAAAAATATAAATCAAACAATATTGACAGCTTCAATTGATAGTGTGATCGATATCTCTGACTTCCGTTGGCCCTTGAGCTAGATAGATGACACTATAAGAAAATAGAAATGGAGAGGGAGTAAGCATAAAGATTGGTAAGTTGCACATAAATAAATATACAACATAACTTTAACACTCATCAACAAGTATCATACTACACAAGTGGCATAAGCAAACTTACTCATCAATATTCAATACACCTCATATAGCATATATTGAGCTCACATTTCTTACCTACCATAGGTAGAGAATACCTAGGGGCGCGAGACAAATCTCTCTAAGGAACTCGGCAAAATAGCCCCGTAACTTCGGGAGAAGGGGTGCCTCCTCACAAAGGGGGTCGCAGTGACCAGGCCCGGGCGACTGTTTATATAAGTACCTGTGCCACTCATAACACATTTATACTTTCCTTGTTAACTTGAAATCATACTTTCGCCGTTGAACCATTTGGAACATTATCGGATATTCATTAAGCCTCAAACATGGGGTAAGGTGCCGATGCCATATCCTAAACATGGTCTTACACAGGCTTTAGCATATATGTGTCGATGCCATGTCCCAAACATGGTCTTACACTGACACATCTCATAGCCGATACATGTCCCAGACATGTCTTACACTGACTTAAGTCTCGAGGCCGATGCATGACCCAGACATGTCTTACACTAGCACTCATCTCAATGCCGATGCCATGTTCCGGACATGGTCTTACACTGGCTCTCATAATATGTCCGATGCATGTCCCAGACATGTCTTATACTAGCTCACACAAGTGACCCAAACATCATGGCATAAATATCCAATCTATTTCCTATGTTCAAACGGGAACTCTACTATCTCTATTATTATCTTGCTTTCTCAATTTCACAATCAAGCGATTCATGCTACATTAAATTCAAGTACAATTGAACACATACATTAATATTGTAATTGTACTATTTACATACAACTTACCTCGGATTACAAAATGTGGCGACTAGTCGATTTAGTCGATTTGCTTGACTTTCCTCTAGTCTAGGTTCGAATTCGGTATTTCTTGATCTATAATAATAAAAATGCAGTTACTTAGTCACTTTATCGATCTAAGCACTCTACAATTCATAATTGGGCAAAATGACCAATTTGCCCTTAGACTTTTACAAAATGACCATTTTACCCCTAAGCCCGAAAATCAATTTTTATCGAATTTCTTCATATCTCAAGCCTAGCCGAACCCTTTTTTACTTTTATAGAAACTCCAAATTCCTACTATTTCACATATTTAACTTCTATTTTTACAACTTATGCAAAATGGTCCTTTTAAGTGTTTTCATGAAAAATTCTTTCACAAAAGTTGTTTATAAGACACCCAAGACTCATTTTCTTCTATAAAAACTCAGAAAACATTACAAATCCTTAAATGGAAAAACCCTAAACTCTTAAGCATTTTGCAAAATAGTACTTTCATTTGAAAGCTTATGCTTCAAGGGTCTAAAAAATACAAGAATCATCAACAAAGGTTATGCAAATCACTTACTTGTGAGAGGAATAAGTTGCTGAAATTTTTGAAGCTTAAAAACCTTAACAATGGCTAAAAAATCAGTGGAGATGAAGAGAGAATGAAAGAAAAAGATGATAGCTAGGCTTAGGTATGATTATATTACACCTTATGTCATCAAAATTACCTAATGTTGACTTTTTAACATTTTTATCTCCATGCCCGGCTAAGCTATCACAATAGGGTCTAATTGCCCTTTAAAGACCCCAAATATTAATTCTCTAGCTATTTGACACCTTTAGCTATCAAATTAGGACTTTTGCACTTTATGCGATTTAGTCCTTTTACGCAATTAAGCTCACAAACGCTAAAATTTCTTTACCAAATTTTTCATGCACTCTTAAAAATATGCTATAATGTCAAAGTAATAATAAAAAAATTTCTCTGAATTCAAATTTGTGGTCTCGAGACCACTATTTTGACTAGACCCTAAATTGGGTTGTTACAGAACAAGTCCCTATACAGGCCATAACTTAGAATATTGAAATCATTGGTACCCAAAATAATAAGGTGATAGTGTGACTGGGTCTCTGACAATCTCCGATCCTCGGGCTGAATTGGTGACACTATAAGATAAGGGAAAAGAAAAAGAGTAAGCTTTAAAGCTTAATAAGTTCCTATGCAAATAATAAGCATCATAAACACACATTTATCATGCAATTAACATGAAGGGAATTAGCATATATGTCATTATAAATATCATAGTCCAACTTGGCATGGATATTATTAAAACCTTAATATCATAACTTACACAATCATAACCTTACCAATGGATTCATTACATATCGAGCTCATTAAGAATAAGTCTTAATTACATACCTGTACTATCTTGCAACATACAATGGTCTTTCGCAACATTAACATTTTCATTTCGGTTCCCGTTGAACCACTTGGAATACTAAAGGATACTCGAGAAATCTCACACTCATAGCACCTTACCAATGGCATATCCTAGATATGGTCTTGCATGGGATCTCATATTGTTGCCAATAGCCCACCTATGGTCTTACACGAAGTCTCATATCGATGTCGTATCCCATATATGGTCTTACACGTAATCTCAAATAACCCTTATGTCATGACATTTGTATCCTATCTATTCCTAAGGTTCAACCGTGATTTCTCTCTTGTCGAACTTAGTCGATTACATCCAAGGATTCAATCATAACTCATACAATATTAAAGCAATTAAAGCATAAATAATAATGCATTATTTACATACGAACTTACCTCGATACAAAAATAGTGGAAATGGACCTAATCGTCAAAGACTTTGTTTTTTTCCCCGAACTAGGTCTAAACTCGTTTCTCTTGATCTATAATAGAAAATTTAACTCATTTATTAACCACATTACTCAATTCAGTCCAAAAATCACACCATGGAAAAATTACATTTTTGCCCCTAAACTTTGACATATTTACATTTTTGTCCCTATGCTTGTAAAATGAAATCTATTCAATTTCATCAAGACCCAAGCCTAGTCAAACCCTATAAATTCTAATGACAACCCACATTTTTCATTAAATCACATCTTTACTACATATTTTATAACTTTTTACAAATGGGCCCCTTTTCTGTATTTCTATCAAAAATCACTTAGTAAAAGTTGTTTATTACACATCAAACTTTCATTTTCTACGATAAAACATCAAAACACATGCATGTTATACATGGGTAAAATTTTAAAAATAATGGTAGAAATAGAAAGATCGGGTGAATACGACTTCAAAAACATAAAGTGCATTAAAAACGGGGCTAGGATGTACTTACAATCACGCTTGAAAGATGAAAAAACCCTAACTATGGTGTTCTTCCAAGTTTCGGCCAAGGGTGAAGAACGATGTGAAAATTTTGGCTTTATTTTCCCTTTTTATTCTTTTATAAACCAAATGACCAAAATGCCCTTTTCCCAAATCACTAAAATTCTCTTACTTCATGTCCATTTTTGTCCACAAACTTAAAAAATGGTCTAATTATCATATAAGTACCCCTAATTTAAAATCCCATAGCAATTGGACACCTTTAACATGTAGAACTCAACTTTTTCACTTATTACAATGTAGTCGTTTTTACTAAATTGAGTGCCCAAACGTCAAATTTTTTAAACGAAATTTTCACGAAATTTTCACGAAATCATTTCATAAAACTGTAGACCATGAAAATTTAGTAAAAACATGTTTTCCTACGTCAGATTCGTGGTCCTGAAACCACTGTTTTGACTAGCCCCAAAATCAGGCAGTTACAAGTTCAATACGAACTATTACAGGTATAGATATAAGTTACATGGAAATTGATATTACATGGTATATGGGTGTAACACCCCTATCCCGTAACCGTCGCCAGAATAGGTAATGGGCATTATCAGACTTGTAACTCATGTCAGAACAGTAAAATTTTGAACTTTTTCTTGAAATAAAGATCGTTCATTTTAATGAGTACTAAACACAGCCAGAGGTAAAATTTAAACTTCACTAAGTAAACATTCAAAAGATGCCATTTTCGCATGGCTTATATACATTAACCAAAAATATTCTTCCGCCACTAGTCTATTCTATACATGCCATAAAATAATTCTAAACATAACAGTAACAAGCGGTGGATAGTGATAGTGTGACTAGTTGCTGACGATCCCCGAGCCTGTAGCTTCGCAATGAGATCTATAAAACAGAGGAAACAGAGTAAACGGAGTGAGCATTACAATGCTTAGTAAGTTTTAAGCAGTGTCAACGGATAACAATCAAATTATAACATAGTTGTTCGTATATTTTATTTCACTCTTCCTTCGGGCATACCATCCCTTTACCGAATATGCACATCTCATCATATACAATAGGCGATAAACTTTCACATAAAGTGAGCTCATGTGACATAGATACATTGTATGATTTCACATAACCTCTCACACTGATCCGATGTCACATAATCATAGGAATAGTCTCATAGATTGCTCTCGTATGCATCACATAACTACCTTATGATTTAGTTCAAATCAAGCTCACATATAAACTTGGAGTACATACCTGTTTAACCTTTCGCATTGAATATATTTATAAGCAATTCTTATTACGAAGTCTTATAGCTTTAACCTCTACTTGGATTATCATGAGACCTTTAGCTCGCATTTAAATCTCCACACGGGTTATCGGGTCTTACCGGACAAAATCTCCACACGTAGTCATCGGGTCTTACCCCGACATAATCTCCACACGTAGTCATCGGGTCTTACCCAGAATATATTTCCAAGTTTCATATACATTAATCACATGTCACAACATTCACATCGACTGTCATATTTGTAATTCATTTGCCTCATCAAATATCTAATAATACACACCTTTCACATTTGGTCGTTCGGCCACAATATACGCACATCGCCTACATATTTCACACTAGCCATTCGGCTTTACCACATATACATATCTCATATATATTTCACATTGACCATTCGGCTTTACCACATATGCATATCTCATATATATATTTCACATTGACCATTCGGCTTTGCCACATATGCATGTTCATATTCACCACATTGGCCATTCGGCCTTATCACACATATGCATGCTCACATTCATCACATTGCCCATTCGCCCTTATCACATATATGCATGCTCACATTCATCACATTGGCCATTCGGCTTTATCACATATATGCATGCTCACATTCATCACATTGGCCATTCGGCCTTATCACATATATGCATGCTCACATTCATCACATTGGCCATTCGGCCTTATCACATATATGCATGTTCACATTCATCACATAAAATCCTAAATCAAAATATAAATTTTCATGTATTCACATCACAATTATCCAAATATACTTCACATACCACATATACTATCATGTATACACTTTGTCTTGGCCGAATCTACATCAATCATTTTCCAATGAATAATTCAATTTCACGTCATACTATCACTTCATATTCGAATACTCATAAACTTACAATTTCAAAAATTTTAATATCAAAGATCCGTCTAACACTCATATATCATTTTACAATATCACGATTTAGAATTCACGTATGGGTTTAATCAATAGCTTATGAGCAACTAAAACAAGTTTTATCCATGTTTACAACAAAATCACATATTCACTACGAGCTGTTTTCCTGAGCAATAGTCACTAAATTATTTATAACTGGAGCTAAAAAACTCCAAATCACTTGCCGTTAATTTTCCCTGAATATAGACTCCTATATCTTCCATCCATAAAATTTCCAGAATTTTAGGATTGGCCAATCAATACCAGATTTTTCTTAAAGTTTCCCCTGTTTCACTGTTTGACTAATCTGACCATTCTTCACTACGAATCAAATTTTTCATTGTACAGAATTCATAATGTGTTCTATTTAATTTCATTTGAAACTAGACTCATTAAGGAGTCTAAGCATATAAATCTTATCTTATAACCATTTTTGTACAAATGATAATGATTTTCCAAAACAGAACAGGGATTTCGAGTCATTCGACACTGTCCCACACAACTTTAAATATCTCTTTATAGGAAATTTCTTTGCTTCCACGATCTCTTTTATAAGAAACTAGACTAACTAAGCTTTGATTACATATTTTATTCAGCCTATAATTCGGCACCAACAATTTATAGTGATTTTCTAAAATCACATTACTGCTGCTGTCCAAAGCAAATTATTACAATTTGCTCTTAAATTTCCAAGTCCAAACACTTATGAACTTACCATCTGAGTTTAAGACATATCATGGCCACATCATATGTTATTAAATCAACTCATTATGTCCTATTATGATTGAATTTACTCAACGTTTAATCACTTAAAACTTACCTCGGAAGTGGTCGACAATTAGATGTCCACGGCTATTTGTTTACTTTCTCTTTTCCCCTATCCGACTTTGATCCTCTTTGCTCTTAAGCTTAAGTAAAACAATAGATTTTCTTAAGTACTTAACTAATATTATTCACTTAACAATCACATTTGGCAATCACATATCATTTAATCTTTGATTGACCAATTTAACACATACCAAAATCCAATCATACATCTAACCTTTATCTCAATACCAAACCGAGTTATAAGATCATACATTATACTAAGCATATCATTAAACATACCTATTCAATTTAGCTAATTTCATAGCCGATTAATCACCTTACCCCACATTACTCAATGCCGAATATTAACCCAACATCACAAGCATAATCACCATGAAACTCACCTTAATACACATTTTATCCCATTGCCGAATACATATATATATCATCAAACAAATATTTATTCACATAACAACAATTCATTCACATCTCTATAAATGATCATAATCGGACATTATAAACAAATCAACTAGTTTAGCATTCAAATTCTTCTAACCATTCCTCAATCATTTACTCAATGAACAACAATCCAAGCACATCAAAGCATAGTCGAATGTATCATTCTTCTTAAATTCAAAAATAAATACATGGGCTAACTTCAAAATCTATTTAACAACTCAACTTTATAAACACATATTCGGCTAGGAAGAAAGATTGATAATTTAACAACCTTAGCTTAACATATAATTTGTTGTGACACATCTTTAAGCATTCTTTTATTCCATCAACTCAAAACACATTCATCACTCTCAATAACTAAACTCATATTCGCAATGGCCTCCAATATAGTGACCGATTCTTCTCAACTAGCACCTAGTGTACACACATGATCATTTGTTTGATTCAAGCACCTATCCACCAAAAATTCATCCAAATTAACAAGAACAACAACCACATTCTTTGTTATCTACCATGACCGAAACCCATATTCATTCACCAAATATCAAAAATTTATCATCAATTTGACATATAAGGACATAACCAAATGTTTCTTGCAACACAAACTCAAAAATTAACACATGGGTCATGTTATGAGCACCAAAACAAACTCAATTTCACAAAAATTTCAAAAGAATATCATGATATCATACCTTAATTCCCCCCCCACACAAGATGGCCGAATGCCTTAGGTGTGCTTTCTTCCATTTCTTGGTTAGTTTCGGCTTGAGAGAGGTAGGAGAAGAAGATGAACATTTTTTTTTCTTTTCTTTTGTTTTCTTCCTTTAATTCACGGCAATGGAGGGGGGGCATGGATGAGACAACTTTGTTTTCATCACCCCTCTCTTTTCATTACTTTATTACTAACCTCTTATTTTATTCTTTCTAACATAACACACTAACACAACATGTTTCCAACATGTTTCACCCCATAGCATGGCCGGCCACTAGCTCTAATTTTGGGTAATTTGACATGCAAACCCATCATTTTCGTAACATGCATTAATAGGCCACTTTACATTTGTCTAGCACATTTCTAAATTTTCTCACATAAGTCCTATTTAATAAAATTCACTTACAATTAACAAAATTCAAACATGAAATTTTCACACATGCATATATACATATAATAAGCATCAACTATGACGGTTAATTATTTTTATGACTCAATTTTGTGGTCCCGAAACCACTTTTCGACTAGGGTCAAATTAGGGGTGTCACAATGGGTATATGAAATGGATGATACATGTATAGTAATATCCCAAATTAGGGCCTAATCAGAATAGTGGTTTCAGGACCACAAATCCGAGATAGAAATAATTATTTTATTATCATTTTAAGGTCTATGGCATGATTTCATAATTGTGTGAAAATTTCGTTTAGAAATTTTATCGATAGAGGGTCCAATTTGATATTTAGGACTAAATTGCAAAAGTTGTAAAATGTGTGTTCTAGTTAACAAAGGTACTAAGTACTTTTGAGTAATGGGTTTTTAAAGTGGAGGTCCTTGAATAGTAATTAGACCATTATACTAGTTTGGACAAAAATACCTAAAGGAAGATAAAACACCATAGTTTTTAATTAAGGGCATTTTGGTCATTTAGTTATTAAAATGAATTAAAAACAAAATTAAAAGCCAATTTTTTGTCCATCTTCAACCCCTTGGCTGAATTTCACATGAGGAAGACATAGCTAGGGTTTTTCCAGCTTCCAAGCTCGATTGTAAGTCCATTTTAGCCCAGTTTTTAATGTTGTTTGTGTTTTTGGAGTCTCGGTAACTTGATTAAGCTTATTCTAGCAATAATTTAACCTAGGGTTTATATTTGGAAAAATACCCATAGGTGAAATGTGTTTATTTTGATTTTTTATGGTTGAATATGAAGCTTGAAATTGTGTTAAACAACTTTTGCTAAGTGATTTTAGATGAAAACGAGAAAAAACACATAATCGGTAAAAATACCTAATGTTCACAAGTACATATTAGAGTGAGAATTTGATGTTTCCATAGAAGGGAAAAATGATCAGCATGTCATAATAAATAAGAAAATAGGATGAAGTTTAATTTCTGAGCCTTGGGGCAAAAGTGTAAATATCTAAACGTTTAGGGGAAAAAATGTAATTTTTCCAAAGTTTGAGTCAAGGACTGTTTTAATAAATGTGAGTATTAAATAAGCTAAATTTTTTATTTTATATCAAGAGAAACAAGATTCGAGTCGTGGACAAGGGAAAAATAAAGTTTACGAGGAATAGGCTCGATTTCTAACATTTTGTACCGAGGTAAGTTCATGTGTAAATGTAGTAACATAATTGTCATTTTAAGTAATTTAATGTTATTTAGATGATATGATGATTATTATCATGAAATATTATTCTTTGTGGATTATTAATTTGTAATATTCAAATTATGTGAGCTACTTAATAAATATGAAATGCTACCAAGTATCAGTTCTGACCTTCCGTGGAAGACGGCAAAGATGTGTGATTTAGGAAAATCCCATTTGAACCTTGGGAATAGATTAGAATACAAGTGACATGTCACTAGGATATTTGAGTTTCGAGCTCGTTGAGTTGAGTCCGAGTTCATGAGATGTAACTAGGCATCCGAGCTCGTTGAGTTGAGTCTGAGTTCACTTATGGATGCGAAGGTCCGAGCTCGTAGAGTTGAATCCAAGTTCGCTTATGGGAAGGTTACATGGTAGCTTGGATACATAATTTTTGCAGGCTATTGAGTTTGTCTAGCTGCGGGTATGGCACTTATGTGCATGCAATCCGTGTATCCAAATTATATTCCGATGTGTTCAACGGGTGAATCTTAAGTGAATAAGGAGAATACTTAAGACGAAGGTGACATGTTGGTGAGTGCGTTGAATCAAAAAATTTGGACAGGTATGCGCTTAATCCCTCAGGTTGAGAACTTGGTATGACGAAATCGTGGTAAGATAGTAAATGCAAATGTAACATGAATGTCTTGGTGATATTTATGCAAATGATGTTTTATGTTGGATTGCATGATTATCTTGCTTGCTATTTACATGTGAACTTACTCAGCATTTATGCTTACTCCCTCCTTTTCATTCTTTGTAGTTTTGACAAGCCAGCTTGGAAATTGGGAATGGTCAGAGGCTTGCTCACACTATCCGTGGACCATTTTGGTATAGTGGCTTGTATATTTTGAATATGGCATGTATAACATTATAATCATTTTGTGTATATGATCTTATGCTATGGCTATTGGGTGGTAAGAAAATGTTTGGTAATAATTAGCTATTAGAATGGCTAATCAAGATCGTATTTGGTTTTATGTATACTTAATGTGCTATCTAATCCATGAAAATTCATAAAAATGTGAAATTTGCTATAAAATAGTATCATACAACAGCAATGACGTGAGTTTGAAAAATCACTAAAAATAGTAGCAATAGAATTAGATGACAATTAAAATATGAGTTGTATTTTATGAGGAATTTGAGTTTTAGTGGAACATGGTTAGAGCAATTTCTGAATCCCTTGTTCTGACTTTATAAATTCACTAAAAATTTTAAAAAAATAATTAGGAGTCATACGTTATATTTATAGATTCCTTATTGAGGCTAATTTTAATATAAACAAACAAATAATCATTTGAATTTTGTAAAGAGAGAAAAGTTATTTGTAGTGAAAAGAGGTTAGAGTAGTCAAACACTAAAATGGGGGAAATTTTAACTAATAAAATGTACTAATTGGACCAACCAAAAATTCTGGAAAAAAATTAGTAAATAGATAAGTGAGTTTAGTTTTATGGAAAATTTATGGATTTAAATTTTGAGTTTCATAACTCAATATATGAATTTTTTAGCGACTGTGATGCAGATGGGTAGTTTATTACGAAAGGTAAAGTAAATTGTTTGAAATTGTTAAGTGATAATTTAAGTCTGTTAATGCCTCGTGCTCAACTCCGACGACGGTATCGGGTAAGGGGGTGTTACATTTTGTGTATTAGAGCTACAGTTTAGTCGGTTCTTAGACTAACGTGGCGTATGTACGAGTTTTGCTATACATGCCATATATATATTGTGATAGTGTGACGACTCTTGACCTTTAAAATGATTTTTTTATACTAAATGGATCCCGATCCAGCTGTGGCCGATGATGTAGAGAGCAATGCACCAGCTCCTGCTGAAGGGGCTGTGTCGACTGAAAACTGACCTCGTACAGTTGGTTAATGAGGAGGAGAAGGGGCTCGAGAAGCCTTTCTCCAGATGATGAATGCATGGTACAGCAAGTTCGTTCGTACGAACCTGAATGCTCAACAACCTCCCCCACCTCCCCCGATTCCTCAACCTGTACCCTAATGCCTCAAGGTATGGATCTGATGAAATTTCATAGAACCCCAGTTGATAGAATTCGCAAGCCAGGGCTGAAGAATTCGGGGTAAATGTTGATAATGATGCCGAGAAAGTAGAATTTTGGCTTAAGAATTCTATTCGGGTATTTGATGAATTGTCTTGTACACCTGAAGAGTGTTTCAAATGTGTTATATCCTTGTTGAGATATTCAGCCTATTATTGGTGGAAGACGTAGATTTCAGTGGTACCGAAAGAGAAAGTGACTTGGGAGTTCTTTCAAGAAGAATTTCAGAATAAATACATCAATGAAAGATTTGTTGAACTGAAGCGTAAAGAGTTTCTCAAGTTGAAACAAGGCAACATGACAGTTACTGAGTATGAAAGGGATTCGTTCAATTGAGTAAGTATGCTAGAGAATGTATTCCTTCAGAGGCTAAAATGTGCAGACGATTTGTAGATGGACTCAATGAAGACATCAAAGTATTTTTTGGAATTCTTGAGTTGAAAGAGTTTGTAGTACTTGTTAATCGGGCTTGCAAGGCTGAAGAACTAATTAAAGAAAAGAGAAAGGCAGAGGCTGAGACTAGAAATTTGAAGAAAAGACCGATGAGCAGTGCATTCCCACCACAATCTAGAAAATCCAGAGATATGTATTCTCGTTCTCATGTTTCGACCGGACATTCGTATGGGAATCGTAAGAAGGAAAATGCGAGTTTTAAATCTCAGACTACTTATGTGGCTAGTGTGGGAAATTCGAGATTTGTTAGACCCGAGTGCCAACGATGTGTTAGAAGTCACCTTAGTCCATGTAGAACTAACGAATGTTACCAGTGTGGTTCTCCAGATCATTTTATTAGAGACTGTCTTGAGAGAATTGAGAAAGAAAATTTTCAGAGTACAAAACCTAGTGGTGCAGTTTTTAGAGGAAGAACTCCGAGAAATGTTGGGAATGAGGCAAGCAGCAAGAATGTAGTCAGAGATTCAGCGTTTAAATCTGAAGCTAGAGCTCCGGCTAGAGCTTATACAATAAGGGCGCGTGAAGATGCTTCATCTCCTGATGTGATCACTGGTATTTTCTCTCTTTATGATGTTAACGTTAGTGCTTTGATTAACCCCGGTTCTACTCATTCATATGTGTGCATGAAATTGGTGTCTAATATGAGTATACCTGTTGAGTCTGCAGAATTTATGATTAAAGTGTCAAATCCGTTAGAAAAATGTGTTATAGTTGATAAAGTATGCAAGAAATGTCCTTTGATGATTAGAGGTCATTATTTTTTGCTCGACTTGATGTTATTGTTGTTTAACGAATTTGATGATATTTTAGGTATGGATTGGTTGACATTGCATGATGCTATAGTAAATTGTAAACAAAATGTTATTGAACTAAAATGTGAAAATGGTAAAATTCTACGGGTTGAATCAGACTAATCAGAGGCATTGCCTAGTGTGATTTCTTCGATGTCGGTTCAGAGAAATTTGAGAAAGGGTTATGAAGCTTATTTGGCATATGTGTTGAATACAAAGGAATTTGAGAAGAAAATTGAATCAGTGTCGATTGTATGTGAATTCGCAGATGTATTTCTAGAAGAGTTGCCGGGTTTGCCTCTTATAAGAGAAGTAGAACTTGGTATTGAATTTATACCAGGAACTACTCCGATCTCAATTGCTCCATATAGAATGGCACCAAAAAAGTTGAAAGAATTAAAGTCACAGTTGCAAGAGTTGACTGACAAAGGCTTTGTGAGACAGAGCTTTTCACCTTGGGTGCTCCCGTATTATTTGTGAAAAAGAAGGATGGTTCAATGAGATTGTGTGTAGACTATCGGCAGTTAAATATGGTAACAATCAATAATAAGTATCCGTTGCCGAGAATTGACTATTTTTTTGATCAACTAAAAGGAACAACATAGTTTTCAAAGATTGACTTGAGGTCTGGATATTACCAGCTGTGAGTAAAAGAGTCAGATGTACCTAAAACTGCTTTTAGAACAAGGTACAGCCATTACCATTTGGTTTGACAAATGCTCCTGCTATGTTTATGGATTTAATGAATCGCATATTTCGGCCATACTTGGACAAGTTTGTTGTGGTATTTATTGGTGATATCTTAATTTATTCAAAAGATGAGACAGAGCATGCTGAGTACTTGAGGATAGTTTTGGAAACTTTGAGACATAAGCAGTTGTATGCCAAATTTAGTAAGAGTGAATTTTGGTTTCGAGAAGTTGGATTTTTGGGTCATATTGTTTCAGGTGATGGTATATGGGTTGATCCCAGTAAAATTTCGGCTATTGTTGGTTGGAAAATACTGAAGAATGTAACTGAGGTTAGAAGTTTCTTGGGTCTAGCTGGTTATTATCGATGATTTCTAAATGGATTTTCTATAATTGCTACTCCTAAGAATACTCCAAAAGGATGTTAAATTTGAATGGACGGAAGAATGTCAACAAAGCTTTGAGAAATTGAAAAAGTTATTGACTGAGGCACCAGTGTTGGTACAACCCTAGTCAGGTAAAGAATTTGTGGAGTATAGTGATGCTTCTCTAAATGGCTTGGGATGTGTACTTATGCAAGAAGGAAAAGTGGTGGCTTATGCTTCGAGGCAGTTGAAACCTCATGAAAGGAATTATCCGACTCATGATTTGGAACTGGCTGCTATAGTGTTTGCTTTGAAGATTTGACGACATTATCTGTATGGTGAAAAGTGCCGAGTATATACCGACCAAAAAAGTCTCAAGTACTTGATGTCACAGAAATACTTGAATTTGAGACAGCGGAGATGGTTAGAATTATTGAAAGATTATGAGCTTGTGATTGACTACCATCCGGGGAAAGCGAATGTGGTTACCGATGCTTTGAGTAGAAAGTCGTTGTTTGCTTTGAGAGCTATGAATTCTCAGTTGACAGTGTCTGACGATGGTTCGATTCTAGCAGAGTGACAAAGATTTGGAAGCCAAGAGGAAGCAATGTGAGGCTAATACAGGATAAGATTTTAGAATCGATTTTGATGGTTGCTTGATGTTTAAAAATATCAGATTTGTGTACCAAAAAATGATGAGTTGATTCAAAAGATCTTGCATGAAGCACATAGTCGTTGTTTGTCAATTCACCCAGGCAGTACAAAAATGTATAATGACTTGAAGAAAATGTATTGGTGGAACGGAATGAAAAGAGATATCTCTGAGTTTGTATCAAAATGCTTACTTTTTCAACAAGTGAAAGCTGAACACCAAGTGCCTTCGGGACTACTTCAGCCTATCATGGTTCCCGAATGGAAGTGGGATCGAATTACTATGGATTTTGTATCAAGGTTGCTGTTAACTCCGAGGAAGAAAGATGTCATCTGGGTAATAGTCAACAGATTGACTAAATCGGCTCATTTTATTCCAGTATGCACTGATTTTTCTCTTAATAAGTTGGCTGAATTGTATATCAGTGAGATTGTTATGCTTCACGGAGTACCTTTGTCGATCATTTCGGATAGAGATCCAAGATTTACATTGCAGTTTTGGAAAAAGTTGCAAGAGACATTAGGTATGAAGTGAAATTTAAGCATTGCCTTGCATCCACAGACTGATGGACAATCAGAGAGAGTAATTCAGATTCTTGAAGACATGCTCAGATGTTGTGTACTGGAATTCCAAGGTAGTTGGGAAAGATACTTACCGTTGGTAGAATTTGCCTACAATAATAGTTATCAGACGAGTTTGAAGATGGCACCTTATGAAGCATTGTACGATCGTAAGTGTCGGAAGCCATTATATTAGACTGAATTGAAAGAAAACCAGATTTACGGAGTTGATCTAATTAAAGAAACTGAAGAAAAATTGAAAGTGATTTGAGATTGTTTGAAAGCTGCTTCAGATAGACAGAAATCCTACGTGGATTTTGAAATGAAAAGAAATCGAGTTTCAAGTTAGCGATAAGGCATTTTTAAAGTATCTCCATGGAAGAAAGTTCTTAGATTTGGTTGGAAAAGCAAGTTGAGTCCGCGTTTTATCAAACCGTATGAGATAATTGAAAGAGTTGGACTAGTAGCATATCGATTAGCATTACCACCTAAATTAGAGAAGATTCATGATGTGTTCCACGTATCTATGTTACGTCAGTATCGTTCAGATCCTTCACATGTAATTTCACCGAAGGAAATTGAGTTACAACCGGATATGACTTACAAAGAAGAACCGATTCAGATTTTAGCTCGGGAGGTCAAACAACTAAGAAATAAAAGTATCGCCCTCGTGAAAGTATTGTGGCAAAAGCACAAGGTAGAAGAGGCTACATGGGAGCCCGAGGAAACTATGAGGAATCAATACCCACACCTGTTTACTGGAAAGATTTTTGGGGACGAAAATACCTAAAGGAGTAAAACGACACAATCGGTAATAATACCTAATGTTCATAAGTACATGTTAGAGTGAGAATTTGATGTTTCCATAGAAGGGAAAAATGATCAGCATGTCATAAAACATAAGAAAATAGGATGAATTTTAATTTCCGAGCCTTGGGGAAAAAGTGTAAATACGTAAAAGTTTAGGGGCAAAAAAGTAATTTTACAAAGTTTGAGTCAAGGACTGTTTTAATAAAGGTGAGTATTAAATAAGCTAAATTTTTTATTTTAGATCAAGAGAAATAAGATTCGAGTCGTGATCGAGGGAAAATAAAGTTTACGAGGAATAGGCTCATTTTCTAACATTTTGTACCGAGGTAAGTTCATGTGTAAATGTAGTAACATAATTGTCATATTAAGTAATTTAATGTTATTTATATGATATGATTATTATTATCGAGAAATATTATGCTTTGTGGATTATTATTTAGTAATATGCAAATTATGTGAGCTACTTAAGAAATATGAAATGCTACCTAGTATCGGTTCCGACATTCCGTGGAAGACAGTAAAGATGTGTGATTGAGGGAAATCTAGTTTGAACCTTGGGAATAGATTAGGATACAAGTGACATGTCACTAGGATATTTGAGTTCCGAGCTCGTTGAGTTGAGTCCGAGTTTGTGAGATGTAACTAGGCATCCGAACTCGTTGAGTTGAGTCTGAGTTCACTTATGGATGCGAACGCCCGACCTCGTTAAGTTGAGTCCGAGTTCACTTATGGGCGGGTTACATGGTAGCTTGGCTACATAATTTCTGCAGGCTATTGAGTTTGTCTAGCTGCGGGTATGGCACTTATGTGCATGCAATCCGTGTATCCAAATTATATTTTGATGTGTGCAATGGGTGAATCTTAAGTGAATAAGGAGAATACTTAAGGCGAAGGTGACATGTTGGTAAGTGTGGTGAATGAAAAAATTTGGACAGGTATGCACTTAAACCCTCAGGTTGAGAACTTGGTATGATGAAATCATGGTAAGATAGTAAATGCAAATGTAACATGAATGTCTTGGTGATATTTATGCAAATGATGTTTTATGTTGGATTGCATGATTACGTTACTTGCTATTTACATGTGAACTTACTAAGCATTTATGCTTACTCCCTCCTTTCCATTCTTTGTAGTTTTGACAAGCCAGCTCAGAAATTGGGAACGGTCAGAGGCTCGCTCACACTATCCGTGGACCATTTTGGTATAGTGGCGTGTATATTTTGAGTATGGCATGTATAGCATTATAATCATTTTGTGTATATGATCTTATGATATGGCTATTGGGTGGTAAGAAAATGTTTGGTAATGATCACAGGTAAATGAGTTGTATTTTATGAGGAATTTGAGTTTTGGTGGAACAGGGTCAGAGTGATTTCTGAATCCCCTGTTCTGACTTTACAAATTCACTAAAAATTTTAAAAAAATAATTAAGATTCATACTTTATATGTATAGATTTCTTATTGAGTCTATTTTAATAGAAACAAACGGCATAATCATCTGAATTCTGTGAAGAGAGAAAAGTGATTCATAGTGAACAGAGGTCAGATTAGTCGAACACAGAAATAGGGGAAACTTTAACTAATAATCTGTACTAATTGGCCTGACAAAAAATTCTGGAAAAAAAATTAGTAAATAGATATGTGAGTCTAGTTTTAGGGAAAATTTACAGATTTAAATTTCAAGTTTCGTAACTCGAGATATGAATTTTTTAGTGAATGTAATGCAGATGGGCAGTTTATTACGAAAGGTAAAGAAATCGTTTGAAATTGTTTATATGAATATTTGATGCGAACAAATCGTGATAAGTTTTATAATTTATGAATGTCTGTTCTTGAAAACTTACTATTATCACGACAAAGGCAAGCGCACCTTATCGAACAACAGTATAGATTATGGCAAGATCGAGATTTCGAACCCAAAGGAACTAAAAGTACTAGTATTAACTTTCTTTTTATTATCTAGCCTAAAAATAAAGGGGTTTGTTTTATCTAAACTAATTATTAAACTAAGGATGTGCAGAAAGTGAATTGGGGAAATAACTTTTGGGAGAACTGAATGGTTTGGACAATTCCTAAGGAAAAATCCACTTAGACTTCACTTGTTATTGACTCTGAATTAGACGATTTATTCATTTGACTTGATTCGTAGAAATCCCTAATTTATATTATTATCTCTCTCGAGACTAACAAAGTCTAACCCTCGGTTGATTAATTGAAATCTCTTTCTAATTAAAACCCCTTGCGTTGCATTAACTTGATTTATGGATTCCCTTATTAGGTTTCACCCTAATCCGGCAAAATTATGTCACCCTATCTCTAGGCGTGCAATCAACTCCACTTAATTACGTTAGATCTACTCTTAGACAGGGACTTGAATTAATATCTTGGAATATCAAAGCAACAATTAAGAACACATAATTAAGAACAAATCAAATATTTATCATATAATTCAGATAATAATAACAAGATCCATCTTAGGTTTCATTCCCTTTAGGTATTTAGGGGGTTTAGTTCATATTTATGAAAGAAAACATCTCAAAATAATAATGATAACAAAACATAAAGAAAACCCAAGAACTCTTGAAGGGAATTGAAGGGAGATCTTCAGTCTTGAAGGTGAATTTGGCTTTTCAGATGATCAATCGGCTTCCTTCGAGTAATTTCTTACCTCCTACTCTGTGTGTATCTTTCAGGTACCTCTTAGGGTGTTTATATAGGGTTTAGAATGCTTCTAAACCCTCAAGAGTGGCCTTTTCTGAATAGGACTAGACTTGGGCTCGACAGGGACATGCCTGTGTGACACGCTTGTGTGAGGTGTCTTAGGCCGTGTTGCAATCTGTTAAATAGGCACGGGCGTGTGAACTACCCGTGTGAGGAAGTCCAGGCGGTGTTGATTTCCTACGTTGACCCATTTTCTTCGTTTTTGGTCCGTTTCTCTTTTTTTTACTCTCCTATGCTCACCAAAGTATAAAACATGAAATTTAAGGGTTAGGAGCATCAAATTCACCAAATTTAAGGATAATTCATCCAAAAATATGCTAAGCATGGGATAAAAATATGTATAAATTACAGTTTATCAAATGCCCCTATACTTAAGCGTTTGCTTGTCGTCAAGCAAAATCCTCATCAAAATAAATTCTTCTCAACTTATAATTCTCATCAATAGTGTCTCAAAATAATCCATAAGTAATAATACATTGAAAATTCAACTCGAAGAACATCAAAGTTTCAAACATTCCAAGTTGAGCATTTTATTACGTAAACATAGGTGTCTCCCCTCATCTAAGTAATCACCTTTGATTCAAAATATCACAGAGTTTCACATCCTCACTAAAGATTCACTCAAATTAGTCGAGGTGTTTAAGGACAAGAAGTTTAGCACTCAATAGTCAATATGAAAAGTTATTACCATAGGCTTGCGTGAAAATCAAATCTCCACCACTATATATTGAGATGATACATCAATCAAAAGGTCTTTAGAGGGTTGTAACGTGGCTTTGGTTAGGGAGTGTGGTTACAAGCTGAAAAAGAAGGTTAAAATCGAGATTGAATTGAAAAATTACCTAACTAGAAAAATACTACAATTGATAATTTACATTCCTAATTGAGCTTTTCTTTATGGATAACATCGTTTTAATCTAAGCATTACATAATTTCATACTTTTTTTTAAGAACAAATCAAATATTAAAGAACTTTGCTAAAAATAAAACATAGCTAAGAAATTTATTGAAATCAAATCTCGACAAAAATAAGGATCAAATTAATTGAGGGGATTTCAACAATAATGAGTTATGGGTTAATATTGAGGGTAAGTCAATGAATGGCTTGTTAGGCTCAAGGGGGTTCACTAAGGGTTAATTACGGAGGTAGGCTTTTATGGAGTGAGTGGGTTAAACCTAGGTGCCTTTATCATCTCAACATATCAAATCAAATGTGTGGTCTTGGCATGTATAATCAAGCAAGTTCTAGAATAACAATTCGATATTGACGCACTCATAGCAATAATAAAAGTGAGCATGAAAGAAATAATATATGCTTTAAAGGCTCAAGATCTCACAAAAATTATGGCTTTTTGATGTTTAACCTATGAATTTCAACTCAAGATAATACCTAAACTTAAGGAAACAACCTAAAAATTTTTAATTCTCAAAAATTAACTTATCATTCTTTATTCTCTAATTCCTTAAAGTTTAAACAATCAATGCATGAATGCCTATGTTTTAATCCAAGACATATCAATAAAAATCATAAGTTAATCCAAATTCATTCTAATAGTGATATGAGTGAGTCACGTGAGAATAAGACAAAATTCAGGGATTTTTCTGATAAAGATATAAATGACCCCCACACTTAAGATGTAAATTGTCTTCAATGTACAAAGATAGATTTACTGACAATATAGATATAAGATCATAAGATAGGGGGAGAAGTGAAACTTCCTGAATAATGAATGGAATCCTTGACTTGGAGTCATGGAAAGTAATCGGCAAAGGCAATGATGAGATTGGAGGAGGATACTCCGGTGGTGGTAGAGGTTGGGTTCCACAACCACAGTGTCCAACGAAGAGGTTATCGGGGTGGTCGGGCAGGACATGGCAGTCGTGGAGAACCTTTTCCCGTGGAATTTCAAGTTCCTAAGTAATAGTGATTTTTGGAGCTCTTTATAACTGCGATAGAATCAATAACTCTGTAGGAAATATAAAGAAGCATGATTACTCGTAAAGAAATGGCTGAAAGTATATAAATTATAAACCTAAGGATGTAGTAACAATAAAATTAAAGAAAAATTAAATAAAAAGTAGTTTTAAAAAGATAAAAGTAAAAACATAAAAGTAATAAATAAAAGTCTTTAAACATCTTCATCGCTAGATGGTTCGCGAGGTGGGGACGACGATGAGATGTGAACGTGTTGAAAAATTTGATGTAGAGTTGCATCAATGTGATCAAAGCACTGAAAACATTACTGTTCAAATCGAGTGAAGCGCTCAAAGATGTCAGAGAGTGAAGCTGCCGCATGAAGTGGACGATGAATAGGTGGTGGCTGAGAGGCTGGATCCTTGTGAGGAGGAGGGACATCATCAGTAATGTCCTCTGGGTCCTCTTGCTCGGCTGACTGGACTAGGCGGTACTAAGGAGGATCAAATCCACGTCGTTACTCGATCATCCTCATATGCAGCAAACTCGGGATACCCTGTGGAGACATCTAACCAATGAGAGTGAGGGAGGATACTTGCACCACCGTGTTGAGGAGACTGAAGTACCATGCTAGACGAGTCACATAAGGGCCAATGGAGATGACTCCCTTCCTATGCCACTCCGTCTGATGGCAAATGGTGAGGGCAATGAAATAGGTGAGGTCAAACACGTGCCCATTCACCATGGTCCATAAAAAATAGGAAGCGTTAGTGTTGACAACGCTGGTGCTCTCTCACCATCCTGTCAAGGTGTAGGCTAGGATGGCGTGTAGATATCTCAGGGATGGGGCGAGAGCCGATGCCATGGAGCGACTAGGGTCATAGGTGGCCGAAGTAGGAATGAGGGCCCTCCAGCAGTTTGAAGGAGAGTAGTGGATGTGGCGATGGAGACTTGTGAAGTCGTCGTTGTCCATGAATTCCTCCGTATATAGTCCCAGTGTGACTTCGAACTCAGATACACTCAACTAGAGAACTAAACCGCCGAGACGGAACTGGATCGTTCCAAGATCATCGAACTCTGTCATAACAACTTGAAGGTGGAAGGTCAAACAGAGTTCGAGTATAAGCTCGAGGTACATTGGCTCGACGATCTCAAAGAATAGCCCTCATGGGTCAGTCGTCAGGAGGGCCGGAACTGCGTCAGCCAGTTGGATTTGTTCTAGTGCGGTCCAGTCAATGCAGCGACCCACACCTATGGGTCGAGCCCATAATATCTGGAATAGCCCTTCCTGTGGTTCCGATGGAAATTGGAGGAATGGGTCCAGATCTCGACAGTAGGACCCGAGGAGAATGCTGCTCCTTTGCGTTACTTCGAGGTAGGAACGGTAGTCTTCTTGCTGCATGGATTTGACATGATATACCTACAAGAAGAACTACTCTTATATCTTAATGAATGTAAAAGATATCAACAAATTCGAAAAGGAATTAATCATGAATTAAACTGACAAATGCAATCAAAAATTACTAACACTAACAAAACTCAACCAAAAGCAATCAAACTTGATAGAGATTTTATGGAAAAAGGCAAAGTGATAGCATGACTAAATTAAAAACGAACTAGATGAAAGTAGCTAAGCATGGTAAGACTATGGTACAAAGTATGTGAACTAAATCCTAGGAATGAGGACAATAAATAATTAGTAGTAAACAATAGGGTAAAAAATCATGTTAGTAAGCATCAAAAGAAAGTAAAAGAAAAGAGAAAACCGTTAGAAGAGGACCGGTGGTCGAAGGAGCGATAGTGTGAAGTTTGGGTACGGCTGGGGTTAGTGACGGACGTGGGTGATTGGGCCGTGTGGGTCACGCAAGCGGAGAAGAAGAGAGAGGGGAGAAAAATAGGAGGAGATAAGAGGCCTAGGGGTGGCCGGTCGGTGGTAGAAGAGAGGATTTCGACGGCTAGGGTTAGGTTTTGGGGAAGGGGATGATGAATAGTGAGAGGTTTATATAGATTGTTGGACACACGGCTATGGGGCACGCCCGTGTGCCCTTATTTCAGCCCATGTGTTTCGGGATTTTCAAATTTGAGGTGTGTCTAAAATTCAGCCCACGCCCGTGTTCGTTGGTCGTGTTGGTGCACACGACCGTGTCGCACGGCCATGTCCTGCTTTGTTCGCTTCTCCCACGCCCATGTATGGATGCACACGCCCGTGTTAATTTCACAGTCTCGAGCATGGTGGTGGGCACGGGCGTGTCACATGCCCGTGTTAATTTCTCAATTTCAACCACGGCTTCTAGACACAGGCATGTTCCACACCCGTGTTATTTTGACAGTTTCGTCCACGGCCATGTCGCACGACTGTGGCAACGTATCAAATCCCATGTTGGGGAAAACATTCGCTCTATTTTTACAGGGCCGTCTCAAACGGCCGTGTCGCTGCCCGTGGTATAAGCACGACCTAAGGTACACTCGTGTGCCTGGCCGTGTGGTTTCTGAAAAACCTATGTTCAAGTACTTAGTTAGTGACTTAAATGTTGAAAACTAAAATTTAAAGAAGTTAACACTATTAGTGCTCGGGTTGCCTCCCGAGAAGCGCTTATTTATAGTCTAAGCTCGACTTATCTCAATTTCGTGTGATTACAGTGGGTTGAAGAGTTGAAACTCCTCACCTCTGCTATCAATTTTATCAAAATAAGGTCTGATTCGAGTATTATTTACTTTAAAAGTTCCGAATACAGTATGTGTTACCTTGATTTTACCATGCGGGAAGATGTTCATTACCGTGAAGGGAGTTGCTCTGTCTGTATTGTGCTATAGAGTAGCAATTTGGGGGGTCATTTTCATCTAACAATACTTTATCCCCAATTTTAATTTACTTCGTTCCATCCCTATTTTCATTGTGGTGTTGCTTCGATTTTTCGTGCGCTTTTGGTTTTTCCTTGACAGGTGTTTGCCACTCATCTAGTTCTTTGATCTGTAGCCTTCGTTCTTCATAGATGGGTCCTTTGTTGTTTCTTGAGCAAGGCTCATGTATGCTTTCCAAACGTGTTTCCTGCAAAGAAGGTTGCACCACATGATCAGTATTAGTAGAATTTTGAGCTTGAAGAGTGATTATTTCATCACCCATACGAAGTGTGAGTTCACCTATACTAACATCAATTATAGTTCTAGCAGTTGCTAAAAAGGGCCTTCCTAAAATTAAAGGCACGTCACTATCCTCTTCCATGTCTAGAACAACAAAATCAATTGGGAATATAAATTTATCAATTTTGACAAGTACATCTTCAATGATATGCCTAGGAAATCTAATAGTTTTATCGGCTAACTGAATGCTCATCCTAGTTTGTTTGGATTTCCCAAGACCTAGTTTCAACATTTTATAGGCATGGCATTAATCCTAGCCCCTAAATCAGCCAATGCATTATTAACATCTAAGCTACCAATTAAACAAGGAATCTTAAAACTCCCTAGATCTTTCAATTTGTTGGCTAGCTTATTCTGTAGAATGGCTGAGCAAACTGCATTCAACTCCACATGCTATGCCTCATCCAACTTCCGCTTATTTTCTAAAAGCTCCTTTAAAAATTTAACCGCGTTTAGCATCTGCGAAAGAGCTTCAATAAACGGTAAGTTAATATGCAATTTCTTTAATAGTTTAAGGAATTTACCAAATTGTTCATCTGTGCGGTCTTACTATTTCGCATTAGGGTATGGCACCCGTGGTTTATACTCTTTACTTACTGGTTTTTGCTCATTGTGGTCCGTCTCACCTTTACCTTTACTTACCATAATTTCTTGCCTCGGTTCTGGTTCATGTTCAACTAACCCCTCTTTATCTTGAATGGTAATCGCATTGAGTTGTTCCCTTGGGTTAGATTCAGTGTTACTCGGTAGGCTACATTGTGGTCATTCAGAAATTAGTTTAGCGAGCTGTCTTATCTGAGTTTCAAGCCCTTGGATCGATGCTTGTTACTATCTGAGTTTCAAGCCCTCGGATCGATGCTTGTTATTCTTAAGTGTTGTTTCGGCATTCTGAAAGTGAGTTTCTGACACCGAGATGAACTTTGTTGGCATCTCCTCAAGGTTCGGCTTCTTTTCCTATTGGTAAGGTGGTTGTTGAAAACCTAGAGGATGTTGTGGCCTTTGATTCCCTTAACTACCCCACGAGAAGTTGGGATGGTTCCTCCACCCTGCATTATAAGTATTACTGTATAGGTTATTTTGAGGTCGAGGATTATTACCCATATAATTTAATTGTTCGTTTTCCATGTTATGGCCATAAGGTAGGTATTCTGAATTGCTCGTTCCTCCTCCACTTGTATTGCATTGCATTACTGGGTGAACCTGTGAAGAGCCAAGTAAACCATCAAATTTTCTATTCAAAAGTTCTACCTGATTAGAGAGCATGGTGACCGAATCGACGTTAAAAGCGCCGACCGCTTTTGTTGGCTTTGTCCTCATGACTTGCCACTAATAATTATTCAGTGACATCTCTTCTATAAATTCATAAGTCTCCACAGGTGTCTTATTATTGATAGTCCCACCAGCAGTTGCATCAATCATTTGTTTAGTCGAAGGATTCAAGCCATTTTGAAAAGTTTGAACTTATAGCCAGAGTGGTAATCCTTGGTGAGGGCACCTTCTCAAAAGATCCTTGTATCTCTCCCATGCATTATAAAGTGTCTCGAGATCCATCTGCACAAAAGAAGAGATGTCATTCCTCAACTTAGCAGTTTTAGCCGGCGAAAAATATTTAAGTAAAAACTTTTCGGTCATTTGTTCCCAAGTAGTAATTGACCCTCGTGGTAATGAGTTCAACCACTATTTAGCTTTGTTCCTCAACGAAAAAGGAAATAACCGAAGGCGAACGGGATCATCAGAAACGCCATTGATTTTAAAAGTGTCACAGAATTCCAGAAAATTTGCCAAATGAGTGTTTGGGTCCTCGTCCTGCAAACCGTCAAACTAAACAAACTGTTGTATCGTTTGAATCATGTTAGGTTTCAGTTCAAAATTATTTGCAGCAACAGCAGGCCTAACTATACTTGACTTAGTTCCTATTAAAGTAGGTTTAGCATAATCATACATAGTGCGTGGAGAAGGATTCTAATTTACTGGATCAATAGCAATTGTAGGAGGTAGTAGATTTTCTTGATTTTTAGCCATCTCCTCGGTTGTGGTGGAAATATCGTCCTCTTGCTCTTTCTCTGTGTATCTTAGGCTTTTCCTTATTTCTCTTTGGTTTTTGCAAGTTATGCGATCGATCTCACTATCGAAAAGAATTGGTCTCGACGGGTTTCTTCTAGTCATAAACTATAAAAACCTGCCAGAAGGAAAAGGAAAATTTAGTAACAAAAATCAAAATAAAATTTAAATTGCAATAAAATAAATGGCCAAAGTAATAAAAATTAAGTGTTCCTAATATCTTAGTTCCTCGGCAACGGCACCAAAAACTTGATGTGAACAAATCGTTCTAAGTTTTATAATTTATGAATGTCCATTCTTGAAAACTAACTATTATCACGACAAAGGCAAGCCCACGTTATCGAACAGTAGTATAGCTCATGGCAAGATCGAGATGTCGAACCCAAAGGAACTAAAAGTACTAGTATTAACTTTTTTGTTTTATTATCTAGACTAAAAATAAAGGGGTTTGTTTTATCTAAACTAATAATTAAACTAAGAATGCACAAAAAGTGAATTGGGGAAATAACTTTTGGGAAAACTGAATGATTTGGACAATACCTAAGGAAACATCCACCTAGGCTTCACTTGTTATTGACTCTGAATTAGACGATTTATTCATTTGACTTGATCCGTAGAAATCCCTAATTTATATTATTATCTCTCTCGAGACTAACAAAGTCTAACCCTAGGTTGATTAATTGAAATCTCTTTCTAATTAAAACCCCTAGTGTTGCATTAACTCGATTTATGGATTCCCTTTTTTGGTTTTCCCCCAAACCAAGCAAAATTATGTCACCCTATCTCTAGGCGTGCAATCAACTCGCTTAATTATGTTAGATCTACTCTTAGACAGGGACTTTTGCTCCTCTGAATAAGCACATCAAAACTTGAATTAATATCCTGGGATATCAAAGCAAGAATTAAGAACACATAATTAAGAACAAATCAAATATTTATCATATAATTCAGAAAATAATAATAAGATCCGTCTTAGGTTTCATCCCCCTTAGGTGTTTAGGGGGTTTAGTTCATATTTATGAAAGAAAACATCTCAAAAGAATAATGATAACAAAACATAAAGAAAACCCAAGAACTCTTGAAGGGAATTGAAGGGAGATCTTCAGTCTTGAAGGTGAATCTAGCTTTTGAGATGGATCAATCGACTTCCTTCAAGTAATTCCTTGCCTCCTACTCTGTGTGTGCCTTTCAAGTACCTCATGGGGTGTTTATATAGGCTTTAGAATGCTTCTAAACCCTCAAGAGTGGCCTTTTCCGAATAGGACTAGACTTGGGCTCGACAGGGACACGCCCGTGTGAGGTGGCTTAGGCGGTGTTGCAATATATTAAATAGACACAGGCGTGTGAACTACCCGTGTGAGGAAGTCCAGGCGGTGTTGATTTCCTACGTTCACCCATTTTCTTTGTTTTTGGTCCGTTTATCACTCTTTTTACTCTCCTTTTCTCACCTAAGTATAAAACATGAAACTTAAGGGTTAGGAGCATCAAATTCACCATATCTAAAGATAATTCATCCAAAAATATGCTAAGTATGGGATAAAAATATGTATAAATTACGGTTTATCAGTATTAGTATGTTACGAAATGTTTAAAATTTTATTTGTTTGTACTGTAAACTCTTGTAATACTTTGTAACCCTGTTCTGGCTATGAATACGAGTTAGGGGTGTTACATTTATTGGTATTAGAGCTACGATTTGAGGGTCGTATCTGAGGGTACGAGGCTATATCTGAGGGTCGAGGAGGAAAGACTAAGGAAGCTTTCTTCTAGATGATGAATGATGGTTCACTGAGTTTGTACAGATGAACTCGGCTGCTTAACAACCTCCACCCCCTTCTGCTCTCCAACCAGTTCCTATTATTCCTTAAGGTATGGGACCAACTTAAGTTAGTAAACCACCTGTCGATAAGATTTGTAAGTTTGGGGCTGAAGAATTTCAAGCTACTACTAAAGATGATCCCAAGAGAGCTGAATTCTATTTAGATAATACAATCAAGGTTTTTGATAAGTTATCCTATTCACCGGTTGAGTGCGTTAAATACACGGTATCATTATTGAAAGATTTGACTTATAACTGGTGGAACACGTTAATTTCTATTGTGCTAAGAGAGTGGATCACTTGAGAATTTTTCCAAACTTATTTCTGAAAGAAATATATTAGTCATAGGTTTCTAGATCAGAAACATACAGAATTTCTAGAGGTTAAACAGGGATGTATGACTATATCAGATTATGAGCGAGAATTTTTCAGATTGAGCAAATATGCTTAGGAGTGTGTTTCGACCAAGACCGCTATTGGTAAAAGATTCGAAGAAGGGTTAAATAAGGACATTAAGCTTTTGGTTGGAATTCTTGAGCTGAAAGAATTCGTTGTATTGGTTGATTGAGAACATAAAGTCGAGGAGATGAGTAAAGAGAAAAGACATGTTGATTTTGAAGCTAGAGACTCAAGAAAAAGATCGATTGAGTTTTGAAGTTTGATGATAGAAAATGAATGGTTGTTTTTAGATAAACAACTTCTGTAAAAGAAATTTTGATGAAATTATCAATTAGGGGCTAAATTGAGAAGTGAAAAATATTGTGTGGTGTAATTGTGAATTTATGAAATATATGGGCTGGTACTAATATGTATAAAAATCGGCTAAGCTTGGATAAAGGTTAAATTGATTGAATTTCATTTTTCGAACCTAGGGACTAAATTGCAAAAAAATTTAAAAGCACAGAGGCAAAATGGTAATTTTGCCAAAAACTGTTTTCGATTAAATTGAAAGAATTATGTGTTGAATTGAGTTAAATTTATCCGTATAGATCTAGCTAGTCGTCATACGGAGTTAGATCGAGGCAAAGAGAAAGTCTTGGATTAATCGCCTCCGTATCTACGAATATTAGTCAAGGTAAGTTTGTGTAATTAAATTGGGTATTTACATATTTTAATTGAATTATATGTATGTGATTTGTATAATTTCCATATATAAATCTTGACCGCATATTTGACGAGGTACGACGATTACCAAGCCCCGTTTGAACCTTAAGAATTCGTAGGATACAAATGACATGTCATTAGGGATTACCGATTCTCAGCTCGTATGAGCTTATCGATTTACAGCTCGTGAGAGCATACCGATTCATGGCTCGTTTGAGAATACATGTATAGGAATTGACGAATTACAATTTAGCACAATATGTGTGAGCTATTCCGTGTATCCAACAATATTATAAATGGTTCAACGGGCAATGTTCTGATACGTTATGACATGAGTTCGATACAAACTATTACAGGTATAGATATTAGTTACATGGAAAATGATATTACATGGTATATGAGTATATGAAATGGATGATACATGTATATGCAATTTGATTAATTGTTGAGCTCAACCATGACTTGGTTTATATATATGTTTACATGACTAACATGGTTGAGGTATATGTGCTTAGGCATTTGGCCAATATATGTTGGGATATGCTTTGATTATTTACCTTATATTTGAAGAAATAGTTAGTTAAATTCTATGTTATATGAACTAACTAAGCTTAAATGTTTACTCTGTGTATGTTTTCATGTTTTATAGTGAATCAGAAGCTCGTTTAGGTTGGAAGCTTGACAAAGCTATATCACACTATCCATAAGCTTTTTGGTACATTCGATTGGTTTAATTTTGGTTATAATGGCATGTATAGGTTATTTTGGCTAATGTTAGCCTATGTGTTTTGGTTGTGGAAATGACCATTTGTTTGGTCTGCATTTTGGCCTTGTGTTGGTAAAATGGCATATTTTGATATGTATATAAGTTGCCTTATATGGTTGACGTATGGCTTGATATGGTAGAATGATGGAAGGTAAAATGGTGGTTTGAATATGTATTTTGTGTAAGCCTTTAATGGTTGTGAATTGGTACTTGTTTGAATGACTTATTTGGTGTTTTTAGTGTCACAAGTTATATGTGAATTATTTGACCACTTGGAGCTAGTTTTGTATGTCATATATGGTACATTTTGGTATGTTTTTAAAGGGTAAATCAAGTGGCATAATAAGGCTTAGCTTTAGTGAAACCTTTGTTGGTTAAATGATAAAATTGTGTTTATATTTGCACATGTTTATGAATTTTCATTTGAGGTGCCTAAGGGCATATTGGTTGTATATGAATATACTACATGCTTAAAGCTTGATTTTGCTTGTTTTGGATACCTTAATATGGCTTGTTTATATGCACAATGTTGATTGTAGGTTGATGTCAAATGTAACAGCTCAGTTTTAGCTAAATCAGAACAGTGGTTTTGGGACCACGAATCCGAGGTCGTAAAATTATTTTAATATTGGTGTTTATAGCATGTGAATATGTATATGTGAAAATTTCATGAGCTAATTTTATCGTTTAATAACTCAATTTGAAAGGATTTAATTGAGGAAAATACAAAAGTAGCATGCTATAAGTTAAAAGTGCTTAATTGCTATGATTCATTAAATTAAATGTCCTTATATTGTTACTAGACCATTGATAGTGGATTTTGACATAAATGCGCATTAATATGATGATTTTTAAATGGTTTAATAAAGGTTAAAATAGTAAATTGTTTAATAAGGAATTATTAAGTAAAACAAAATTAAATTTTCGTACCATTATCATCTTGATAGTCGAATTTTAAAGGAAGAATAAGAACAACTAGGGTTCTTCATTCGATTTTGAATATTCAAGAAATTAAGGTACGATTTTGATCCGTTTTTGATAATTTCTACATTTTTGTGATCGTTGCTTCGTGTTCTAACTAGCCCATGCTTCAATTTTTGAAAGTGTTGATGATTTTGAAAGTTGCTATTGATGAATGCTTGAGTTCTTGAATGTTTGATGATGGAAAATGATTATTTGTTGATAGATTATCATGTTTTGTAAAGTGATTTTTAATGAAATTGCATAAAAGAGATTAATTTGTGAAAAGAGGAAAATGTGTGGTTAAATGTGTGAAATAAATGAAAATATGGGCTGTTATGAAGCTATATGAAATTTGGCTAGCATTAAATTAGAAAGAAATTGTGTAATTTGTGATTTTGTGAAATAAGGACTAAATTGTAAGAAATGTGAAATTATAGGGGTTAATGTGTAAAATGCCCCAAATTGTGTGCTTTGGATGAAATTGAATGAATTGAGGAATAAAAGAGTTAATTTGAATTTATATAGATCCTAAAAGAAAGAAATTGGATTGAGATCGGGGGAAAACGAAAGTTGACGAATAGTCAATTCTATTCGTTTATTTCATACACGAGGTAAGTTCATATGCAAATAAATATATTTAAATTGAATTATATGTGTTTACTAGCTATTGAATTATTATGAATGTGGAACAAGAAAATACGAGCATGAATTGACGAAGTTAAGATATCCGAAAGTCCCGTACAAACCTTAGGAATAGTATAGGATAGAAATGTCATGACATTAAATTATAGATATGTGATTACAAGTAAGACCATGTCTGGGACATTGGCATTGTATTGAGATTACGTGTAAGACGATGTCTGGGACATTGGTATAGATATGTGATAACATGTAAGACCAAATCTGGGATATAGCATTGTAGAGCTTATGAGATTTTCGACTATCCTTAATGATTCCGAACAGTTCAACAGGCAAAGACAAGTTGTGAAAAAATACGTTAATGATTTTAACGACTCATATACGTTGAGATTGTAACGCCCCAAAAATCTCGAAACCTAAATATCCCAAAATCTCAAATTTTTCTTCTTTTTTTTGTGCTTAGCATTTCTGGTTAAGTGTTAATTATGTGATGGTAGGTCTCGGTCAAGGTTTGAGTTCGAACCTAGGGGTAAAAGAAATTATAGTTTAATTATTAAAAGAACCCTGATGGCAAGTAGGTGGGCTTTTGAATATATGAAGGGAAAATTGGACAGAAAAGAGCCTGCTGGCCTAGGGGATAAGTGGCGTGTTGCTAGTGTTAAAGGTCTGGGGTTCTAGTTCCACTTTGCTCAAAAGAGGGATTTATTTTTGCTAAAAGATGGACAGAGGTGGCGTTGGATTTGAACTCTATAGGGAGTGATAAGAGGAGAAAATTGAGGAGAGGATCAAGGGGTTATCAGGGATAAAAATAAGGAGATAAGGAGTGACGAAGAGGTGGAGCCGAATTGGGAATTTGGGCCTGGGAAATTCAGCTATAGAGGCTATATATAGGTGCCGAATGGGTGGTTACCAGGCTAATGCCGAATTCTCCTTCACCTTGTTGCCAGACTTTTTCCTAAGAAAGAAAACCCTTGTTTTTCTTTCTGTTCCTTGTGCTGATTTCCCATCCTTCCTCTACTCAATTTTCTTTGATTCACTTTTGGTTTAGCCGACTTCTTTTTCCCTTTTTCCTTGGTGCCGAATAATCTTTTGTTTACCATACAACCTTTAAGGGCCGAACACCTCTTTGGCCGAGTACCCTTGGTGTCGCCACTACCCTTTCCACTCAGTCGATTCTAGTGTAAGTATTTGCTCTCCCAATTGGTTTTTGCTAAGTATCAATTACTTTATTCCTCATTTCTTGCAATCGGTTTTGGTAGGATTAGTATCAAATTCCAGTCCTTTGGATCCCTGCCGATTTGCTCCTCAGGTGAGAGACCATGGTAAGTGTTCTTGATCTCAGTTGGCCGAATGGTAATAGTTAAGGGAAGGGGGACTTGTGTTAGATACATGTAACCTGTTATTCTAGTTTTAATAATTAAGTGTGCAGATCTAGGGGTTGATCGTGGTTAGTGATTAAAGAAGGGACTGTTATAACTTGTCGCGCAAGGTACGGTGAAGGGTGAGGTTTCGGTTTTGGTAAAGATATGTATTAAGCACGCGATTAATTGAAGGGTGATATCGATAGTAGGTTCGGGGCTAAGGAAATCATAGCACGCTTTATTACCAGGTGTGTACATACACTGCACACACAAGTAGATCGGCAAAAGTCGAAATACCGGAAAGCCAAAATGCTGAAAAGCCGAAATGTCGAAAAGCCAGAAGTTTGGCTACGGTAGTCTCGCGAGTGTGCGAACACTCGTAAGGGGGAAACTGATAGGTTTCCTGAGGCCCATGGGCGATTCCATGGACTTGGGTTGTGAATTGGCCAACTGGGCCGAAATGGGCTAAATGGGCCCGATAGGCTGTTGGGCCCATAATAGGAAAATATTGATAATTGATGCTATGTGATGGAAAATTGTATGTTAGCATGACTGTAAATGTGATTTGGGCCTAATGGCCATATGAATGTGATTTAGGCCTAATGGGCCACATAAATGTGATTGGGCCTAATAGGCCATATGAAAGAGATTGGGCTTAGTGGCTCATATACAGGTACGTGGATTTGTTTGGGCTTGTAAGGGGTTTTTGGGCCTAGTATTTGAAAACTGCTTAAATAAACATAAAACTTAGTTAATTAATTAATGACTGTGGACAAGTCATAGGGTTAAGGTGTGACAACCCGAATTAGGGCCTAATCGGAATAGTGGTTTCGTGACCACAAATCCGAGATAGAAATAATTGTTTTATAATTATTTTGGGGTTTATGATATGATTGCATGATTGTGTGAAAATTTCGTGATGAAATTCTATGCCTAAAGTGCTTAAATTGAAAGTAGGGACTAAATCGAATAAGTTGCAAAATTTGCATCCCGAAGTTTTAGTATGAAATTGTTTTGGAATATTAATTAGGAGGTCTTAAATAGCAATTTGACCAATTTTAAGTTCATGGACAAAATTAGGACATGGAAGGAATTTTTGAAAGTTTAGTAAGGAGGGCATTTTGGTCATTTGGATATTAAATGAAATAAAGTGGGAAAAATAACACAAAATTGGTCATCATCCTCCTTAGTTGCTGCCGAATTCTCCTCTCTCCATAGCTAGGGTTTCTTCAATTTTCAAGCTCCATAGTAAGTGATTCCAAGCCCGCTTTTAATGTTCTTTACGTTTTGGAATCCGGAAGCTCGATTAAGCTTATGCTAGTAATAATTTAACCTAGGGTTCATATTTGGAAAAATACCCATAGGTGAAATTTGTGTATTTTGATGTTTTATGATAGAATATGAGGTTTTAAATTATGTTAAATAACTTGTGCTACTCGGTTTTAAGTGAAAACGAGTAAAAGCAAGCATAATCGGTAAAAATACCTATTGTTCATAACTATATGATAGAGTGAGAATTTGATGTGGTTGTAGAAGAGAAAATGTTCAGCATATCATAAAACATAAGAATAAGGGCTGAAATTAATTCCGAGCCTAGGGGCAAAAATGTAATTTTGTAAAAGTTAGGGGCAAAAATGTAATTTTTCCATGATGTGATTTTGGATTGAAATAAATAGTATGAGTATTAAATGAGCTAAATGTGTTATTATAGATCAAGAAAGACGCGAATTGATCTTGAACGGGGAAGGAAAAGTTTTGGACTAAATTGCAAAATTTCCACATTTTGCACCAAGGTAAGTTTGTATGTAAATATTACAATAATTTCATGTACATTCTTATATTTCAGCCTATTATATGTATATACTAGCTGATGTTGAAGTATAAATCGACTATTGGAAGAATGGAAATAAATAATAGAGAGAGATCCCGGTTGAACATTGGAAAAATCGAATAAAATAGATGGAGCGTAGCTAGGTCACATGTATGATGCCGAGTGCACATCATGTGTACAAGAAAGCTACGAGACACCCTGTAGTAGCTAGGTCACATGTGTGATACGAGATGTATCCCATGTAGACAAGAGAGCTACGTGAAAGATAAATGTAGCTAGGTCGCATGCGTGATTCCAAGTGAAGGACACCATGTAGACAAGAGAGCTACGTGAAAGATAAATGTAGCTGGGTGCATGCGTGATTCCAAGTGACGGACACCATGTAGACAAGAGAGCTACGAGACAAATCGGCTGGGTCGCATGAGTGGTACTAAGTGTTCACCATGTGTACAAGAGAGCCGAACTAAACGAAGTATGATGGTGGGGCGTGTCTTTGAAACCATTAAATATCGAGGATTGATCCGAATTGTTCAACGGGATGGTTTTGTGGTGACATTGTGGTTTGGACCTACACTTATGGTGAATGAAATGTGGTGAAAATGATTTGTGGTATATACAAATATAAGATAAAATGAGGTTAGCATAAAGAATTTGTGAAAGAGTGAAATTAGCATTAAAACTGTTTTTAGATGGTAGCAGTGACGTGATTTTGAAAAATCACCAAAATAGGAGGAATATAATTAGAGGTTGAATGAGATGTGAAATTAAAGTTTAATGAGTCTACTTTCATATAAAAGAAACAGAGCAAGCAAAGGAATTCTATATTTTGAGATATTTACAATTGTATGTGACTTGCTCAGGATGAATACGTGATCCCCTGTTCCAACTTTGAAAAATCATTAAAAATTGTACAAAGCAAATTAAGAAATATAGTTTACATGCCTAAATTCCTTATTGAGACTATTTTTAAATGAAACAGACTTCAGGGTTGTTTGAATTGTGTACTGAGAGAAATTCAATTTGTAGTGAACAGAGGTCAGATCAGTCGAGCTGTGTAACAGGGGAAACTTTAACTAATAAACTGTACTAATCGGTTGAACCAAAAATTATAGAAAAAATTAGCAAAAAGCTTTATGAGTCTAGATTCAGGAAATTTTACGGATTTGAATTTCGAGTTTGGTAACTCGAGTTATGATTTATTTAGTGAATATGACGCAGCAGAGACAAAGCTTAATCAAAGTGGAATGAATAGTGAAGTTAAAGTAGATGTACTTGAATTGTTGTGTAAACATGTTAGATTTTTTTAATTAGTATTTACATACTTACTTACTAAGCTATAAGCTTACTTTGTTTCTCTCTTTTGTCTTATAGTGTTCTCCGCTTGCTCGGGAGTTAAGGATCGTGAAGATCTATCCGCACTATCCTACTTTAGGGTATTTGAACTAAACGTTTTGAATTATGGCATGTATAGTAGCCTTAATTATTTTGTTACATGTCATATTTGTCTAGGTTTAAAATACTAGTTACAGTACTCGACCAGCTAATTTGTACAAGCCATTAAAGTTGGCTAATATTGTTCAAGACATATTTATATTTCGATTATGTTTAATGGTATGTATTATGTTCTGGTAATACCTTGTATCCTGTTCCGACGAGGGTAACGGGTAAGGGGTGTTACATTTAGTGGTATCAGAGCTATGGTTTAGTCGCTTCTCGGACTAATAAAGTGTGTGTAAAAGTCTAGCTATACATGCCATAAAAATATTGTGATAGTGTGGTGACTCGATTATTCTAAAGCGTGTTTTGTTTTAATATAGTAATGGATCCTGAAGGAACTGCTACCGATGATGATCTTTAGTAATGCGCGGCTCCCGCACAAGGGACCGCTACTGTGGAAAGTAGACACGAGACATTGAGACAAGGAGATGAGGCTCGGGATGCCTTTTCTAAATGATGAACAATTGGTATCTGAATTTATTCGAGCAAATCCAAATGCTCAACCTCCACCACCCTCCTATACCTCGGGCGATTCTCAGAGTTGCTCAAGGTATAGATTTGGTAAGAATGAACAAGCCTCCGGTTGACAAGATTCGAAAACAAGGGGCTGAAGAGTTTAGAGCAAAGGTCGATGATGATCCCGAGAAAGCGGAATTACGGCTTGAAAATTCTACCCGTGTATTTGATGAGCTCTCATGTACACCGAGGAATGCTTAAAGTGTCTTGTATCACTTTTGAGAGATTGACTTACCACTGGTGGAAGACTTTGGTTGCAGTGGTGCCAAAAGAAAAGTTACTTGGGATTTCTTGAGGAAGAATTTAGAAAGAAATACATAAGTCGTGATTCATTGATCAAAAACGGAAGGAGTTCCTTGAATTGAAGCGAGGGAAAATGTCGTAGCGAGTATGAACGCGAATTTGTAAGACTCAGCAAGTATGCCCAGAATGTGTGTCCACCGAGCCCATTATGTGTAGAAGATTTGAAGATGGGCTGAATGAGGACATTAAAGTGCTTGTAGGAATTTTGGAGTTGAAAGAATTTGTAGTATTGGTTGATCGAGCTCTTAAAGTCAAGAATTGAACAAAGAAAGAAGAAAAGTCGCTATTGAGGCCCGAGATGTCGAAAAGATGATAAGCAAGCCATTTCAATCTCAACCAAAGAGGTCCAAAGAGACAAACCCTCGAATGACAGTTTCAATTGGGGATTCACACGAGATCGTGGTAGAGCATATTCGGGTCTAAAGCTCAAGCTACTTGGTGGCAAGTGTGGGTAATATGCGACCAAGAAAGCCCGAGTGTCGACAATGTGGCGAGCAACATTATGGTGAGTGTTGGGGACCGAGCGAGCTTGTTTCAAGTGCGGTTCTCATGAGCATTTTATTAGAGATTGTCCGGAGAAAGTTAAAGAAGAAAGATTTGAGTGCTCGACGAATACCACCGCTAGTAGAGGTAGACCACCGAGAAATACCTGGAGGTGGGACTAGTAGTAAGACTGTGATGAAAGATTTAACGGCAAGATCGAAGCTAGAGCACCTGCTAGAGCTTATGCTATATCGTGCGAGAAGATGCATCATCTCCGATGTTATTCTTGGTACATTTCTCTCTATGATACTATTGTTATTGCATTGATTGATCCCGGGTCCACTCATTCCTATATTTGCATGAATTTAGTATCCAATAAAAAGTTGCCTGTTGAATTTACTGAGTTTACGATTAAAGTGTCGAACCCCTTAGGCCAATATGTGCTAGTTGACAAGGTTTGCAAGAATTGCCCATTAATGATTCAAGGTCATTGTTTTCCGCCAACTTGATGTTGTTACCATTTGGTGAGTTTGACGTTATCTTAGGAATGGGTGGTTAACATTGTATGATGCTAAGGTAGATTGTAAACAAAAGACACTAGAGTTGAAATGTGAAAATGGAGAAATTCTGTGGGTTGAAACAGATGAATCAAATAAATTGCCTATGGTGATTTCGCACATGTCTGCACAGAAATACATGAGAAAAGGGTGTGAAGCTTATCCGCTTATGTAATGAATATTGAGTTGCCCCAACTGAAATTTGAATCGATCCGATAGTCTGTGAGTTTCGGATGTATTTCGGAGGAATTGCACGGGTTGCCTCCGAATAGAGATAGATTTTGCTATTGATTTGTTGCCAGACGCACCTTTGCACCGATCTCGATTGCTCCATATAGAATGGCTCATTGAATTAAAAGAATTGAAGGCTCGATTGCAGGAGTTAACGGACAAGGGATTTGTGAGACCGAGTTTCTCTCCCTGGGTGCTCTGTATTATTCAGTAAAGAAGAAGGATGGTTCAATGAGACTTTGCATTGATTACCGTCGACAATAAGGTGACTATAAAGAACAAGTACCAATTGCCGAGGATTGATGATTTATTCGATCGGTTAAAGGGGCCACAGTGTTTTCAAAGATTGATTTGAGGTCCGGTTACTACCATTTGAGAGTTAAGGAGTCGGATGTCGAAAAGCGCCTTTAGGACAAGGTATGGACATTATGAGTTTCTTGTGATGCCTTTCGCTTAACAAATGCTCCACTATATTTATGGACTTAATGAATCGATCTTAGGCCATATTTGGATAAGTTTGTAGTAGTGTTTATAGATGACATTTTAATTTATTCTCGAGATGAGTCTCGAACATGCCGAACACTTGAGAACTATATTGCAAATCTTGAGAGAAAAGAAACTGTTTGCCAAGTTTAGTAAAAGTGAGTTCGGCTTCGTGAAGTCGATTTTTGGGGCATATAGTCTCGGTGATGGTATTCGGTGGATCCAAGTAAGATTTCTGCGATCGTCGATTGAAACCGCCCAAGAATGTATCCGAGGTTAGAAGCTTTTAGGCTTAGCGGGTATTATAGACGTTTTGTTGAAGGATTTTCGATGATTGCCTCTCCTATGACTAAGTTGTTGCAAAAGAATGTTAAATTTGAATGGATGATAAATGTCAACAAAGTTTTGAAAAATTGAAAGCACGATTGATGAAGCACCAATTTTAGTACAGCCCGAGTCGGAAAGGAGTTCAGTAATTTATAGTGATGCATCATTGATGTGCCTTGGATGTGTGTTGATGCAAGAGGGTAAAGTGGTAGCTTATGCTTGAGACAGTTAAAACCGCATGAGAAGAACTATCCTACACATGATTTGGAACCGGTCATTGTTGTTTTTTGCCTTGAAGATTTGGCGACATTATTTGTGCGGTGAAAAATGCCGAATTTTACCGATCACAAAAGTTTGAAGTACTTGATGAGTCAAAAGGATCTGAATCTGACAATGAAGATGGCTTGAATTATTAAAGGATTATGATCTAGTGATTGATTATCATCCAGGAAAAGCAAATGTAGTTGCTGACGCCTTGAGCAGAAAATTTCTTTTTACTTTGAGAGCCATGAACACGGGGTTAGCATTGTCTGATGATGGGTCAATCTTAGTAGAAATGAGAGCTAAACCGTTATTTCTCCAATTAATTTGTGATGCTCAAAAGAATGATAGTGAGTTGCGGATCAAGAGAACTCAATGCGAATCAGGTTACGACTCAGATTTTCTAGTTGGACCAGATGATTGTTTGATGTTTCGAGACAGGATATGTGTGCCGAAAAATGATAAATTAGCCGAATTATATGTTGCTGAAATTGTGAAGTTGCACGGAGTACCTATGTCTATAATATCAGATAGAGATCCAAGATTTACCTCGAGATTTTGGAAAAAGTTACAAGAAGCTTTGGGTACAAAATTGAACTTTAGTACCGCATTTCATCCACAAACAGATGGTCAAACAGAAAGAGTAATCCAGGTACTCGAAGATATGCTTAGATGCTGTGTTTTAGAATTTGGAGGTAGTTGGGAGAAATATCTATCTTTGATTGAGTTTGCCTACAAATAACAGTTATCAATCAAGTATACAAATGGCACCGTACGAAGCCTTGTATGGTCGTAAGTGTCGGACTCCTTTATATTGGACCGAGCTTAGTGAGAAACAGATTCATGGAGTTGATTTAGTTAAAGAAACCGAAGAGAAAATAAAAGTAATTCGGGATTGCTTGAAAGCTGCTTCAGATCGACAAAAGTCATATGCAGATTTAAAAAGAAAAGAGATTGAATTTCGGTGGGTGATAAAGTGTTCTTGAAGGTGTCACCATGGAAAAGATTCGAGATTTAGTCGAAAAGGCAAGTTGAGTCCGCGTTTTATTGGGCGTCGAGATTCTTGAGAGAATTGGACCATGGCATATCGGTTGGCCTTACCGGCAGAGTTAGAAAGAATTCATAACGTGTTTCATGTATCAATGTTGCGACGTTATCGTTCTGATCCTTCACATGTGATTTCTCCAACAGAAATTGAGATTCGATCGGATATGACCTATGAGGAGGAACCAATAAAGATTTTGGCTCGAGAGGTTAAACAGTTAAGAAATAAAAGTATAGCTTTAGTGAAAGTATTGTGGCACAGACATGGGATAGAAGAGGCTACGTGGGAACTGAAGAAGCTATGAGGAAACAAGTACCCAAACCTCTTCTAGGTAAGATTTTCGGGACGAAAATCTCAAAAGGGGGAGAATTGTGACAACCCGAATTAGGGCCTAATCGGAATATTGGTTTCGTGACCACAAATCCGAGATAGAAATAATTGTTTTATAATTATTTTGGGGTTTATGATATGATTGCATGATTGTGTGAAAATTTCGTGATGAAATTCTATGCCTAAAGTGCTTAAATTGAAAGTAGGGACTAAATCGAATAAGTTGCAAAATTTGCATCCCGAAGTTTTAGTATGAAATTGTTTTGGAATATTAATTAGGAGGTCTTAAATAGCAATTTGACCAATTTTAAGTTCATGGACAAAATTAGGACATGGAAGGAATTTTGAAAGTTTAGTAAGGAGGGCATTTTGGTCATTTGGATATTAAATGAAATAAAATGGGAAAAATAACACAAAATTGGTCATCATCCTCCTTAGTTGCTGCGAATTCTCCCTCTCTCCATAGCTAGGGTTTCTTCAATTTTCAAGCTCCATAGTAAGTGATTCCAAGCCCGCTTTTAATGTTCTTTACGTTTTGGAATCCGGAAGCTCGATTAAGCTTATGCTAGTAATAATTTAACCTAGGGTTCATATTTGGAAAAATACCCATAGGTGAAATTTGTGTATTTTGATGTTTTATGATAGAATATGAGGTTTTAAATTATGTTAAATAACTTGTGCTACTCGGTTTTAAGTGAAAACGAGTAAAAGCAAGATAATCGGTAAAAATACCTATTGTTCATAACTATATGATAGAGTGAGAATTTGATGTGGTTGTAGAAGAGAAAAATGTTCAGCATATCATAAAACATAAGAATAAGGGCTGAAATTAATTCCCGAGCCTAGGGGCAAAAATGTAATTTTGTAAAAGTTAGGGGCAAAAATGTAATTTTTCCATGATGTGATTTTTGGATTGAAATAAATAGTATGAGTATTAAATGAGCTAAATGTGTTATTATAGATCAAGAAAGACGCGGAATTGATCTTGAACGGGGGAAGGAAAAAGTTTTGGACTAAATTGCAAAATTTCCACATTTTGCACCAAGGTAAGTTTGTATGTAAATATTACAATAATTTCATGTACATTCTTATATTTCAGCCTATTATATGTATATACTAGCTGATGTTGAAGTATAAATCGACTATTGGAAGAATGGAAATAAATAATAGAGAGAGAGATCCGGTTGAACATTGGAAAAATCGAATAAAATAGATGGAGCGTAGCTAGGTCACATGTATGATGCCGAGTGCACATCATGTGTACAAGAAAGCTACGAGACACCCTGTAGTAGCTAGGTCACATGTGTGATACGAGATGTATCCCATGTAGACAAGAGAGCTACGTGAAAGATAAATGTAGCTAGGTCGCATGCGTGATTCCAAGTGAAGGACACCATGTAGACAAGAGAGCTACGTGAAAGATAAATGTAGCTGGGTCGCATGCGTGATTCCAAGTGACGGACACCATGTAGACAAGAGAGCTACGAGACAAATCGGCTGGGTCGCATGAGTGGTACTAAGTGTTCACCATGTGTACAAGAGAGCCGAACTAAACGAAGTATGATGGTGGGGCTGTGTGCTGAAACCATTAAATATCGAGGATTGATCCGAATTGTTCAACAGGATGGTTTTGTGGTGACATTGTGGTTTGGACCTACACTTATGGTGAATGAAATGTGGTGAAAATGATTTGTGGTATATACAAATATAAGATAAAATGAGGTTAGCATAAAGAATTTGTGAAAGAGTGAAATTAGCATTAAAACTGTTTTTAGATGGTAGCAGTGACGTGATTTTGAAAAATCACCAAAAATAGGAGGAATATAATTAGAGGTTGAATGAGATGTGAAATTAAAGTTTAATGAGTCTACTTTCATATAAAAGAAACAGAGCAAGCAAAGGAATTCTATATTTTGAGATATTTACAATTGTATGTGACTTGCTCAGGATGAATACGTGATCCCCTGTTCCAACTTTGAAAAATCATTAAAAATTGTACAAAGCAAATTAAGAAATATAGTTTACATGCATAAATTCCTTATTGAGACTATTTTTAAATGAAACAGACTTCAGGGTTGTTTGAATTGTGTACTGAGAGAAATTCAATTTGTAGTGAACAGAGGTCAGATCAGTCGAGCTGTGTAACAGGGGAAACTTTAACTAATAAACTGTACTAATCGGCTGAACCAAAAATTATAGAAAACAATTAGAAAAAATCTTTATGAGTCTAGATTCAGGGGAATTTTACGGATTTGAATTTCGAGTTTGGTAACTCGAGTTATGATTTATTTAGTGAATATGACGCAGCAGAGACAGCTTAATCAAAGTGGAATGAATAGTGAAGTTAAAGTAGATGTACTTGAATTGTTGTGTAAACATGTTAGATTTTTTTTTAATTAGTATTTACATACTTACTTAGTAAGCTATAAGCTTACTTTGTTTCTCTCTTTTGTCTTATAGTGTTCTCCGGCTTGCTCAGGAGTTAAGGATCGTGAAGATCTATCCGCACTATCCTACTTTAGGGTATTTGAACTAAACGTTTTGAATTATGGCATGTATAGTAGGCTTAATTATTTTGTTACATGTCATATTTGTCACGTTTAAAATATTAGTTCTGATTTCGACCAGCTAATTTGTACAAGCCATTAAAGTTGGCTAATATTGTTCAAGACATATTTATATTTCGATTATGTTTAATGGTATGTATTATGTTCTGGTAATACCTTGTATCCTGTTCCGACGACGGTAACGGGTAAGGGGTGTTACATAAGATGTGGCAACAGGTATATGCATGTTTAGGATTGGATCTAGGGAGAGCTTGGTACTTAAGCGGTCTTTAATGACTTACCTCCTCTTCTCTAGAATCCTACCTAGTGCATAGTATTCATTCATCTTAGCTCACGGGATTCGTTAACAGGCCAAGGTAAGAAAAGACCCGCAATAAATGAAAATTACTGAAATGCCCCTAACAGCGAAAATGACCAAAATACCCCTAAGTGTTGAATGTAAGATTTATGGATGTTACATGTATAACTGATACATACATACGATATTATGTTTAGGTTGCATAGGGGTTGGGAATTATGGAACGGAGGAAGTATATGAGGGTCGCATGGTTGCTTGACAACCGTGGATCCACCTACAGCTTTTAAGCCCACTATGTGACTGGCAGCTTGTTGCAATGAAGCTAGTTCCGCAACTGGGCTACCATTGATGTGTATCGGTTGGGTGGGCCGATAATTATATCCCCACATGATGTGTAATGGGGGACGAAGCTGATGTGTATCGATTGGATTATTGGGGGGCTGCATTGCATTGCATGTTGTATGGTGATTGATGAATGCTAGTCACTCGTCGAGGGCTGTTCACACTAGGTTTTTGAAAACTCACCCCCTTTTTTATTTTTCTCAGGTGATGCTAAGTAGGAGGTTTGATGTTTGGAGGGACTCTGGGTGGCCAGCTAGCAAGACAACTTGGACTTGTTTTAAAAGCATATAGGTTATTGGTTTACTAAATAATCTTTTATTTAGTCAGGATTGTAATAAGGCCTCCCCTTTTGTTATTGTTTGGATTTTTAATTTCGTGCGTTGTAATTATAAGAAGTGGAACATGGATTTTCTAAACCATAGTTTTTTTTTAATACTACATTTCCGCAACTAAATTTTTAAAGGATAAGTTTTTTTTAATCAAATGTTTTAAACAAAGCTTCGCAACAAAAAAGAGATTTTACTAAGTAGTTGAGATGTAACTTTTTAAGAAAGGGTTTTCAATGAAACAAGGTTTTTGCTAAAACACTTCAATGTGACACGCCAGATTCGACCATAATGTCTGGGTCGGGTTTGGGGTGTTACATTTAGTGGCATCAGAGCCCAGGTTACAAAACTCGACTGTGAAGTGGGCCTTGTTACTTGATTCTTTTCTCAGTGTTTAAAAATTTTTTTGATCGAATTACAATGTTTTTGGAAAAGGAGAAGTCTTGCTGAGCGGCACATCGAGTCTCCGACATCTAACCAAGTAACTTTTTTTGTTCTTAAGCTTGTTTAAATTGTTATACAGTGGATAGTTAGAGGGCTACTTTAGACGATTATGTTAGAATGGAACTGAAGCCCGTAAGATCTTGAAAGTATAGAGGATTTACGAAAACAACTCTCTCTTTAAATACTTTCATAAAACCTCGGGTTAACTATTGGAACTAACTAAAACTTCATAAAATTTTTAATCCAAAAAATACGTGAATCGACGATGAGTGCTAGAAGAGGTACAATAGGCCGTGGCCGAGGCTGCGGAAGTGTGAGGGCTGAATCGTCGGCATCAGGCCATGTGCCCAATGTTAGAGTAGAAGAGGCTCTGGCCTCACCCGTGGCTGAGAATAGACAGTACGATCGGGTCGTGGGGGATGATGCATTGTCACAAGCAATGCTAAGGATTTTGGAGAGGGTGGCTGGGCCCAATAATGGCACGGGAAATTGGGGGTCCATTCCAGAGCAACTTCGATCAAATGGGGCTGAGATCTTTAAGGGCGTGGATGGTGTGGCTCCTAACGTGGCTTAATACTGGTTGGAAGCTACTGATAGGATAATGAAGGACTTGGACTGTTGACCGGAACAAAATCTGAAAGGGCCAGCGTCACTGCTTAGGGAATGAGTTTCTGAACATGACCAAGGGAGACAAATCTGTGGCGGAGTATAAGGCGGAATTTCTACGTCTTAATAGGTATGCAAGAGTTATGGTGGCAACGAACTATGAGCGGTGCGTTAGGTATGAGGATGGGCTAAGAGATAGCCTCAAGGTATTGATAGCTCCACAAAAGGAGCGAGTTTTCTCGGAGTTAGTGGAGAAAACAAAGATAACGGAGGAGGTGAAGTGCACTGAGTGCCTAAATCGAGAAAAGGAAAGGGGTAAGAACAAGAGGGAGGCTGAGACTCCTGATATTGACCAGAGGCCTAGGTCTAGGACCAGAGTTAATGGGCCAGTTAGGGTAGGGCCTCCTACTACTAATCCAGGAGTGCCACCTTGTGCTGATTGTGGGAGAAGCCATAGAGGCGAGTGTTGGAAGAGGATGGAAGTTTGTTTATCTTGTGGATCTATGGAGCATAGGATCAGGAATTGCCCTAGAATGCCAGCTCAAGTGCCAGTTGAGGGCTGAGGTGGTGCTCAGCCACCAAGGGGTGGTCAACTACTGCCAAGGGGTCATGGGTAGGTTAGGGGCAGTAACGGCAATGGACGTGGATGTGGAGCACCAGGCAGAAATACTGGCCATGCTGAGGCGAGGCAGCCAGCTTTGGTTTATGCTGCTCGTCACCGAGAAGACAGGGATGCCCCAGATGTGATAGTGGGTATGTTCTTTATATATGAGTTACCTTACACTGCATTGATTGATATTGGATTGACGCATTCATATGTTGCATGCAATATGACTGAACCTTTGGGTGATATGTTTGAAATTACTTCGAATGAAATGACTGTGATAAGTCTGTTAGGTCAATCAGTGGGAGTGATTAAGTTGTTTAGGGAGGTACCCTTAGTAGTTCAAGGGGTTACCTTTTTAGCTGACCTGATGGAGTTGTCGTTTAGTGAGTTTGATTTAATCTTGGGTATAGACTGGCTGGTGAAACACTAAGCCACCTTGGATTGCGCTACAAAGTGAATGGTGTTAAGAACGGTGGAGGATAAGGAGGTGGTGGTGATTGGTGAATGCCAGAATTATTTGTCGAACGTGATTTCGACATTAAGGGCTGAGAAGTTGGTACGAAAGGGATGCGAAGTCTATTTGGCATACATTAGCGATATGGAAGTTAAGACCCTACTATTGAGGAGTTGAGAACAGTTAGGGAATTCCCTAATGTTTTCCCCAAGGAGCTGCCAGGGTTGCCGCCCAACCGAGAGGTAGAATTTGGAATCGAATTGTTACTTGGTATGGCTCCGGTGTCCATCGCCCCTTATCGGATGGCACTAAAGGAGTTGGTGGAACTTAAGGCACAAATTCAAGAATTGTCAGATCGAGGATTCATCCGACCAAATGTGTCTCCATAGGGAGCACCGGTGTTATTCGTGAAGAAGAAGGATGGGACGTTACAAATGTGTATTGACTACCGGCAGTTAAACAAGTTAACTATTAAAAACAAGTACCCTCTGCCGAGAATCGATGATCTTTTTTATCAGTTTAAGGGAGCTTCTGTTTTTTCAAAGATTGACTTGCGTTCAGGGTATCACCAATTGAGGGTTAAGGAGGCGGATGTTCAGAAGACAGCTTTTAGAACTCGTTATGGGCACTATGAGTTCTTAGTGATGCCATTCGGGCTGACGAACGCATCTGCCGCTTTTATGGATCTTATGAATCGGGTCTTTCAACCCTACTTGGACAGGTTCATGGTAGTTTTTATAGATGAAATTTTGGTGTACTCAAGGGATGAGGATGAGCATGATGCGCACTTAAGGTTTTTGTTGCAGACTTTGAGGGAGAAGCAGTTGTATGCCAAATTCAGTAAGTGCGAATTTTGGCTAAAGGAGGTTACTTTTCTAGGACATGTGGTGTCAGCTGAGGGGATTGAGGTGGATCCTTGGAAAATTGAAGCAGTGTTAGACTAGAAAACACCAAATTCGATGTCGAAAATCTGAAGTTTTCTCGGCTTGGCAGGGTATTATCGACGATTTATCGAGGGCTTTTCAATAATTACTGCAACCTTAACTAAGTTGTTGAGAAAGGGATTACTGTTTTTTTGGATGGACAAGCAGCAGTTGAGTTTTGGAACACTTAAGAAGGTTTTAACTGAGGCCCCTGTGTTGATTCAGCCAGACCCTGGGAAGGAATTTACGGTTTATAGTGATGCATCGCATGTAGGCTTGGGATGTGTATTGATGCAAGAAAGAAAGGTGGTTGCATATGCGTCACGGCAACTTAAGACTCGCGAGGTGAATTACCCAACCCATGACTTGGAACTAGCTACAGTGGTTTTCGCGCTAAAAATATAGAGGCATTACTTATACAGGGAGAAGTGTACAATTTATTCGAACCATAAGAGTTTGAAGTACATCCTTATCCAAAAGGAACTCAACCTTAGGCAGTGTAGGTGGGTGGAATTATTGAAGGATTATAATTGTACGATTGAATACCACCCTGGCAAAGCGAATGTGGTAGCTGACGCGTTGAGTCGTAGGGTTAAGTCAAACTTGAAGGCTATGCTCGCCCGTTTAAGTTTGTTGGATGATGGTAGCTTGTTAGCTGAGCTTCAAGTAAAATCGATGTGGAATGAGTAGATAAGGAGTAAGCAATTGATGGATGAGACCTTGGGTGCTCGTCTTAGACAAGTAGAGAATAGGGAGACATTGGAATTTGGCATAAACAGTGAAGGAGTGTTGTGTTTACATGGGAGAATGTGTATACCTAAGGACAATGATCTAAGACAGACTATTCTATGGAAAGCACATAGCAGCCTCTATGCTATGCATCCTGGCGGAAACAAGATGTATTGGAATTTGCGTGAGCTTTACTGGTGGCTTGGACTTAAGCACGAGGTTATAGAGTTCGTAAGTAAATTCTTGGTTTGTCAAAAGGTGAAGGTGGAGCATCAGTTGCCTTCAGGATTGCTTCAGTCAGTAAAGATTCCACTTTGGAAGTGGGAAAGGATCACTATGGACTTTGTTAGTGGGCTACACTTAACGCCTACTAAGAAAGAGTCGATATGGGTCATAGTGGATCGGTTAATCAAGTCTGCTCATTTTGTACCAGTTTGCACTGATTACTCGTTACAAAAGCTGGCTAGGTTGTATGTGGCAGAGATTGTAAGATTGCATGGAGTGCTAGTGTCCAAAATATCTGATAGGGACCCGTGTTTCACTTCATGATTTTGGAAGAAGCTGTATGAAGCGTTGGATACTAGGTTGAACTTCAGTACGACATTTCACCCTCAAACTGATGGACAGTGAGAAAGGGTGATCCAAGTATTGGAAGATATGTTGAGGGGATGTGTGATTGAGTTCCGAGGTAATTGGGAAGTCTATTTGCCGTTAGTCAAATTCGCATACAATAATAGCTATCAAGCAAGTATTGGGATGTCTCCGTATGAAGCACTGTATGGGCGAAGGTGTCGAAGCCCAACATGTTGGATGGAATTGGGCGAACGAAGAGTTTTGGGCCCTGAGTTAGTAGCAGATACTGAGGATAAGGTGAAGTTAATTCGGGATTGGTTGAAGAAGGCCTCGAATAGACAGAAATCTTATGCTGACCTTAAGCGTCATGAGATAGAGTAAGCAATAAGGGACTTATTTTTTCTTAAGGTCTCTCCGTGGAAGAAAGGGTTAAGGTTTGGATGGAAGGGGAAGCTAAGCCCAAGGTTCATTAGGCCATATCGGGTTGTGAGGCGGATTGGGCCAATCGCTTATCAACTGGAGTTACCTCCTGAACTGAGCCAGATCCATGACGTGTTTCATGTTTCCATGCTGAGACGGTCTCACTCAGATCCTTCACATGCCATAGCGGTTGAGGAAATCGAGGTCAGGCCAGACCTAACTTTCGAGGAAGAGCCCATACAAATAATTGGTCGTGATGTTAAGGTACTGAGAAGAAAGTCCGTTCCATTAGTCAAGGTGCTTTAGTGTAATCACAAGGCTAAGGAAGCTACTTGCGAACCTGAGGAAGCGATGCGATGTCAATATCCTCAACTATTTGAATCAGGTAAAATTTTGATGATGAAATTTCTTTTAGGGGGTAAAGTTGTCACGCCCCAAAAATCCCAAAACCTAAAAATCCTGAAATCTCGAAGTTTTCTTTTTTTTTTGTGCTTAGCATTTCTGGTTAAGTGTTAATTATGTGATGGTAGGTCTCGATCAAGGTTTGAGTTTGAACCTAAGGGTAAAAGAAATTATAGTTCAATTACTAATAGAACCCTGATGGCAAGTAGGTAGGCTTTTGAATAAATGAAGGGAAAATTGGACAGAAAAGAGCCTGCTGGCCCAGGGGATAAGTGGCGTGTTGCTAGTGTCAAAGGTCTGGGGTTCGAATCCCACTTTGCTCAAAAGAGGGATTTATTTTTGCTAAAAGATGGACAGAGGTGGCGTTGGATTTGAACTCTGTAGGGAGTGATAAGAGGAGAAATTTGAGGAGAGGATTAAGGGTTTATCAGGGAGAAAAATGAGGAGATGAGGAGTGAAGAAGAGGTGGAACCGAATTGGGAATTTGGGCTTGGGAAATTCGACTATAGATGCTATATATAGGTGCCAAATGGGAGGTTGCTAGGCTAATGCAAAATTCTCCTTCACCTTGTTGCCAAAAAGCCTTTTTCTTAAAAGCCAAAATCCCTTGTTTTTCTTTCTTTTCCTTATGCCGATTTCCCATCCTTCCTCTACTCAATTTTCTTTGATTCACTTTTGGTTTAGCTGTCTTCTTCTTCCTTTTTTCCTTGGTGCTGAATAATCTTTTGTTTGCCATACAACCCTCAAGCGCCGAACACCTCTTTGGCCGAGTACCCTTGGTGCTGCCACTACCCTTTCCACTCAGTGATTCTAGTGTAAGTGTTTGCTCTCCCAATCAGTTTTTGCTAAGTATCGATAACTCTGTTCCTCACTTCTTCCAATTGGTTTTGGTAGGATTAGTATCAAATTCCAGTCCTTTGGATCCCTGCCGATTTGCTCCTCAGGTGAGAGACCTTGGTAAGTGTTCTTGATCTTAGTTGGCCGAATGGTCATAGTTAAGGGAAGGGGGACTTGTGTTGGATACAAGTCACCTGTTATTCTAGTTTTAATAATTAATGTTGGTGCAGATCTAAGGGGTTGATCGTGGTTAGTGATTAAATAAGGGATTGTTATAACTTGTCGCGCAAGGTAAGGTGAAGGGTGAGGTTTCGGTTTTGGTAAAGATATGCAGCAAAGTCCCATTTTGCACAACCTACACAAGATCATTTCAATATATAAATCTCATCGCAATGGACACTAATTCATCCATAGAAAGAACATTATATGCATTCATCAAAATGAATAGTAGCCATTATTCCAGGCTTGATTACAAAATGAAGGGCCTTTGACTTAAGCCATGTAACATCCTGAATTTGGGGCCTAGAAGAGTTGGGTTTTGAGTCTGGGATTCGAATAGAAGAAAACTTGAATAATTAGAAAGTTTTAAATATTATCGTTGAGAAAAAAATTTATTTTATTAAATTACCACTAGAAAATTTTCTTGTATTTATTATTACGGATATTTTAAATTTTATGAAATTTTAATTAGTATTATGAGATAAAATTATTATTATCGAGAAAAATATTATTGTATGTATGTTTGAAAATTTTATGAAAATTATTATTATTTCTTGTATTATTGATATTTGAAATTTTTATTATTAGATATATTTATAAAATTATTACTATTATTGGAAAGGAAGAAAAATATTAGTTGTAGCATACGATTTTCGGATTTTTTTGGGTTTTGTGATTTTAGTAAATCTTGAAATTTTCATGTTCTAAATATTGGAATTATGTTTAAATGTGTTAGTAGACCTTTAGAAGGCCCAAGACTAAGCTAAACACGGTAAAATATCAAGGTGGGATTTTTAAGTGAATAGGAGATTTGGTTAAGTGGGCTTTTAAGAAGAAGCTGCGTAAGTTATGACACAAATGAGCCTTTGGAAAAGTGGCTAAGTGGCGCCACTAGGGAGCTATAAAGGTGGCGTGTAAGTGTTGGGGAAGACTTGGGATCGATTCCCTTTGTTGGCAAATAGATGCATTTATTTTTTAAGTGCGGGAGGGTAAGTGTTGGAGTTGGTGGATTACGCTAGAGGAGAGTTGGATCGGTTTAAATGCTTGGATTAAGGAGTGATAAGGGAGAGATTTAAGGGATTGGGATGAGGCTAGGAGTTAGCCGAATGGTGGGAATTGAAGAGGAAAATCGGCGGGGGATTATGAGGTTAGTATTTGGCACTTAGGGTATTGTTGGTGCCGTTTTTCTTGTACTTTAACACCTTAGGGTTGTTTTTCCTCTCTTTTTCCTCTCTAGCCGAAACTACCACCTCCACTATTCTCCTTCTTCTATTTTTTCTTCTTCAAAACTATTCATCATACCTGCTATTCATCAATACTTTTGCGAATCCATAAAAGCCGAAATCCTGTGATCCTTTGCTTGTGCCGATTTCTTCAAAGCCGGTTCTCCTATGTTCTTTTGTTTTATTAATTTACAATTATCTTTTCTTAACCCTAGATTCTGACCGCAATTCTACTTCAAGGTTATAGCCCCACATTATCATCTTCTTCATCACACAAAAGCGAAAAACCATAGAATTGGGGCTTATAGCGAAACTTCGAACTCCGGAGTCGAGTTTTACCATCGTTTGAAAGATAAATCTGCACAGTTGCGTGGAGATCAAAAAGGAGTAAGGGTAAGTGTTCATCATCTCGATTTGGTTATATTTTACAAAGTTAGGAAAAGCCGAAGTCCCTAAAATATAGAGAGGCTGTCGAATTGGGCATGTGGCTCTAAAGGTTTTTAACTGATGTTTTCTGTCAATGATTAGTGTCTTCTTAAGTGTTGGATTGAAAGCGTGAATCATTGGAGCAATCGGATTCGGAGCTAGCTATCGATTTTGGCAAAAGGTAAGATTTCAAAGGCTTGTAGGGACATGGTTCGATCATGGGTGAGTTAAGTTTTGGAGTTTAGTGATTATGGTTTGTAAATAAGCACTGTGCTAATCAATTGTAGGATATCGGAAGAGATCTCAGTAGCAGTCGTCGCAAATCAGGTGTGTACCGAACACCCTTCTTTAGTTCAATTCGGCAAAAGCCGAAATGCCGAAATTCGGCATTTCATGGTCATGTGGGTATGCGAATGCTCTCAAGTCATAGAGTAATTGTTAGATCTGGCACCGCAAGGTGGTAAGCACGTTCGCGTGACGTTTTAGCGTATTTTGGAAAAAAGGGCTCGATGGGCCAAAACTGGGCCCAATGGGCTTACGGACCAATATGGGTAAGAGATGGGCAAATTAGCCTGTTAGGTAGATGGTGGAATCAAATTGCATAAAACTGATAAAATTCTGAATTAGCTTGTGTAGCGGCGAGACCACGAAATTACCCTAAAGAGCAAAATTACCGATATACCCTAGGGTTTTAAATTGTCTGAACGCATGATTGATCAATGTTGTATTTTACATGATATGCTTTTATTAATATCATTGCATGGGGTTGGGGTATTAATGGAGGAAATCTGAAAGTGGTTCATCCACGTCTTGGAGGCTTTACCTCAATCGACTGAAATTTGAGCGGCGTTCTTTGCAATGGTGTGTAAATTTGGATGGGTTGAGATATTCCCACATGGTGTGTAGGGTTGGTGCGGGACGGTGTAGCGATTGGTGGGTTGAGTAGTCTCCCGGATGGGCTTGCATTCATTATTTTGTTGATACTCATATTCTTGAGCGGGCCTATGGGCCACCTTTGTTATGTAAAAGGGGCTAAGGCCTTGCTCTTGTGATACGAAAAGGGCTTGACCTCTTGTGTCTTGTTATCTGAATAGGGCTTAGGCCCAATGGGCTCGAGCTGAATTGGGCTTTGGATGGGTTTCAGTATACACCGAGTTTTCCCAAACTCACCCCTTCCTCTTCCCTCCTTGCGGTGAGCCCTAGTTGGTGGACTTGGAGTGGCGGGATTCATAGTGGCCATGAAGATGGATTGCCAATTTTAAATAAGTTTAGCATTTAATTTGGATTATTTTATTTTATTATGTTTAAAGTTGTAATAAGACCGCTCTTTTTAATTACTTATATTTTGGGGATTATTAAACTGGCTAGCACTAGGGTTCGTTTTATAAAATCTACTTGTTTTTAAAAAGATCACGATGACGCATAAAGTTTCCATAAAGTAAATGTTTTCCCAAGAAAATAAATATTTTAAGCAAACGATTTGCAACCTTAATCATTTTCTTAAGTGGTCATAATCAAGCGGTTTTCTCAAAATTATACGAGATGTTAGAGTGTGGCAATGGCGGTGTGCATGTCTAGGATTGGATCCGAGAGAGAGCTTGGTACTTAAGCGGTCCGACGGACTCACCTCCTCTTCTTCTGGTTTCCTACAGTGCGCAGCTTCCATTCACTTTAACCTACCTTTAAAAGTGTCTTTACAACACCAACTCAGCTTTTCCAAACTAAGTGTCTGGAATGTTTTGAACGCATCAATGTGGCGCATCGGATCCGGTCATAACGTCCAGGCCGGGTTTGGGGTGTTGCATTTAGTGGTATCAGAGCCTAGGTTGCAACAACTCGGCTGTGGATCGAGCCGAAAATCTTTTTAAAAACTTGGGCCTAAAAAGGGTATTTTTGGAAATGGTAAGATTTTTTGAAGATGTTCAAGTTTTTCTATTTGTTAAACGGGTTAAATCAATAGTTTTAAAATAAAAGTGTTTTCAAATCAAATCTTTTTCGATAAAACAAAAACATGGGTTTTATGGATGATCGGGAAGTGGCTGCTGAATCCCGGCACCAAGTCTGTAAGTATTTACATTCCTCATATTACCTTGTATTAAGATATTATTGTAGATAGAACGAGACCATATCATGACATTATAACTAGGGCAACCCTAAAAACTCTAGAATATCGTGATTTGTAGCTAGGCTATGATTCTGTGAAAATAGAAACTTGAAAATACTATCTCTGCATAAGACATGTGAATAAATAGTAAAATATTTGAGACCTTTGTAGATTATTTGATATGTGTACTGGTAATGTAGAGCATTGATATGGATTCTGCGGGTAAGCAAAGTCTACCAACTTTGGGTAGCGGTAACTCAGAGCTTGGTACTGAGGCACTGGCCGAGTTAGTAAGGAAAGTGGTAGAGGAATTATTGGATACAAAAATTAAGGAAATTAGGGAAGCGCTTAAAGCAGGGTGCTTGGAGTGTAAGAAAAGGAAGGATTCTAGTTCTCAGAAAACCAAGCCTCGTTCTATGAAACATGTTAAGGCACGACCAAACTATCCAATCGCAAAGAGGCGCAGCAGACGTCATTCGGTGAATGCCATAGGAAGACAGGAGCATGTCGTAGATGTGGGTCCAAGGAGCATCGAGCTCGGGATTGCCAAGTTTATTTTATTTAAATATATGTTACGAGTTGTATGCGTGCACGATAAATGTTTCTTTATTTGAAAATTGGATGTTCAGGTCGTACTAAGAATTATTTTTAATCGAGTGTAAAGTGAAAGCATAGTGGTTTGACTTGAGTAATACGGTTAGTTGATAGTTTGAAATTTCGAGGACGAAATTTTTTTAAGGAGGGTAGAGTTGTAACATCCCGAATTTGGGGCCTAGAAGAGTTGGGTTTTGAGTGCAGGATTGAATAGAAGAAAACTGAATAATTAGAAAGTTTTAAATATTATCGTTGCGAGAAAAAATTTATTTTATTAAATTACCACTAGAAAATTTTCTTGTATTTATTATTACGGATATTTTAAATTTTTATGAAATTTTAATTAGTATTATGAGATAAAATTATTATTATCGAAAAATATTCTTGTATGTATGTTTGAAAATTTTATGAAAATTATTATTATTTCTTGTATTATTGATATTTGAAATTTTTATTATTAGATATATTTATAAAATTATTACTATTATTGGAAAGGAAGAAAATATTAGTTATAGCATACGATTTTCGGGATTTTTTTGGGTTTTGTGATTTTAGTAAATCTTGAAATTTTCATGTTCTAAATATTGGAATTATGTTTAAATGTGTTAGTAGACCTTTAGAAGGCCCAAGACTAAGCTAAACACGGTAAAATATCAAGGTGGGATTTTTAAGTGAATAGGAGATTTGGTTAAGTGGGCTTTTAAGAAGAACTGCGTAAGTTATGACACAAATGAGCCTTTGGTAAAGTGGCTAAGTGGCGCCACTAGGGAGCTATAAAGGTGGCGTGTAAGTGTTGAGGAAGACTTGGGATCGATTCCTTTGTTGGCAAATAGATGCATTTATTTTTTAAGTGCGGGAGGGTAAGTGTTGGAGTTCGGTGGATTACGCTAGAGGAGAGTTGGATCGGTTTAAATGCTTGGATTAAGGAGTGATAAGGGAGAGATTTAAGGGATTGGGATGAGGCTAGGAGTTAGCGAATGGTGGGAATTGAAGAGGAAAATCGGCGGGGGATTATGAGGTTAGTATTTGGCACTTAGGGTATTGTTGGTGCCGTTTTCTTCTACTTTAACACCTTAGGGTTGTTTTTCCTCTCTTTTCCTCTCTAGCAAAACTACCACCGCATTATTCTTCTTCTTCTATTTTTCTTCTTCAAAACTATTCATCATACCGCTATTCATCAATACTTTTGTCGAATCCATAAAAGCGAAATCTGTGATCCTTTGCTTGTGCCGATTTCTTCAAAGCCGAGTTCTCCTATGTTCTTTTGTTTTATTAATTTACAATTATCTTTTCTTAACCCTAGATTCTGACCGCAATTCTACTTCAAGGTTATAGCCCCACATTATCATCTTCTTCATTACACAAAAGCGAAAAACCATAGAATTGGGGCTTATAGCGAAACTTGAACTCCGGAGTCGAGTTTTTACCATCGTTTGAAAGATAAATCTGCACATTGCGTGGAGATCAAAAAGGAGTAAGGGTAAGTGTTCATCATCTCGATTTGGTTATATTTTACAAAGTTAGGAAAAGCCAAGTCCCTAAAATATAGAGAGGTGTCGAATTGGGCATGTGGCTCTAAAGGTTTTTAAGCGATGTTTTCATCAATGATTAGTGTCTTCTTAAGTGTTGGATTGAAAGCGTGAATCATTGGAGCAATCGGATTCGAGCTAGCTATCGATTTTGGCAAAAGGTAAGATTTCAAAGGCTTGTAGGGACATGGTTCGATCATGGGTGAGTTAAGTTTTGGAGTTTAGTGATTATGGTTTGTAAATAAGCCTTGTGCTAATCAATTGTAGGATATCGGAAGAGATCTCGATGGCGATCGTCGCAAATCGGTGTGTACCGAACACCCTTCTTTAGTTCAATTAAAAAGCGAAATCCGAAATTCGGCATTTCATGGTCATGTGGGTATCTGAATGCTCTCAAGTCATAGAGTAATTGTTAGATCTGGCACCGCAAGGTGGTAAGCACGTTCGCGTGACGTTTTAGCGTATTTTGGAAAAAGGGCTCGATGGGCCAAAACTGGGCCCAATGGGCTTACGGACCAATATGGGTAAGAGATGGGCAAATTAGCCTGTTAGGTAGATGGTGGAATCAAATTGCATAAAACTGATAAAAATTACTGAATTAGCTTGTGTAGCAGCGTAGATCACGAAATTACCCCTAAAGAGCAAAATTACCGATATACCCCTAGGGTTTTAAATTGTCTGAACTGCATGATTGATCAATGTTGTATTTTACATGATATGCTTTTATTAATATCTGTTGCATGGGGTTGGGGTATTAATGGAGGAAGTAATGAAAGTGGTTCATCCACATACTGGAGGCTTTGCCTCAACTGACTGAAATTTGAGCGTGCGTTCTGCAACAATGGTGTGTAGAAATTTGGGTGGGTTGAGATATTCCCACATGGTGTGTAGGGTTGGTGCGAGGCGTGTAGCGGTTGGTGGGTTGAGTAGTCTCCCGGATGGGCTTGCATTCATTATTTCTGTTGATACTCATATTCTTGAACCGGGCCTATGGGCCCACCTTGTTATGTAAAAGGGCTAAGGCCTTGCTATGTGATTCGAAAAGGGCTTGACCTCTCGTGTCTTATATATCTGAATAGGGCTTAGGCCCAATGGGCTCGAGCTGAATTGGGCTTTGGATGGGTTTCTGTATACACTGAGTTTTCCCAAACTCACCCCCCTTCCTCTTCCCTCCTTGCAGGTGAGCCCTAGTTGGTGGACTTGGAGCTGGGCGGGATTCATAGTGGCCATGAAGATGGATTGCCAATTTTAAATAAGTTTAGCATTTAATTTGGATTATTTTATTTTTATTATGTTTAAAGTTGTAATAAGGCCGCTCTTTTTAATTACTTATATTTTGGGGATTATTAAACTGGCTAGCACTAGGGTTCGTTTTATAAAATCTACTTGTTTTTAAAAAAGATCACGATGACGCGCAAAGTTTCCGCAAAGTAAATGTTTTCCCAAGAAAAATAAATATTTTAAGCAAACGATTTGCAACCTTAATCATTTTCTTAAGCTGGTCATAATCAAACGGTTTTCTCAAAATTATACGAGATATTAGAGTGTGGCAATGGCGGTGTGCATGTCTAGGATTGGATCCAAGAGAGAGCTTGGTACTTAAGCAATCCGACGGACTCACCTCCTCTTCTTCTGGTTTCCTACAGTGCAGCTTCCATTCACTTTAACCTACCTTTAAAAGTGTCTTTTACAACACCAACTCAGCTTTTCCAAACTAAGTAATACGGAATGTTTTGAACGCATCAATGTGGCGCATCAGATCCGGTCATAACGTCCAGGCCGGGTTTGGGGTGTTACAAGCCAAAATACATGAATCATTCTCTTAATACAACATCCTAGTCTAGCCCTATACATGCCACTTTCAAAAATACAAATCAAACTCTACCAAGTATTGCGACTGATAGTGTGATCGATACCTCTGACTTTAAGGGATCCTTAAGCTAGCTTGATAACACTGAAAGAAGAGGGAAAGGAAATAGGGTAAGCATAAAGCTTAGTAAGTTGCATATAAATAAATATACAATAACAACCTCACCATTAGTCATCATACTTATAGCTTAAAGGTAAACATAATTTAACTTACTCATTATCATCTACTCGAGTCACATTCTCTAATTTAAGCTCGTTACTCATGCTTACCATATAGGTACCTGTACCACTCACAACATGATTATTCTTTCTTTATCAAAATTGATCTATAACTCTCATTATTGAAACTTTTGGAATACTACTGGATATTCTATGAACCTTCAACATGGGACATATTGCCGATGCCATGTCTCAGACATGGTCTTACACTGACTCTCATATACGCGTGCTGATGCATGTCCCAAACATGTCTTACACTAGCACAACTCTTAGCCGATGCGTGTCCTAGACACGTCTTACACTGGCTATCTCTATCGAGGCCCATGCATGTCCCAGAACTGTCTGACACTGGCACTCATCTCTATACCGATGCCATGTCCCAGACATGGTCTTACACTGGCTATCATAGTATGGCTGATGCATGTCTTAAACATGTCTTACACTAGCCTTCGTCTGGATGCCGATGCCATGACCCAGACATGGTCTTACAGTGGCTCTCATAGGCCAAAGCATGTCCCAGACATGTCTTACACTGGCGCACAAATCACCCAATGCCTTGGCACGAATATCCAGTTCGTATCCTAATGTTTCAACGGGATATTTCCATTATCTCAATTAATGCTAGACATTTTCAATTCATAACTTGGCAACTCATAAAATATCAATTCAATGGCGATATGAATACAAGTATTACCAGTGTAGTTGTATCATTTACATACAACTTACCTCAGTTTGCAAAAAGTACTTGGCTATTCGGTTTAGTCGGTTTGCTTGGCCTTCCCCTGATCTAGGTTCAGATTTGGTAAATCTTGATCTATAATAGCAATATACACTCATTTAGAAACTAATTACAATTAGGCAATTATAAATTCACATCTTTGGTAAAATGACCATTTTGCCCCTAGACTTTGACAAAATGACCATTTTGCCCCTATGCTCGAAAATCATTTTTCATCGAATTTCTTTGTATCTTAGGCCTAAATGAACTATTTTTACTCTTATAGCAACTTCGAATTCTCACTGGCTCACATGCTAACTAACTATTTTACAAATTATGCAAAATAGTCCCTTTAGGTGTTTTCCATGAAAACTCCTTCACCAAAGTTGTTCATGACACAACTAGGACTCATATTCATCCATAAAAACTCAATAAACATCACAAATAAATCCATTTAAAAACCCTAAACTCTTGACCATTTTGAAAGATATCACCCTCATTTGAAAGCTCATGCCTCAAGGGTCTCAAAAATGAAAAATCATCAACAAAGGGTGTGGGGATCACTTACTTGTGAGGGCCTTAAGTTGCTGAAAGTTTTCAGCCTTCAAAACCCCATTTTTGTTGATATTTTCAGTGAAGAAAAGAGATGGAGAAGAAAGAAATGATATCTAGGCTTTTAGGCATTATTTTATCACCAAATCATGACATCATCCACCTAATACTTTGACCATTTGTTTAAAATCATTCACATGCTAGAAAACACTAATAAAAAGGGTGAAATTTCCCTTTAAAAGCCCTCAATTTAAGTTCTTTAGCTATTTAACTCATTTAGGTACTAAAATGCAACTTTTGCAATTTATGCGATTTAGTCTTTTTTCGAAATTGGGCTAGAAAACATTAAAATTAGCTCACCAAATTTTTTATGCACTAAAAAAATCATACTATAACCTCATAAAAATAGTAAAATAATTTTTTTCTTAATTCAAATTTGTGGTCCCGAGACCACTGTTCTGACTAGGCCCTAAATCGAGCTGTTACACACATAATGTGTAATGGGGGATGGAGCTGATGTGTATCGGTTGGATTATTGGGGTGGGTTGCACTGCATTGCATTGCATGTTGTATGGTGATTGATGAATGCTTGTTACTTGTTGAAGGTTGTTTACACTGAGTTTTTGAAAACTCACCCCCTTTTTTTTTTCTCAGGTGATGCTCAGTAGGAGGTTCGATGTCTGGAGGGACTCTGGGTGGCCAACTAGCAAGACAACTTGGACTTGTTTTAAAAGCATATAGGTTATTGGTTTATTAAGTATTCTTTTATTTTGTCGGGATTGTAATAAGGCCTCCTCTTTTGTTATTGTTTGGATTTTTAATTTCGTGCGTTGTAATTATAAGAAGTAGAACATGGATTTTCTAACCCATAGTTTTCTTTTCATACTACGTTTCCGCAACTAAATTTTTAAAGGATAAGTTTTCTTTAATCAAATGTTTTAAACAAAGCTTCGTAACAGAAAAGAGATTTTACTAAGTAGTTGAGATGTAACTTTTTAAGGAAGGGTTTTCAATGAAACAAGGTTTTCGCTAAAACACTTCAATGTGACACGCCAGATTTGGCCATTACGTCCGGGTTGAGTTTCGGGTGTTATAGAGATTCATACGAGAATATGAAAGAGAAGTGGTTGATGAAATTACTGGTGAATTTGAATTTGTATTTATTGAGAAAGGTTTGTGTATCTATAAGTGTTTACTTGTATTTGGCCTATTGATAGAAATGTTGTGATTCTTGTGGTAGGTTTATTTGTATATGGCTTACTAAGCTTTTAAAGCTTACTTTGTGTGTTCTTTCCATGTTTTATAGATTATCGAAGCTATGTCGGACATCGAGGATCAACGGGAACCATCATCACACTATCGACTACTTGTTGGTACTTTTAAGGCTTTGTATATATCGTATATGACATGTATAGGCTAGTGTTATTTTGGTATGTTTTGAGTTGTGATTTTAGCCATGAGAATTGGCTTGTAAATTATTGGTGTGTATGGCCTTTTATGTTGGCTTGAATCACGTGTTTGATAAGTGATATATGTAATGTATATAATGCCTTATATGTTTGCTTGATTTGGTATGTTTGTCATAGTTATGAATATAACTAAATGGATGTTGATTTGGTTAGTTATAAATGCTTGAGGAATGGTATAAATTGAGGTATGAAATAAGTGATAAGTTGAAGGGTAAATGCATTTTGAAGTTACGTAAGTTTGATGATTTTGGCATATTGAAATGGTATGTTTTAGTTTTGTAATGGTTGTGAATAGATGGTATAATATGAATATGAATTCGCATGTTTTTTATTGCTTATATATATATTGAAATGGTATCATTTTGATGGCTAGGTGTGAATGAGAAAAAGGTGGCAAATTTGCTTTATAAATGGCTTATTTTTGTCCACACGGGCAGAGACAACGACGTGTGTCTCAGTTGTGTGCGACACACAGTCATGTTATACGGCTGTGTGTCCCCTGGGGTACCCTTTGAATTAAATTCAGTATACCCTACAGTTTTGACACGTCCTAGACACACGGGCATCTATTGGTCGTGTGTGGCACACGGCCTGACACATGGGCGTATGGTCGACCGTGTGACCCAAGTTAGTAACCCCTTTAGATTTCACATGGCCTGTCACACAGATTTGTCCTTGGCCGTGTGGTACAAGTCAGAATGCATGCTAGTTTTGCATTTTACGCGATTTAGTCATTTTCTCAATTTAATCATTCAAACGTTAAAATTAGCTCACGAAAGTTTCACACATATATATTCACTTGCTATAAACACCAAAAATAATATTCAAATAATTTTTCAACCTTAGATTTATGGTTCTGAAACCACTATTCTGATTTAGCTAAAATCGGGTTGTTACAACTCTCTCCTCCTTAGGGATTTTTGTCCCCGAAAATCTTACCAGCGAATAGGTTTGGATATTGCTTTCTCATAGCATCTTCAGGTTCCCACGTAGCTTCTTATTCTCATAGCAGTTTCTTCCAAAACCTCGATGTGATCCTCGGATCTCTATCTGAAACAATAGAAATAGGTACTCCGTGTAATCTCATCACCTTAGAGATATACAACTCAGCTAACTTTTCAAGCAAATAGTCTATTCGTACCGAAATGAAATGAGCTGATTTTGTCAAACTGTCAAACTATAACCCAGATCACATCTCTCTTTCTCGGAGATAGGGGCAATCCTGACACAAAATCCATAGCCACTGTATCCCATTTGCACTTAGGAATCATAATCGGCTGTAATAAACCAGACGGTACCTGATGCTCAGCTTTAACTTTCTGACAAATCAAACATTTAGAAACGAATTCTGAAATGTCACATTTCAAACCATGCCACCAATAGAGCTGGTTCAAATAGTTATACATTTTCGTGCTTCCTAGATAGACAGATAAATGACTTCTATGTGCTTCCTTCAGAAACATATGAATCAATTCTAAATTTCTCCAAACACATATTCGACCTCTAAATCTCAAAAAATCATCAACGACAACTTGAAATTCTGAATCAGGGTTCAAATCACATTGAGCTTGTTTTGCTAACATTTCATTATAGACTTTCTGAGCTTCACAAATCTGCTGTATAAACAACGATCTCACTTTCAACTCAGCCACAATTGAGCCATCGTCAGATAGAGCCAACAGAGTATACATTGCATGTAAAGCAAACAAAGATTTCCGGCTTAATGCAGTAGTAACTACATTTGACTTTCCCAGATGATAATTAATCACTAGTTCGTAATCTTTTAGCAATTCTAGCCATCTCCACTGTTGCAAATTCAAATTTTTTTGAGTCATCAGATATTTCAAACTCTTATGATATGAATAAACATGGCATTTCTCACCGAACAAGTAATGGTGCCAAATCTTCAATGCAAACACAATGGCTGCTAACTCTAAATCATTCGTCAGATAATTCTTTTCATGCAGCTTCAACTGTCTCAAGGCATAAGCTATGACTTTGTCTTCCTGCATCAAAACGTAGCCCAAACCATTCAACGATGCATCTTTATAGATCAAAATTTTTTTACCCAATCTAGCTATACTAACACTAGAACTTCAGTCAAAAGAACTTTCAACTGATCAAAACATTTTTGACATTTCTCAAACCATTCAAACTTTACATCTTTCTGAAGCAATCTCATCAATGGACTTGAAATCGTCGAAAAGCCTTTCACTAACCGTCTATAATAGCCAGCTAATCCCCAAAAACTACGAACTTTAGTAAGCTTTGATTCACTATAAAACATAAACAAATAACACACAGTAAGCTTCATAGCTTAGTAAGTTCGTACTAAATATACTCACAGTTCATAATATACAAATCATCAATTCGTACTAATTAATATCTAAATCATGGTAACCAACAAACTTTCCTCATACCTACTCAAGTGTTTATGAACAAGCTCATAACTTCTTCTATTTCGATTTCATGCTTTAAATGTACATACCTATGCAAATTCATAGTCGAACTCATACTTTTACGTGATACTATCGAATACTCGATATCTTGCACACTAAGTGCCAAAACATAGCTGAAGCTATTATAATCTCGCATACTAAGTGCCTTTCATAGCCAAAGCTATCTCACTCTCGCACAGTAAGAGCCACATATATAGCCAAATCTATTTCGATTCGCACACTAAGTGCTTTATATAGCTGAAGCTATCTCGATACGCACATTAAGTGCCAAACATAGTCGATTTATCGTCGTACACAACCATAGTCTCATATATACAATTTATGCAATAATAAATCATTAAAACATAATTGTAACAATGTTTATCACGTACAAACTTACCTCAGGCGTAAAAACGATGAAACTAGTCGATTAGTCGAGTACTTTGTTCTTGCCTCGATCTAAGCCTGGATTCCTCTTTTCTTTATCTATATACATTCAAAATTAACTCATTTATTCATTGATTCATTTAATTTAATCAACAAACACATATTTGGGAATTTTAACACTTTAGCCCCTAAAGTTTCACATTTATTCAATTTAGTCCCTTTTTCATAAATACATAAAAGTCACAAAATTCAATAAGACCCATGCCTATCTAAATTTCATATAGGTCCCTAGCAGCCCATATTTTTCTTTTGTTTCACATTTCAACCCCTCAATTTACAAATTTCACAAGTTAATCCTTATTTGACATTTTTGTCAAAAATCACTTTGCAAAACATTAAAATCTATCAACAATTATTCATTTTCCATCATCAACATTCAAAAACACCAAGCTATCATCAATGGAAACTCACAAATTCATCAACCAATTCAAAAATTGAGGCATGGGATAGCTAGAACATAAAGCAACAATCACAAAAATATAGAAATCATTAAAAATCAAGCTCAAAACACTTACCAAATTGGATTTACAAGTGCCAAACCCTAAAACATGAAAATGGTTTCTTCTTTCTTCTATTTTCAGTTCAAAAAGATGAGAATATAAGCTTCAATTTGTTTTTCTTTGATTTATTCTAACTTAATACATATTTTACCATTTTACCCTTGATTAATAAACCATTTAATCATCAAATATACTCCCATTTATGTCCATTGCCACTAAAAATGGTCTATTATCAACATAAGTATCTTTCTTTTAATAAACCATAGCAAATAGGCACTTTTAGCTTATAGCATGCTACTTTTGCGTTTTACGCGATTTAGTCCTTTTCTCAATTTAAGCACTCAAATGTTAAAATTTGCCCACGAAATTTTCACATACATATATTCACATGCTATAAACACCAAAAATAATATTAAAATAATTTTCTGACCTCATATTTGTGGTTCCAAAACCACTATTCTGATTTAGGTAAAACCGGGCTGTTATAATTCAAATGATAAAATTACTTCATGAAATTTTCACACATACATGTTATCATGCTGTAAACACTTAAAATAATATTCAAATAATTTTTTGACCTCGGATTTGTGGTTTCAAAACCACTATTCTAATTTGACTAAAAACGGGTTGTTACAGGTAGATTGTGTGATCGCTTATATCTTCTTGATCGATCATCCAAATATGTCTCAAGCATTATTTGGAGTCAATAAAGATGTCAATCGAGACATTATTCGGTGGCATAGATGGTTAGGACACCCATCATTTACTGTTCTTGCCAAGATTTTTCCTAATTTATTTTCAAGAGCTCAGATTTTTTAGGTTGTGATGCCTGTGAATTTGCTCAGCATACAAGAAACAATTATCATTTGCGTAATAGTAGAAGTACTGTTTCTTTTGAGGTTATTCATTCGGATGTTTGGGGCACTACTCGCCTTAATTTTTTATCTGGTAATCATTGGTTTGTTACTTTTATTGACTGTTGCACTTGAATGACATGGGTATTTTTATTAAAGTCCAAAAATGATGTTTTCTCATGTTTTCAATCTTTTCATAAATTTATTACTACTTAGTTTGATGCTAAGGTTAAAATTTTGCAAACTGGTAATAGAATCGAGTATAAATTTAATGATTACTTAAAATCATATGGGATTTTACATCAGACCAGTTGTCTAGGTACAAGTGCTCAGAATGGTGCTGCGGAAAGAAAAAAGTTGGCATCTTTTGGAGGTGGCTAGATCACTTATGTTCAGTATAAATCTCCCAAAGCCTTATTGGGGTGATGCAATTTTAGTTGTGGCTTATCTTATTAACCAGATGCTTCTTAGGGTCCTTGATTTTAAAAGTAGGACAGAAACCTTACATAGCAAGATGGATTACCTAGTTTCCCCAAAGTTCTTTGGTTGTGTTTGCTTCATTCATCTTTGACATGGGAGCAAGTTGGATCCTCGAGCAGTCAAATGTCTTATCATTGGATACTCTTTCACATAGAAGGGTTACAAATTTTATCATTCGCCATCTAGAAAGTACTATGTAAATATGGATGTAACATTTCGTGAGGATGAACCTTACTTTTCTTCATCACACTAATCTCGTCAAGGGGATTTTATTAAAAATAAAGAGATAACACCTTGTTCTATACTCTACCGAGGGAGAATTTAGTTCCAGCAAAGAAGACTAATTGACGGTTCTTGGTTAGGCCTGATTTTAAGGACATACACTATAAAAGGCAAGAAAGAAGATGCCATCATACAATCTACTTTATGCCCTGATTCTTCATTGTCAGGTGAGTCTTTTTTACCTCCGATTTCTACTTATTTGGAATTACCAATAGCCTTACAAAAAGGTGTTAGAACTTGCATTTTACATCTTATCTCTAACTTTTTCTCTTATGATTCCTTATCCCTATCCTATAGAGCTTGCTTTGTCTTTTTTCTCCATGTATGTTCCATAGGATTAGAGAAAAGCTATCACTAATCTAAGATGAAAGAAGGCTATGATTGAAAAAATGAGGGCTTTAGCAAAAAATAAGACATGGGAACTGGTTAATCCTCTTAAGGGGTAGAAAATGGTTGGTTGCAAATGGGTGTTTACTATCAAGTATAAGGCTGATGGTTCAATTGAAAGGCTCAAAGCCTGATTAGTAGCGTAAGGATTCACTCAGACATATGGAGTGGATTATCAAGAATCATTTTCTCTAGTTGCTAAATTAAACATGATTAGGATCCTTTTATCTTCTGCAGTAAATCTCAATAGGGACTTACAACAGTTTGATGTAAAGAATCCCTTTGTACATGGTGACCTGGAAGAAGAATTGTATATGAAAGTTCCACTAGGATTCCAGGATAAAAATACTCAAGGGAAGGTATGTACACTGAAAAAGGCCCTATATGGACTCCCTGAGCTCAGTTTGATAGATTTAGTAAGTCCATGGCGTCATTTGGCTATCGACAAAGTAATGCTGATCATACCCTTTCTATAAAACATCATAAGGGTAACATTACTCTTTTTATAATTTATGTTGATGAAATTATCATGACAGGAGATGACAACGAAGAAATGGCCCAACTTAAGAAACAATTGGCTCAGGAATTTGAAATCAAAGACTTGGGAAAGTTACAATATTTCCTCCAAATAGAAGTGGCTAGATCGAAAGATGGAATTTTTATTTCCCAAAGAAATATGTCTTAGATCTTCTGATAGAGACTGGTACGTTAGGTTGCAAACCAGCCAAATCACCTATTGAGAGTAATCACAAGTTACAAGAAGGGATCAGTGAAACAATGGATAAACGGAGATACCAAAGGCTTGTCAGACATTTAATTTATCTCATGCTCAACTTGATATAGCCTAAGTTGTTACTTTAGTAAGCTAGTTTGTGCATGATCCTCGCAAAGCTCATATGCAAGCAGCATTGCAAATTTTGTGCTATTTGAAGTTTGCACCGGGAAAAGGGTATTCTCTTCTAAAAAAATGGTCATCTCAGGATAGAAGTATTTATAGATGCAGATTGGGCTAGCTCTTTTGATGACAGAAGGTGCTCTCTTGATGACAAAAGGTCTACAATGGGTTATTGTACTATTGTAGAAGGAATCCTAGTCACTTGGAGGGGCAAGAAACAAAATGTTGTGGCTTGATTTAGTGCAAAGGCTGAGTATAGGTCCTTGGCTAAAGGAGTCTACGAGCTTTTATGGCTACAAAAAGTATTGGAAGAGCTGAAGTTATTGAATGAAAATGGATCAACCTTGTACTGTAACAACAAGACGGCAATTAGCATAGCTCAAAATCCAATTTAGCATGATAAAACCAAACATATCGAAATATATCATCATTTTATCAAGGAAAAAGTAACTAGTGGTGCCTTAAGTCTATCTTATTGGCATCCAAAAAATAGTTGGCTGATGTTTTTACTAAAGGGCTCAACTATAAGACTTATCATAATCTTCTTTGCAAGTTAAGCATGCGAGACATCTATGCACCAACTTGATGGGGAGTGTTGAGAATCCTTCATTATTTGATATTGAGAATATTTGATTAATTGATATTATTAAATAGTACCTTTAGATATTACAACTGATAGTTTTTAGAGATTCTAATTCAAAAGATATTATTTCCTTAGTTGTTTAATCCTACATGTATATATAGTTGTACATATGTCTAAGAAATATATACTTTGAGAGAGTTTTTTCCTCAAGACATTAGAGTATTCATCTCTAAATTCACCACTATCATTTTTATACATGTTTTTTTTTCGTAAAATTGGAAAAATTCGCGTGAGCTAGAAAAGGACTAAGCAGTTTTTGTAACCTAAAATATTTTACGATGATAACTTAGTTTAAAGGGTGTAGGAATTATCATTGTAATGGTGAACTGTCGTAATTTGATGTAGTAGATTAAACTAGTTTTCACATTTTAAGAGCTTGAATATAGGCATTTTTGTTAAGTTTTAGTTAAAGTTTTGGTAATATTATCTAAATTAAATAAAATGTGTAATTTGAGTCTTTTATTGACCTTAAGGGTCAAATAAGGCCTAAGGGTGAGCTAATATACTTTGTGAGTGTGCAAGAGACCAGTAGAATGTGTGCTAACTCGATACTGGTCGTTGTGTGGCAAGACGGAGACTTGGATGTCACAAAATAGTCTGAGGATTTCGCGACACACCCCTGAAGACACCCTAAAGATGAAGCATGTTGCCCTTGATGTTGCGACACAGGACCTGGTATATCGCGACATCACCTCTGTATGGGAAATAATTACAAGCAAGGGGCATTTTGATCAGCACAATCAAACATTAAGCACGAGGACGATAGCTAACCTAGGGTTAAGGATAACAACCACTCTAAAGTTTATAAATAGGCTCAATTAGCACATTTTATGGACAACTTTTCATATTGTATAATTTTCTTCCTAGTTTTAGTCTTTAGTTTTTCTCTTTTTAGGCTTTAGGTTTATTTTAATTTTTGTTCTTTGCCTTGTGGAAGAAATTAGATTTGTGAAAACTAATCGAACTTTGTGAGGATTCAACATTCAATTCTAATATAAATCAGGCTTCTTCTAAACTTTATATTCTTGAATTATTTCTTATGACTATTCTTTCTATCAAGTCTATATTGTTTATGAGATCCGTTAGGAACTAATCCTCCTGTCAGGGATTATTGAGTGAAGGTATGATTAGTTAACTAATTTATGGGGTTTTTTTATTTAGGAAAGGAAGATCTTAAATCGTAGGCCTGAGAACCTGAAGAAGTCATTAGGATGGGAATTAACCCAAAATTGGTACAGCCTATTCGTGAACACCTTAACCCTAAATCGGTATAAACTGTGAGGTCGAGAGATAAGTTGTTCTTGCAGACTCTTTATTCTAGAGAAAGATCGGATGATCCTGCTAGGATATCAACTAGTTGATTGAACAAGAAAACCTGAAGTGACAATTCATTATGATTATCGAAGCAAGCGAATCACCTATGCTCAGATTTGATAAATTTGTTATTTGATTTCTCATTATTTTTTTACTTCTTTTTTTATCTTTATTATTATTAAGAATCTTAAAAACCTTTCTTTTTATTTGAAATATAATTCATCTAAAGTACTAATTAGATCTTTTTGTGCTCAAATTAGAATTAATTTAGTGCTTGCCTCACTTGGGTATGATCCTCGAAGTATTCATTTTCTTTGTTATAACTATATTACTATAACACCCTTAACCCATATCCGTCATTGAAAAAGGGGTTACAAGGCATTACCGAAAAACACAACCCATTCACATACATTTATACATTCATTGTCAAAAATCATTCGCAAACATTCACATTGTCCCTTATAAGGTTCTACCAGACCTTAAAACATGCTTAAGAGTGGTCTGGGACTAAATCGATCACAAATAAAAATTTTCGAACACTTAGAAAAATTTTGCATTCCTAGGTCACACGTCCATGTAAGCAGGCCGTGTACCTCACACGGCTACCAGACACGCCCGTGTCCAATACCGTGTGAAAACAGAGCATACATACTACCTTGCACCACACGGCAAGAGACATGCCCATGTGTCTTGGCTATGGGAAAACTTGAGGGTTTTCTGACTTAGGTCACACAGCCAACCATACGCTCGTGTGTCTAGCCTGTGCTCGAGTCTGACTTAAATTTATAGGGCTACCCCAGGGGAGACACGCCCGTGTGGACAAAAATAGGCCATTTAAAAAGCCAATTTGTCACCTTACAATCATGCATATAAATCAACCTATTTGATACCATTTCAAGTTATTTATAAAACAACCAAAACTCACCAAAACATATACATAACATACCATATATAATCAACCATTTCAACTAATCATTTCCATATCCAAATTATACCAAATCATTATGCCAAAATCATCACAATTTATCATTACTCAAACATTGATAACTATCTAAAACGACATCCATTTAACTATATCTACCACTATGGAAAACATACCAAAACAAGCCAACATATAAAGGCATTATTTGCATCACATATATCACTTATCAAGCACTTAACTTAAGCCAATTTAATTGGATAAAACATATCAACATTTACATTATTAACAAGCCAAACTGCGTGGCTAACATCATAGTTCAAAACATACCAAAATGACACTAGCCTATACATGCAATATACCGTACATACAAGCTTCAAAAGTACCAACAAATGATCGATAGTATGGCGATGCTCCTAACGATCCCCGAGTCCAAGCTAGCTATGAATATCTATAAAATATAGACAAATAACACACAGAAAGCTTCATAGCTTAGTAAGTTCATAATTAAGTAATTCAATTCATCAAATAAATATAATTCAATCTTATACACATTAATAAAACAATATCTTATTAACACAAACCTTCCTATCATGTCTCAAAACATGATTCATTAACATCTCAATGATCTTTCTCAACGCAATGCTCAAATAAGTTACGTATGTACCTGTACCACCCTGTACTAATCTTTTCCTTAAACAAGTCATTCTTTTATCCATTGTACCATTAGGGATAGAAATCGGTCACTCACGAATCACAATCGATAAGTACTTATACCATGGCCTATAGCCAAATCAAGGTAACTCCTCTCAAAATACCTATATCATGGCCCTGTAGCCAAATCAAGGTATTATTCGCACCCAAAGTACTGATATCATGGCCTGAAGCCAATGCATTAACTTAATGACATTACATTATCATCATCACTATACTTAAAGTTTAACTGAGAAGTTTTGCTTGTCGATTTCATCGTTGAACACTTCTGTATAGTCTTATTCACAATTCAAACATTATCCACAATCTCATAAACACATTTTATGCAATATCAAAGCATATAACATTCATTTATAATGAAATGAACACCTACGAACTTACCTCGGTCATAGAAACAATGAAACTAGCCGATTAATCGAGTACTTTGTTCTTGCATCGATCTAAGTCTGAGTTCCTCTTTTCTTGACTTATATGTATTCAAAATTAACTCATTTAATCACTTATTCATTCAATTTCATCAAAAAATATACATTTGGGCATTTTTGCACTTTAGCCCCTAAACTTTCACATCAATTCAATTTAGTCCCTATTTCACAAATACAAGAAATACAAGAAATTCTATTTAACCCATGCTTGGCCGAATTACCATAGTGCTCTTAGCTGCCATATTTTTCATTTATTTCACATTTTAACCCCTTAATTTATACTTTTTTCAATTTAATCCCTATTTGACATTTTTGTCAAAAATCACTTTACAAATCATTAAAATCTATCCTTAAACTTTCATATTTCATCATCAAACATCCAAAAACTCAAGCACTCATCAATGGCACTTCACAAAATCTTCAACAAATTCAAAAATTAAGATACGAGCTAGTTAGAACACGAAGCAACGATTACAAAAACATAGAAATTATTAAAATCTGAGCTAAAAATGTACCTCAATCATGAAAAACAAGGGCCAAACCCTAAAATAGCATTTTCTTCTTCTTTTTCTCTTGTTATTTGGCTATGATGATGATAATTAAGAAGAAAATGGTTTTTCTTTTATTAATATAACTTAAATCATCAATTACCATTTTATCCTTTAATTAAAATCACCAATATTCGTGATATAATGCCATTAATGTCCATTAACATTATAAATGGGTTAATAACATCATAAGGACCTCATAAATAACAAACCATAACAAATAACCACTTTTAACTTATGGCAGGTCATTTTCGAATTTTACGCGATTAAGTCCTTTTATAAAATCGAGCACACAAACGATAAAATTTTCACACGAAATTTTCTCACATATCACATATCATGCTGTAAACACAAAAAATAATATTAAAATATTTTTTTGACTTGAATTTGTGATCCCGAAACCACTATTCCAACTAAGGTCTAAACTGGGTTGTTACAACTATCCCTCCTTAGGGATTTTCGTCCCCGAAAATCTTACCAGCAAATAGGTTTGGATATTGTTCTCTCATAGCATCCTCGGGCTCCGACGTAGCTTCTTCAACTTTCTGCAACACTCCTAACCCATATCCATCACCACAATAGGGTTAAAGGCGTTACCAGACAAATCTAAACATTTCATATTCATTTCTCAATCATCATGGCATCACCGTCACACATCATTACAAAGTCCCTTACATAGGTCAACGAGACCTTAAACATGTACTAGAAATGTGTCAGGACTAAATCGAGCACATACAATTTTTTTACAACTTAAACATTTTTCAAAGTTATACAAGTCACACGCCCGTGTGAACAAGCCGCGTGCCTTACACAGCTTTAGACACGCCCATGTGTCTAAACCGTGGCAAAACAAGACATACATACTGACTTAACCACATGGCCACAAGACACGCCTATGTGCCTTGGCTATGGTCGAAATTGACTTGGGTCACACGACCGACAACACGCCCGTGTGTCTAGCCCATGTACCCTTCGAAATGGCCACACACGCCTATGTACCAAGGCTGTGTGCCTCACACGACCACCAGACACTCTCGGGAGTCTAGGCTGTGCTCGAGACTATCTTGAATAACTCAATTACAATAGACACATGATCGAGACACACGCCCATGTGGTCATCCTTGTAATCCCTTAACAATAGTCAGTCAAACAGTAGGTAGAACTAGTTTGGGCTTAAGCCCGATTCAGTGACAGTCTAGTATCAGTTAGGGCATTAGCCTAATACGGTGTTAGTATCAGCATGGGCCTTAGCCCAATTCAATAACAGTAACAGTAATGCAATCAGAAGTCCTACTTATCCATCCTCTACACTCCACTTCGTCCAGCCCTACACTCCATGTGGGGACTAAATCGACCCACCCATCCCTACACTGCAAAATATAGCACCGGTCGCGGCACTAAACAGTATTTGTATAGTTCACTTCCTCCAAATGTATCAAACCCAACCCTATGCAACATGTCATGTCATAATAACATACGTGTATGCAAAAATGTCACGCTCAAATAACAGTCATTTCATCAGTATAGGGTCTAAGTGTACTTATCGACCCAACAGTAGGTCCATAGTCATCTTAGGCGACCCTTGCAACCTTAACGGTCAAACAGTGAAAATGGGCCCAAAGCCCATAACATGGCCCATGTTGGCCTACACGCCTGTGTGGCCCACAAAGCCCAAAAATGGCTTTGGCCATGTAGACTACATAGCCTAGCCCAATAATCTTCACAGGTTCGTATGGTTTTCCCATGTGGGACCCACGAGCTCGTGGGGCCCACACGGCCCATATCGGCCCATGCTGCCCCAGCGGCCTAAGCCCATGAAATCGCTCATGGTGGCCTTTACGATCCAATGCCCATGTTTCACGCTTTCGGATTACCACATGAGCAAGCGCACGCTCATGTAGTGTCAATAGTCATACTTTACTGACTTTTGTAGATCTATGTTTATAGCAGTATGGTTACACACCTGTTTATGAAACGTGCGTCAAGCTCAAGAGTTCCCTAAACCTATATCAACAGAATACACTATCAGTCCTTTAATCAATGGGGTTAACAATCCCTTAAATAACTCTTAACCAATCTATAATTTATCACTTACCTTGAATGAACAAAAAGACTCCTCACACTTCAATAGATACCAAAGATTGATTATAGGCTCTTATAAATCATCTCCACTTAAACCGAAATCTATTAAACTTTAATAGTAATGTTCACATAAACAGTTGAACCAACACATAGCACTTACCAAAATCACAACACCGATTCTAGGGGTGGAAAACAATCTGTCCTCTATCTCAAAAGAAAGCCACACCATAGAGGCAAGGCTAGCACCAACACATCACTAGCCATAAATGTCAAAAAAGGAAGAAATCAGAAGTAATATTACTCCATAAAGAAAAAGAGTGAGAGAATAAAGAACTAGGCACCAACCGATTGTTCAAGGAAGAGCTGCAAAAATCAAAATAGCTAGAGAGGGAACTAAATAGAAATTGGCCCAAGTATCTAAATAGAATGAGAGGGAAGAAGGTGTAATCGGTTTAAAGGGAAAGTCGATTGAGAGAAAGGGAGAAGAGAGAAAAACCAATCAAAACCAAAACTAAAACTCGAACAAGTTTGAGAAAGGGTGTTTGACCAAACAAAGTGAAGAGGGGAAAGAATGACTGCTAAAGTGTGTAGAGAAAATAGAGGAGGTTGGTCTGTAAAGCAATGTTGAAGAACAAAACCCAAACGACAAGTTCCTAAATGGTCACACTTAGTATTCACTACCAAACAAAACCACAAAACACAGAAAGAAAAGAAAAGAAAAGAAGCAAAAATATCGAAAATGGGGAACAAAACCGTACTATTTTTGGCACCAAGAGCCTATGACTGAATTGGCATAGTGGAGTTCCCACAATTGGCAAACTACTCCCACACACCTCAACCACCCATAACTCTCTCTTAAAATCTCTCTAAAACATCCTCAAACCGATCACCATCCAAATCCCTCTTTTTTCTCCTAAATTTCGGCTACACACTCCCCTACACCTTTCAAACACTTCAATCATCCAAGCAACAGACACACAACCTCTCACACTGCAATATGCAAAATAAAACACCCCTTGCATGCAGCACGACTCGAACTCAAGCCTCCTAGTAGTAGTTACACACCACTATCCCTTGGACCAACAACCTTTTAATGACTTGATTTTCGTACAATTATTTAAGAACCCACTATCTAGAAGCAACAGTTTTATTCAATTAAAACAATTTTTTTGCTAAAACCAAGGTTTGAACCCAGGACTTCCCACACTTCTCAAGACACTTAAACATTAAAGCTAGCAAGCCAATATGCAACATAACATACAAATTTAATCACTTAAGATTTTGGGCGTTACAACTCTATCCCCCTAAAAGAAAATTTCGACCTTGAAATTTACCTGATCAAAACAGATGATTGTATTATTGTCGCATCGCCTCCTCGTGTTCCCACGTGGCTTCCTTTGAACTGTGATTACACCAAAGTACCTTAAACAGTGGGATAGACTTCTTCCTTAACACCTTTACATCGTGGTCTAAAATTCAAACTGGCTCTTCCTCAGCATCGAGACATGGAGCGCATGATGAATCCAGTCTAACTCTGGAGGAAAATCAAGTTGATAGGCAACAGGTCCCATACGCTTCAATATGTGCTAAGGCCCAATGAACCTAGAGCTTAGCTTGCCCTTCTGTCCAAACCTTAATACCTTCCTCCACGGTGAGACCTTGAGAAAAACCAAGTCCCCCACAAAATATTTGATTTCCTTATGTTTCAAATCCACATACGACCTCTGTCTGTCAGATGCTACCTTCACTCATCCCGAATCAACCTAACTTTATCCTCTGTATCAAAAATCAATTCAAGACCCAGAACACACCGCTCACTCAACTCAGTCCAACATGAAGGAGTACGACACCTACGACCATATAACACCTCATAAGGTGCCATCTGTATGCTAGTCTGGCAGCTGTTGTTAGACATAAACTCTGCTAATGATAAATAGTCCTCTCAACTGCCTTGGAAGTCAATCACACAACCCCTTAACATGTCCTCCAGTATCTGAATCACCCTCTCCGACTGACCATCTGTTTTAGGATGGAACATAGTATTGAAGTCCAACCTTGTACCCAAAGCCTCGTGTAACTTATTCCAGAATTGAGACGTGAAGTGAGGATCACTGCCAGATATTATGGAAACCAGTACCACATGCAATCGGACTATCCCAAACACATACAGTTTAGCCAGTTTATACAGTGAGTAATCAGTACGAACCAGTATAAAATGGGTAGATTTGGTCAATCGATCCACGATGACCCATACAAAATCCTTCTTAGTAGGTGTTAAGGGCAGCCCATTAACGAAGTCCATAGTCACTCTTTCCCACTTCCACAATAGAATCTTAACTAGCTGAAGCAACTCTGAAGGTAACTGATGCTCAGCCTTAACCTACTGACAAGTAAGCCATTTACTCAAAAAGTCAGTAACTTCACATTTAAGACCTAGCCACCAATATAACTCACGAAGGTCTCGGTACATCTTATTCCTGCCAGGATGTATAGCTTAAGGACTACTATGCGTCTCCTGCAGTATCGACTGCCTTAGATCAATATCCTTCAGTACACAAACTCTGCCACGGAAACAAAGTACCCCTTCGTTACTATAACGCCCTGAATTTTGCAGCAGGGGTACAGTTTGGAGGTTGCACATAAATATTCTATTGTGCAAGGAAGTGACACAATTGAGTGTTTGGCTTAGTGATTGTGTACTCTAGAAGTGTCTGGGAATCATGGATCCAAGCCCTGGCTTCCACAAAATTTTGGTTTTTGAGGATAAAACCCCTATCTTTGGTCAGTGGGGTTATAAGTAAAATTTGTTAAAAACATGATAAAATGGGCCTACTGGTTTAGTGGATAGTGGCATGTGGGGTGTGCTAGTGGTCTGAGGTTCGAATCCCTGCTTGTACAAATAGAGATTATTTTTACTGATGTCCATGGGAGGTAGTAGAGTTTGACCGAAACACTACAGAGTGGAGTGGAGTTTGAATTGGTCATAGAGGGATTGTAGGAGGGAGTTGAGGAGGGATATTAGGAGGAAATTAAGGGAAGTGGGGTAAGAGGGAATAGAGTGCCGAATTTGAGAAAGGAATACTCAGGAATTTTGGTTTTAAAGGGTGTGTTTGGTTATTCTATTTTGATTTTGTGAGCATTTTTGAATATTTCCTATTGTTCTCTAGAAGTCGATTGGTACCTAAGGTTTTTCGGGGGGTCTATTTTTCTGTTTTACATGATTTTGTTCTCTCTCTCTTTTTCATTTACACTTTTAGTTTTGTGAAGTTGTTCTTATGGTTTTATTTCTTGTTGTGACCTTTCTTTTTTTTATTACTCCATCTTTCCTCCCCTCAATCGGTGGTGGCTTTTTGGCCGAATATCTTGTATTTTTCCCTCTCCCTCTCTATGGGCCCTTTCTAGACCGAATCTTCCTCTAGACCCTCACCCCATATCAGTTTGTCCTTAACTAAAAACTGTTATTTCTTCCTCTTGCCGTCATTAATTGCTAGGGTGTGTTGTGCCAAGCTTTTTTCTTTTAAAGTAGAGTAATAGACTGATTGTTGTTTTCCCCTACGCATGGGTTGCATTTCGGTAAGTTATCTTTCGTCGGTTCAATCTGATTGTGGGAATATATGTTAAGCAGTGTCGATTGGATTGCAGGTTATCGTTAAGGAACAAGCGATTAGTCTCATAAAATAGGTTAGGTGTGCAAACCCCAATTGAATGAGATAGGCAAGTGAGAAGATAATGTTTTGTTAAGTGATATGGAAAGGGATTGCTAATCCTATTGGTAATAAGATTAATGGTGCTTTGTGTTTGAATATAAGTTGGTGTTCATTGGCTTCTGCGCCTTTTCATAATTAGGTGTGTAGTCATTGTCTTATCTATAAATCGACAAAAGCCAGAAAATAGTATCTTGATGCCACATGGGCGTGCGATCGCTCGTGTGGTAACCCCAAGCGCATAAACATGGGTACTGGATTACGAGAGGCCACCATGGGCGATCTCATGGGCTTAGGCCATTTTGGGCCATGTATGACCGAAATACCCTCATAGGGTAAAATGACATAAATACCCCCATAGGGTAAAATGATCGAAATACCGCTATAAGGTAAAATAACTGAAATACCCTCATAGGGTAAAATAACCGAAATACCCCTTTAAGGTAAAGTGCCTAAAATACCCTTATACGATAAAATGACTGTAATACCCCTATAAGGTAAAATGTTGATTTGCCCTACGATCTGTATGACTGTATTTGAGCATGCCACGTTATATGTATGTTGCATCCATGTAAGATATTATGATACGATACATGACATGTTGCATGGGGTTGGGATTGTTATTTTGTAGGAAGTGTACTGTACTAATATGGTCGCACAGGTCACCCAAGACTACTGTGGACCTACTGATGGGTTTAACCCGTTCATATTACTAGCAGTTCTACTGCAAATACTGTTTTAGTGCCGTAATCGGTACGACTTGGTGTGTAGGGTTGGGTTGGTCGACTTTATCCCCACATAGTGTGTAGGGTTGGTACGGAGATGGTGTGTAGCGGATGGATTGGGTAGGATTTTCTAATTGCATACTGCACTGATTCTGTAATGGGCTTAGGCCCCATTGATACTGTTATTAGAATGGGCTCAGGCCCACACTATTTCTGATTCTGAAATGGGCTAAGGCCCTAACTGCAACTAAAAGGGTTTAGGCCCAAATTGTGTTTACTCTAATTGTTTGCTTATATGGGATTACACACTGAATTTTAGTAAACTCACCCATCTTTTTATCTGTACAGGTAATCTCCAGTCTTAGGCGGATCGGTGCTGTGAGGGACTCAAAGGTGGCCACATAACCATGCACGCTTCCAATCTTGATTTTTAATTTATAAGTAGTTTTAATTGGGTATTTTTTATGTAATAAGGCCTCTAAGGTTTTAACTTTTAGTTTGGTAATTTTACTTGCTTTGATATAAAATGCTAGTTGTAGGAAGAAAACGTGTTTTCAAAAGATAACTATTTTTCAAAAACACCACGTCTTCTTAATATAATTTTAAAGCTTCCGCAACAAACATAGTTTTAAAGTGTAATAACAATTTAATATGATTTACAAATTTTCATTAATGATATAATAAGGTTTTAACATATAACGAGCTTTCCAATGAAATCATGGTTTTCGAAAAACACTTCAATGCGACACTGCCAGATTCTGCCATGATGTCTAGGTCGAGTTTGGGGTGTTACAACTACTCAATCCAAAGTCTGAAGTTTCCCCACTCTCTATCTGTCAGAATCAAAGACCTAGTGACTCATCCTCTAAATGTTTACCCTTGATCTGTTCAGTCCACCTCGGATTAACTTGGAGTTCTACCAACAAGCTTCCATCGCCAAACAAACCAAGATAAGCAAACATCGCTCTCAGATCCGTCATAGCCCTAAGACTCAGTGCGTTGGCCACCACATTGGCCTTACCAGGATAGTATTCAATCAAACAGTCATAATCCTTAAGCAGCTCAATCCATCTACACTGCCTAAGATTGAGCTCCTTCTGAGTGAGGAGATACTTGAGGCTCTTGTGATCAGTGTAAATGATACACTTCTCACCGTACAGGTAATGCCTCAAAATTTTCAATGTGAATACCACTACGGCCAACTCTAACTCATACGTCGGATAGTTTGCCTCATGCTTCTTAAGTTGACGAGACAGATAAGCCAACACCTTACCCTCTTGCATCAACACACATCCTATGCCAACATGTGATGCATCACTGTAGATAGTGAATTCTTTTCCAGAATCTGGCTGTATTAAGACAAGGGCCTCAGTCAGAACTTTCTTAAGCTTCTCAAAAGTTTCTTGCTATTTATTAGTCCAGTTAAACGACACCCCTTTACGCAACAACTTAGTCAGAAGTGCAACAATCAACGAAAACCTCTCCACAAAACGTCTATAATACCCTGCCAAACCCAGAAAACTTTGACTCTTAGATACCGTAGATGGATTGACCCAAAATCAAACTTTGACTCTCAGATACAGTGGTTAGGCTAGGGATGTACTTTCAACCATTACACCCAAAGTCTCAGACACAGTGCATGCTATGTAAGAATGCATAGACCCAACATCAATCAATGCAGTAAAAGGTACATTATGGATAAAGAACGTACCCGTAATAACATCTGGGGCGTCTTCGCCCTCTCGGTGATGTGTAGCATAAACCAACGCTGGCTACCTCACCTCAGTATGACAAGCACCTCTGCCCGGTGCTTCACGACCACGACCCATACCATTTCCACCCCTAGCCTAAACACGACCTTTTGGTGGTTGCTGGACACCTCTCGGGGGCTGAGTAGTACACATACTAGTAGCTTGCATCTAATCGGGCCTCCATGGACAATTTCTGATACAGTGCTCCATAGATTTGCACCTTAAACATGCCCTTAACCTTTTCCAGCAGTCGCCCTGATGGTGTCTTTCGCAATCAGCACAAGGCTACAGCCCAAAAGCAGCAATAGGGGGCCCAACTCTGACTGGCCCATCAACTTTGGCCTTTTTCTTAGGCCTCTGAAATGAACTTGAGGGCTCTGAATCCCTCTTGTTCCTACCCTTTTCCTTCTCATGGTTATGATGCTCAGCGTGCTTCACATCCTCGGTGATCTTCGCCTTATCGACTAAAGTAGCAAAATCTCACTCCCTTTGTGGAACTCTCAGAATCCTTAAACTATCCCTGAGGCCATCAACGAAACGAACACAGCACTCATGTAACACCCCTTTACCCGAGACCGTCACTGGAGTCGAGCACGAGGCGTTAACAGACTTAAATTATCACTTAAACAATTTCAAACAATTTATTTCACCTTTGGTAATAAACTACCCATCTGCGTCATAGTCTCTAAAAAAACTCATATATCAAGTTACAAAACTCAAAATTAAAATCCATATTTTTTTTCTGAAACTAGACTCATATATCTATTTACTAGATTTTTTCCAGAATTTTTGGTCATTCCAATTAGTACAGTTTATTAGTTCAAGTTTCCCCTATTTTAGTGTTTGACTGCTCTAACCTCTCTTCACTATGAATCACTTTTCTCTCTATACATAATTCAGATGACTATGTCGTTTGTTTCTCTTAAAATTAGAATCAATAAGGAATCTATACATATAAAGTATGACTCCTAATTAGTTTTTTAAAATTTTTAGTCAATTTCTAAACTCAAAACAGGGGATTCAGTAATCACTTTGACCCTATTCCACCAAAACTCAAATTTCTCATAAAATACAACTCATTCACCTGTTTTGTTTCTTCCATATGAGAATAGACTCAATAAGCTTAAATTTAATATTTTATTCATTATCTAATTATTTCTCTAATATTTTTAGTGAATTTTCAAACTCACATCGTTGCTGTTGTATGATATTGTTTTATAGAAAATTTCACCTGTTTATGAATTTCCATGGATTAGATAGCACATTAAGTATACATAATACCAAATATGATCTTGATTAGCCATGAAATCATGAAATCATGAAATCATGCCATAGACCTTAAAATGATAATAAAATAATTATTTCTATCTCAAATTTGTGGTCCCGAAACTACTATTCCGATTAGGCCCTAATTCGAGATATTACAACTCTCCCCTTTAGGGATTTTCGTCCCCAAAAATCTTACCGGTAAACAGGCGTGGGTATTGATTCCTCATAGTTTTCTTGGGCTCCCATGTAGCCTCTTCTACCTTATGCTTTTTCCACAATACTTTCACGAGAGCGATACTTTTATTTCTTAGTTGCTTGACCTCCCGAGCTAAAATCTTAATCGGTTCTTCATTGTAAGTCATATCCGGTTGTAACTCAATTTCCATTAGTGAAATTACATGTGAAGGATCTGAACGATACTGGCATAACATTGTTACGTAGAACACATCATGAATCTTCTCTAATTCAGGTGGTAATGCTAACCGATATGCTACTGGTCCAAGTCTTTCAATTATATCATACGGTCCGATAAAGCGCAGACTCAACTTGCCTTGCCGACTAAATCTAAGAACTTTCTTCCATGGAGACACTTTTAAAAATACCTTATCGCCGACTTGAAACACGATTTCTTTTCATTTCAAATACGCGTAGGATTTCTGTCTATCTGAAGCAGCTTTCAAACAATCTCGAATCACTTTCAATTTTTCTTCGGTTTCTTTAATTAGATCAACTCCGTAAATCTAATTTTCTTTAAGTTCAGTCCAATACAATGGTGTCCGACACTTATGACCGTACAATGCTTCATAAGGTGCCATCTTCAAACTCGTCTGATAACTATTATTGTAGGCAAATTCAACCAACGGTAAGTATCTTTCCCAACTACCTTGGAATTCCAATACACAACATCTGAGCATGTCTTCAAGAATCTGAATTACTCTCTCTGATTGTCCATCAGTCTGTGGATGGAAGGCAGTGCTAAAATTTAACTTCGTACCTAATGCCTCTTACAAATTTTGCCAAAATCGCGATGTAAATCTCGAATCTGTATCCAAAATGATCGACAAAGGTACTCTGTGAAGTCTAACAATCTCACTGATATACAATTCAACCAACTTATTAAGAGAATAATTAGTACATGCCGGACTAAAATGACCAACGGCAACCCTGATACAAAATCCATAGTAATTCGATCCCACTTCCAATCGGGAACCATGATAGGCTGAAGTAGTCCTGAAGGCACTTGGTCTTCAGCTTTCACTTGTTGACAAATTAAGCATTTCGATATGAACTTGGAGATATCTCTTTTCATTCCATTCCTCCAATACATTTTCTTCAAGTCATTATACATTTTTGTACTGCCCAGGTGAATTGACAAACAACCACTATGTGCTTCATGCAAGACCTTTTGAATCAACTCATCATTTTTCGGTACACAAATCCAATCTTTAAACATCAAGCAACCATCAGACCCGATTCTGAAATCTAATCCTGTATCAGCCTCACATTGCTTCCTCTTGGCTTGTAAATCTTTGTCACTTTTCTGAGCTTCACAAATCTCTTGTAAAAACATCGGTCTTATTCTCAACTCTGCTAGAATCAAACCATCGTCAGACACCGTCAACTGAGTATTCATAGCTCTCAAAGCAAACAACAACTTTCTACTCAAAGCAATGGCAAGCACATTCATTTTCCCCGGATGGTAGTCAACCACAAGCTCGTAATCTTTCAATAATTCTAACCATCTCCTCTGTCTCAAATTCAAGTTTTTTTGTAACATCAAGTACTTGTGACTTTTGTGGTCGGTATATACTCGGTACTTTTCACCATACAAACAATGTCGCCAAATCTTCAAAGCAAACACTATAGCAGTCAGTTCCAAATCATGAGTCAGATAATTCCTTTCATGAGGTTTCAACTGCCTCGAAGCATAAGCCACCACTTTTCCTTCTTGCATAAGTACACATCCCAAGCCATTTAGAGAAGCATCACTATACACCACAAATTCTTTACCTGACTCAGGTTGTACTAACACTGGTGCCTCAGTCAGTAACCTTTTCAATTTCTCAAAGCTTTGTTGACATTCTTCCATCCATTCAAATTTAACATCCTTTTGGAGTAGTCTGGCCATGGGAGTAGTAATTATAGAAAATCCATTTATAAACTGTCGATAAGAACGAGCTAGACCCAAGAAACTTCTAACCTCAGTTACATTCTTCGGTGGTTTCCAATCAATAATAGCCAAAATTTTACTGGGATCAACCCGTATACCATCACCTGAAACAATATGACACAAAAATCCAACTTCTCGAAGCCGAAATTCACTCTTACTAAATTTGGCATACAACTGTTTATCTCTCAAAGTTTGCAAAACTATCGTCAAGGTCTCAGCATGCTCTATCTCATCTTTCGAATAAATTAAGATATCATCAATAAATACCACAACAAACTTGTCCAAGTATGGCCAAAATATGCGATTCATTAAATCCATAAACACAGCAGGAGCATTTGTCAAACCAAATGACATAACTAAAAATTCATAATGGTCGTGCCTTGTTCTAAAAGCAGTTTTAGGCACATCTAACTCTTTTACTCGCAGTTGGTAATATCCAGACCTCAAGTCAATCTTTGAAAACCATGTTGCTCCTTTTAGCTGATCAAACAAATTGTCAATTCTCGACAACGGATACTTGTTCTTGATTGTTACATTATTTAACTGTCGATAGTCTACACACAATCTCATAGAACCACCTTTCTATTTCACAAATAATACAGGAGCACCCCAAGGCGAAAAACTCGATCTCACAAAGCCTTTGTCAGTCAACTCTTGCAACTGCGACTTTAATTCTTTCAACTCTGTTGGTGCCATTCTATATGGAGCAATCGAGATTGGAGTTATTCCTGGTATCAACTCAATACCAAATTTTACTTCTCTGACAGGAGGCAAACTCTGCAACGCTTCTGGAAATACATCCGCAAACTCACTTACAATCGGCACTGATTCAATTTTCTTCTCAAATTCCTTTGTATTCAACACATACGCCAAATAAGCTTCATAACCCTTTCTCAAATATCTCTGAGCCGACATCGAGGAAATCACACTAGGCAATGCCTCTGATTCGTCTAATTCAACCTGCAGAATTTTACCATTTTCACATTTTAATTCAATAACCTTTTGTTTACAATTTACTATAGCATCATGCAATGTCAACTAATCCATACCCAGAATAACATCAAATTCGTCAAACGGCAACAACATTAAGTTGGCCAGAAAATAATAACCTCTAATCATCAAAGGACATTTCTTGCGTACTTTATCAACTATAACACATTTGCCTAACGGGTTTGACACTTTAATCATAAATTCCATAGACTCAACAAGTATACTCATGTTAGACACCAATTTCATGCACACATATGAATGAGTAGAACTGGGGTCAACCAAAGCAATAACATTAACATCACAAAGAGAGAAAATACTAGTGATCACATCGGGAGATGAAGCATCTTCACGCGCCCTTATGGCATAAGCTCTAGCTGGAGCTCTAGCTTTAGATTTAAACGCTAAATCTCTGACTACATTCTTGCCTCATTCTCAGCATTTCTCGAAGATCTTTCTCTCAAAACTGCACCACTAGGTTTTGTACTCTGATAAAATGATCTGGAGAACCACACTAGTAACATTCATTAGATCTACATGGACCAAGGTGACTTCTACCACATTGTTGGCACTCAGGTCTAACAAATCTCGAATTTCCCACACTAGCCACAGAAGTAGTATAAGATTTAAAACCCGCATTTTGCTTCTTACGATTTCCATACGAATGTCTGGACGAAACATGAGAACGAGAATACATATCTTTGGATTTTCTAGATTGCGGTGGGAATGCACTGCTCATCGATCTTTTCTTTAAATTTCTAGTCTCAGCCTTAACCTTTCTCTTTTCTTTAATTAGTTCTTCAGCCTTGCAAGCCCGATCAACAAGTACTACGAACTCTTTCAACTCAAGAGTTCCCACAAATACTTTGATGTCTTCATTAAGTCCGTCTTCAAATTGTCTGCACATTTTAGCCTCTGAAGTAATACATTCTCTAGCATACTTACTCAATCGAACGAACTCCCTTTCATACTCAGTAACTGTCATGTTGCCTTGTTTTAACTCGAGAAACTCTTTACGCTTCTGTTCAACAAATCTTTCACTGATGTATTTCTTCCGAAATTCTTCTTGAAAGAACTCCCAAGTCACTTTCTCTTTCGGTACCACTAAAATCAATGTCTTCCACCAATAATAGGCTGAATCTCTCAACAAGGATATACCACATTTTAAGCACTCTTCAGGTGTACAAGACAATTCATCAAATACCTGAATAGAATTCTCAAGCCAAAATTCTGCTTTCTCGGCATCATCATCAACATTTGCCCTGAATTCTTCAGCCCCTTGCTTACGAATTCTGTCAACTAGGGTTCTATGAAATTTCATCAGATCCATACCTTGAAGCATCAGGGGTAAAGGTTGAGGAATTGGGGGAGGTGGGGGAGGTTGTTGAGCATTCGGGTTCGTACGAATGAACTTGGTGTACCATGCATTCATCATCTGGAGAAAGGCTTCCCGAGCCCTTACTCCTCCTCATTGACTAACAGTAGGAGGTCAGTTTTCAGTTGACACCACCCCTTCAGCAGGAACTGGAGCATTGCTCTCTACTCATCGACCACAGCTGGATCAAGATCTATTTACTATAAAAAAATCATTTTAAAGGTCAGGAGTCGGCACACTATCACAATATATATGGCATGTATAGCAAAACCCGTACATATGCCACGTTAGTCTGAGAACCGACTAAATCATAGCTCTGATACTACCAAATGTAACACCCTTTACCCGAGACCATCATCGGAGTTGAGCACGAGGCATTAACAGACTTAAATTATCACTTAAACAATTTCAAACAATTTATTTCACCTTTCGTAATAAACTTCCCATCTGCCTCATAGTCGCTAAAAAAATCATATCTCGAGTTACGAAACTCGAAATTAAAATCCGTAAATTTTTCCTGAAACTAGACTCATATATATATTTACTAAATGTTTTCTAAAATTTTTGGTCAGGCCAATAAATACAGTTTATTAGTTAAAGTTTCCCCTATTTTAGTGTTTGATTGCTCTGACCTCTGTTCACTACGAATCACTTTTTTCTTTATACAGAATTCAGATAACTATTTTGTTTGTTTTTCTTAAAATTAGACTCAATAAGGAATCAATAAATATAAAGTATGAATCATGATTATTTTGTTACAATCATTAGTGAATTTATAAATTCAGAACTGGAGATTCAAAAATTGCTCTGACCCTGTTCCACCAAAACTCAAATTTCTCATAAAATACAACTCATTTACCTGTTTTGTTTCTTTCATAAGAAAATAGACTCAATAATATTCAATTTCTTATTTTAGTCATCATCTAATTCTATCTCTACCATTTTTAGTGATTTTTCAAACTCACATCATTGTTGTTGTATGATACTATTTTATAACAAATTTCACCTTTTTATGAATTTCCATGGATTAGATACCACATTAAGTATACATAACACCAAATATGATCTTGATTAGCCATTCCAATGGATAATCATTACCACACATTTCCTTACCACCAAATAGCCATATCATAAGATCATATACACAAAATCATTATAATGCTATACATGCCATACTCAAAATATACAAGCAACCATACCAAAATGGCCCACGGATAGTGTAAGCGAGCCTCCGACCGTTCTCGATATCTGAGCTGGCTTATCAAAACTACAAAGAATGGAAAGAAGGGAGTAAGCATAAATGCTTAGTAAGTTCACATGTAAATAAAAAGTAAAATAATCATTCAATCCAACATAAAACATCATTTGTATAAATATCACCAAGACATTCTTGTTATATTTGCATTTAATATCTTACCATGATTTCATCATACCAAGTTCTCAACCCAAGGGTTTAAGCACATACCTATCCAAATTTTCTCATTCACCACACTTACCAACACGGCACCCCTTATTCACTTAAGATTCACACATTGAACACATCAAAATATAATTTGGATACACAGATTGCATGCACATAAGTGCCATACCCGCAGCTAGACAAACTCAATAGCTTGCCGAAATTATGTAGCCAAGCTACCATGTAACCCGCCCATAATCAAACTCGGACTCAACTTAACGAGCTCGGGCGTTCGCATCCATAAGTGAACTCAGACTCAACTCAATGAGTTCAGATGCCTAGTTACATCTCACGAACTCGGACTCAACTCAACGAGCTCGGAACTCAAATATCCTAGTGACATGTCACTTGTATCCTAATCTATTCCCAAGGTTCAAACGGAATTTTCCTCAATCACACATCTTTGCTGTCTTCCACGGAATCGATACTTGATAGCATTTCAGATTTATCAAGTAGCTCACATAATTTGCATATTTCTAAATAATAATCCACAAAGCATAATATTTCATGATAATAATCATCATATCATATAAATAACATTAAATTACTTAAAATAACAATTATGTTACTACATTTACACCTGAACTTACCTCGGTACAAAATGTTAGAAATCGAGCCTATTCCTCGTAAACTTTATTTTTCCCTCGATCAAGACTCGAATCTTGTTTCTCTTGATCTAAAACAACAAATTTAGCTTATTTAATACTCAAATTAATTAAAAAATTCCTTGACTCAAACTTTGGAAAAATTACACTTTTTCCCCTACACTTTTACATATTTACACTTTTGCCCCAAGGCTCAAAAATTAAACTTCATCTTATTTTCTTATTTTTCATGACATGCTGATCATTTTTCCCTTCTATGGCAACATCAAATTCTCACTTTAACATGTACTTATGAAGATTAGGTATTTTTACCGAATTTATATTGGCACTTAACCTAGCCGAAATTTGCCCCCCTAAAGCACCCCTTGGCCGGCCAACTCTTGCTCCTTAAGAGTCCACCATTCGGCCAACACTATTCTCCCTAATCAGCTCCTAAATCCTCTCCCTTATCAGCTCCTAAATCCTCTCCTGACAGCCTTTCACTTTAGTTCCACTGCTTACCTTTTCTGTACATAAAAATTACTATCACTAATTTGCTTACCTTGCAACTCGAACCTTAGCTCACCTTGTTCATCCACACGCCCCCTCTAAAGCCCCCAAGTGGCGTCACATACCAACCTACCACAAGCTTCCTTGTGTTTTATTTTACCCAGTTAGTACTTAAAAGCCTAGCTAACCAGAACCTCTTTTCCCTATGGATTAAAATCACTTAAAATTACTGGGATTTAGCTTAAGCTTGGGCCTTCTAAAGGCCCACTAACATAAATAAACCTACACCAAACAGTCAAAACACAGAAATTTTAAAATTCATTGAAAACCACAAAAATCCTGAAAATCCCAAAAAATTGGGGCGTTACAATTTGAAAGCCTGAAATGGTTGGTATTTAGATGTGTGATTAAACTGTAGGTCATGGGTGTGTTTTTAGGTTAGAAATGTAGCTAGGAATGTCATTATTTTGTCCACATGGGCAGACACACGAGCATGTGTCTAGACCATGTGTGACATATGGCTGGGTACATAGGTGTGTAGTTAGGCCGTGTGTCCCCTGCACCTTAATTTTTAAGAAACAGAATGCTCAAAATTGAGCATACAAGCAGAGAAACGGGCGTGTGTCTCAGCCATGTGTGCTACATGGCCTACATGGCCTAGAACACGAGTGTGTCTCTTGGCCGTGTAAAACGTGCACCTAATTTCAAATTGAATTAATTAACCACACGGCTTAGAACATGGGCGTGTGGCATGGCTGTGTGCAAGTTAGAGAGTTACATGGGTCAAACACGGCCTCTAGCACAGGTGTGTCCCAGGGTCACATGGGCATGTCCCTTGGACCACATGGGCATGTGAGCCCTGCACCTTGGAAAAATTTTGTAATTTCGAGAAAAATTGTTAGAGGCCTCGATTAAGTCCGACTCAACTTTTATGCTCGTTTTGGGCCTCAAAGGTCCAATTAAGGGATGTTTTGAATGATCTTAGTTAATGAAAATTAATTTACATGAATTGTCTAAAATTGTTCCTAAAGTTCTTAGTAATGCTCTATAACCCTTTTCCAGTGACCGATATAGGTTGGGGGTGTTACAAAAACACAAAACTATAAAATGTTTTCTCTCTTGTTTGGGTGAAAATGAAAATTCTCTCTTCTTTATAGAAACTAGCATAATACTTAATATGGAAAAATATATATAATAGTTAAGAATCAGTTATCTCTATTTTTCGACAGAATTTCAATCTCTCAAAAATTATGTAAATAAATCTACTGGTGCCATCTATTTATAGGAGGAGAAAGTGGAACCCTTGTTGAGTTGTAGTGATTTATTTCAAATAGAAAAACAACTTCCTACTTGGAGTAGGAGAGGGGTGGACGGCACAACCTAGTATTCCTACTAGGGTTGTCACCCCCTTCAAGTTATATGAAGGGTTTTAGGTCTCTCTCATATCGGGTCCAATTACAAGTACTTCTGAGGTCTTTTTGAAGCAATACTCTATAATGTGATCCAACCCAATTCAGTTTTTATATTTCTCAAAATAAAATTTAATATTTATATATAAAACAATTTTCTCATCCCTATTTTACCCTCAAAAAAATTTTGACGATTTTGCCCTTAGAAATTTTTTTTGAAAATATGTTTAATATTTCGCAACTCAACATGTTCACTGTGACCGAATGGTTTATTTTCATTTTCGGGCTTCAAAAAAATCCAAAAACTCATTCTTTTGATCATTTTTTAAGTAATCCATATACGATTACAAATTTCCATTTCCATTTCCAATTTTTAGAAACGTACAGTCATTTCCAAATGATTTCATTCCTTCATTTCGAAGAAAACCAAAATAATTTCGGAATGTTTCTCATTTTTTTCTTTTTCTATTCATTTCGTTCATTTTATTCCAACACGTAACTCATATCCAGTTTCAACGAGCTAGCGTAGGGATTGATTGGACATATGAAGTTAATGCTCAAATGATTTATAACTAAGTTTCAGCTTTTCATCTATTAATTATAAACTCATTTAGTCACAAAGTCATTCCACTATAATATCATGATTGAGCTTTCTCCAACGACATACCATTATGTAAGGAACTACTCAATGCTTGTCCAATGACCTTGTCATAAGTGTGTTACCCTCATAGGATATCCTTGATCTCTTTGGGATAATATTCATTCTCCCAATATGACCCTATTTTATCTCATGGTAACCATTACATCTTCCGTCATAAAAAGTCAATCACGACCAAAAAGTAATTAAGTCATCCATCATAAAGACGAATGACCCATGGCCATGTTTACTTTTCATCAACCATGTAATACGTATGAGAGGATATCATTTACCCATGACTTGGGCTATGAAATACATTGTTGTGAATGCCGCTACATACTATAGAAGTCGTACACCTAATGCACCAGCTTTTGGTTCCTTATCTATTTGAACTTAAGTTTTGTACTTACATCAAAGTGTATGAGTCACACATACATAGTCCGTCATCCGTTCAGGATTTAGGTGATTAGTACTTTACATAAATTGCATTACGACTGAACATAAAGAAAGATTTTTTAATAACTAAAGAAATAAAATAAGATAAATAACTTGGGAAATTTGCTATGGAAATTTAATCAGATCTGAGCATAGGTGATTAGCTTGCTTTGGTAATCAGAACCAATTATTGCTTCAGGTTCCCTATTCAACCAATTATTCATTACCCTGTTCAATAAGAACTACTTATCTCTCAAACTCACAATCCAGACTGGTTCGAGATTAAGGTGTTCAAGGATAGGCCATATCAATTTTGGGTTAATTCTTCTTCCTTTTCCAAATAGTTGATCCACTAAGAAAATCCTATACAACAATCAGTTAATCATACCTCTACTTGCTAATCCCCCATACGAGGATTAGTTACTCATAGATCTTAAAAACATAATAAACTTGATATAAAAGATGAACATTAATAAAAAATTAAGAGTTTAAGGTTTAAGAAAAACCTGAATTGTATTTAATTGAAGCACAAGATCCACAAAGAGTTGATCAAGTTCCACAAATCAGATCTCCCAACAAAAGCAAAACTGAAAATAACCTAGAGCCTAATAAAAAGGGAAAAACTAAGTGTTAGATAAGCCTATTTATAGAGTTAGGGTTGTGTCATCCTCAACCCTAGGTCAACTGATGCTCTCGTGTTTAATATTTAATTGTGTAGACCAAAATGCCCTTAGTTTGTAATTTTTCTCGTACAAGACTAGTATCACGACACCTTAGTACCTGTATCGTGACATCAAAGGCAATATGCTCGTACTTAGGATAACTTAAAGGATGTTTCGCGACATACCTTTGTTGTGCCGTGACATTGAAAGATGAATTTCTTGCTCTCTACTTCCAATGTTCCTACATCAAACTCCCCGTGTTGCAACACAATGACCATTATTGAGTTGGTATTCCTTCTAATGGTCTCCTGCGCACTCACAAATTATGTTAGCTTACCCTTAGGCCTTATTGGGCCTCTAAGGTCAATAAACTAGTTTAATTTTGTACACCAAATTACGGCAAATCAAACTACCCCACACTTAAGTAATTACTTGTCCTCAAGCAAAGCAAACTAAGATAGTAATTAAATGGAAACCCTTAGGCAACTATCGTACAAATGTTGGTTTTGGAGCACATGACTAAGCATTTCATATTTACACTTGATCTTGGCATGATATATAGCTCACTTACCACTTTTGATATCAAACACCTAAGTTTAGTATATTACAAAGCATACAAAAATTAAGGGTTTCAAATGTAGGGATTCATAAATAATTTATATAGGTACTTTGATTATCCTAGCAGAACATAAATAGTCGTAAATATACTTATTTAGTATGATGTCAATTTATAAATAAGTCTACCTAGACAACATAGGGATTTTTTGGCTTGTAACGTTCTGAGGCTTAGGACAGGTATAGAATTCAAGAACAGAAAGTGTCAAATAGTTTCAAGAAAAAATTAATTTGGCATATTGTATTGTTCCCTATTTTCCCCCTTAGTGACCTTTACTCGCTCATCGCCTTTTTTCTACTTGTCTCACATTCCTTATTTCTCCATAGAAAATTACGATATAATACAATAACTATGGCTAACTTACGAGTTTGTGTGCACTTAGTGAACAAGTCTCTCTATTTTCGGTTACTTTATCACTTTTCTTTCTTCTTTTTCAGTACATTTCTCATTCGCGAATGCTTTTACTTTTAAGATCTTTTTCTACTTGTTTTTTATTTTTCTTTTGCTACATGTATTGACTAACCTATAATTAGTCTATCACACTAATCTTTCCTATTCACTATTTTTTTACAAAATTCCATCGTAATGTATCTAATTAACCTTCAATACGTATGGCTAGACATGTATAGTCGTGCAGTTCATAGCCAAAGAAAAAGGGTAAATACAAATTAATGTTTTTGGCTCAGATTTTGTATGAAGGTTCATCAAGAAGTGTTTCCTGGCTCAAATATAGGTACTAAGGATGAAATAAATAAGGTTAGCTTTTTGGCTCTGGGTGTATACCAAACAATGCCTTAAGTCATCCCTAGGTATCTCAATGCTCAAAAATTTAATCACCCAAATAATCACAATTTCAACAATTTATCATACATACTAGTATACTCGTTTACCTGTATTTCTTATATCATATGGTACATTCAATTGCTCGATGCCTATTTACAATGAAATATATAGAACTTAATAGTCTAGTAATAAAAAATTCAAAATCATATACTATCTTGCCAAATTTATAGTAAATGCAATCAACTTATATATATGCTCCTAACCAATCACTTGCATTTCTACAAGTTCAAGCACACAATTGACAATAAAAACTAAAGGAAACACATAAAAATTGAAACAATTTTTTCTATGTTACCCCCCCCACACACTTTAGAAAACACATTTTCCTCAATATGTATCCCTGAAAAGATAAGAGAAGAAGTTACCTGATTGATCATGGTAATTCTGTAGGCTATTGGTGCGTACCTCATCCTTTGATCATTAGGAGTTTGAATTTTTTCTCCTTTATAATGCGTAGGTTTGTAAAAATGTACACAGTTGTTATTAAGTAATAAGTAAGTATCGAGTTATCATCTCTACAGGGATTATATTTGTGCTAAGTCACTTAATATTAACAATTTGGTAAATAAAAACACAATTTAGTTGAGAAGTGATGATTAAAATATATTAAACTAAATGCAATGATCCCTAATGCAAATTAACCTAAGTATGCAAACTATACGAATGAAATAGATTTTAGCAAAATTAAACACAATTTGCAACAATTATAACATAAATAAACTAGGACAATTACTTTAATTAAACTCAATTTATTATCAACATGCTTAATAATATTCGGAAAAACATTCCATGGTAACTCGATCTTTCATGAGTTTGGAAACCATATTAGGTCCTTTTCGAATCTTTTACTTAGTAAATACGCATTTTATTGATCCTCATTTACTTAGGGTTTCTTAGTATTCATGCGAGGTAACAGGGATGTGTTAGGTTTGAAATAGTTTAATCACACAAATCTAAAAACTATGTAGATAACAGAGCCTGGTTAGGGTTGTTATGCAACCAGCAATTTAATTGGGTTAGGATCTAAATTGTACATGCATATTTCAATTATACGTCCACTAGCCGTCGTCTGGTTAGGATCGCTCAGCTAATTCAGGTGCATTTCAATCACGTATGAATGAAATACATACTTGATTTTAATTGAAAACATGATCGATTGAGGCACAAACATTATAAGCATGAATCTAATAAATATTATTTAATCAAAGAAATCATCCTAGCTTAAATAAAACTAGGCTAACATTGTTGTAAACAAGAACAAAGAACACATAGCAAACATCTTTAAATTAAATTAAAGAAAAGAAAGATTAAACCCAATTCAGAGTGGCTGTCACCCAAGACTCTGACTGACGAGGCTTCTTCGCTCCTTTGCTTCACTCATTTGCTGATGGCTCTCTAAGGTGGCCGACCAAGGGTTCTTTAAGAGGCTCAAATGCTAAAATCTTTATGAAAAGATGATGATATGCATGGGGAGAAAAGAAGAATGCTAAAAGAATGAATGAGGAATGAAGGATGGGTGATGAGGGATGATTAGAAATGTGAGAATGAGGTCTTATTTATAGGTGAGGAGAGGGGGATAGTTTACTAAAAATAGAAATTTTCATCTTTAGAAGCATCTTCCATAGGTAGCCGGTGATAAATTGAAGAAGTTGAGCTGATTTTTGCTTGATTTGTGGTCAATTTGAGTGCCACAATAACTCAGGACTGAGACTCGGTCAAGTGCAAATCTTCAGGTAGCTCTCTAATTTCTTCAACTCTTCAAGGACTTGTGCAATTAAACCAAAAAGTGGTATATGGATAGCGATGTCTAGCTGAATTTTGGGTTGACTTAATCCCCAATTTGGACAGTTTTGTAATCCAGTAAAGCTAGCAGACCTGTCCAGAATAAATCAACAAGTTAGAGGACCAAAGAATGAAATTTATCCAATTTAATTAATTAATTTAAAACCCAAATTATTAATGAAATATTTAAAATGAATTATTAAATATAGTTTTATATTTTATTATTTAATTTAATCATGCATGGCCCACTCAATGTCTTAAAAAATAATATATTCAATTAATATAAAATAAGTCATTGATTGCATGAAAACTATATAATAAATCATAAATCACATTTTAATAATTTCTATGTCCTAATTTCATATTTTCACATATTTCATCAATTTATTAAATAATTACTTAAATTTAACAACATATTTAACTAAAAAGGTGATAAATTACATAGGAAAATTCCTATATATTTTTTTGTTTACACACCCCCAAACTTAAATCATTGCTCATCCCGAGTAATGTTCATGCACAGGAAAGGGTCTTGCTAAGGGAAAAATTGCAAGTTGTGTAAGCAAATGCATTAATAACTTCATGCTCTTTGATCTTCTTTATTAAAAAGTAATTCATATGCAAACATTCCTTAAGATTACACTAAACTTCAAAATATGCCAACATGAATCATAGTTTGCATGTATGTCATAACCATAGACAACATTCTTCATTCAACATAATTTCCTATCAATAAAGTAGACAATCATAAGGCTTATTTATGATCTTCATATGTTGAACTTAGGACTTCCTCTCCATTAATGTAGGTGACATAATCATCAAATCAATAGGTCTTTTATAAGGTTGTAATGGGGCTCGGTTAAAGGTAGGGATTTTAAGAGATGGGACATTTCGGTTTTTAAAAGGAACTCTTAACCTTTAACTTTCTCTTGGTTTTCTCCTAATACAATCTTTTTCTTTAAGTGAACCTTTGTAACACCCCTAAACTTATTTTGAACTCAAGGTCATACATTTTCCTTTTTGGAGACTGAGAAAACTTTTCTTCGCTCTTTTTTTTTTAAGCATGGTCACATACATCTTTATGACAACTTCCTCAAATGTTGATTTCCAAGACAACTTTAGTTAAGATAGGTTGTGACAGCCCAAAATTGACCCTAGTCGGAAAGTGGTTTCGGGACCACAAAACCGAGTCATAAAAATAATTAATTGTTATATTCTATGCTTATTGTGTGTGTACATGCACATGTGGAAGTTTCATTCTCTAATTTTACCAATTGTATGAGAAATTGTTAAATAGGGATCAATGTGAGACATGGTGAAATATGATAGGCTAATTTTAAATGGCTTATTAGTGCATGTTAACACAAAGGTGGACTTGCATGTCAAATTGCCCAATTTATTAATGGTGGCCGGCCAAGATGGGATATTGATGGGCAATATATATGTTTAATTAGATTTTAATAATAAGGAATGGGTCATTGGAGATAAAATAATGATAGTAAAAGAAGAAAAAGAAAAGAAAAAAAAAAAGAATGCTCATCTTTTCTCCATTGCCGTGACTTGAAGGAGGAGGAAGAATGGAATTCTTTGGTTCATGATTTGGCTTGGATGATGCTTAGGAAGAGGTAAGCACTTTGAAATCCTTGGAAATTTAGGTATAAATGAGGTGATTAGTTCAAGTTCTACTCATTTCATGGATTAAATTTTGTTGTTTGGAGGTTTGATATTCGCCAAGTAGTTGAAGCTCTTGGTGCATATGTTTTTTTTTTTGAAGGTTGAAATTGGTTTGTTCATAAGGGGGTGCGAATGTGGCCATCGAAGGGTCTTAATGAACAATATATGTAGCTTGGGTTTATAACATTCGGTTAAGGAATGTTGTGTGCTAGCAAGTTTGGTTTAATACTAGATGTAAACCACTTTGTATTTGATGAATTGAAGAAAATAGTGAAGGGCAAATTAAAAGATGTTGAATGAATTTTTGGCTTAGTTGAGCTTAGGCATTCGGTCAATTATGGGCATTGTTGTAACCTAATTGTAATTTGCAACTCTTAATTTTGAGATGTGAAGCTATGCTAGAAGAGAAAAGAAAATTCGGCCAAGTGTTCATGGGAGGAAACTATGTGCTTGAAAGAATAAAAGTGACACTATAATTGATAGTATAGGTATTCGCCATTCAATCAAGTGTATAGGTGATGTTAGATCAAATTTAGCACATTCGGCTATATAAGTATACCCATTTATGATATTGCCTTCGATTGTATAAAATTGACTAAAATGGGTAATTAGTAAGGGTGGTTACCTAATATACGAATATGTATATGTGTATGTATGATTGGATTATTGATAGTATGGTAATTGCATAAGGCTATTAGCGAATAGCTAAGAACGTAAGGTAGTAAGATAAAAATTTTACCATGTCGTTCGTATGTCATAAGATCATTAAAATGTGGATACCAATATATGTACCAAAGCGGTTGAATGAGTTAATTTATTTGTTTAAGCTCAAGATCCTAAGGGGAGGCGTCCAACAAGGGAAATCGAAGATCATCGAGTAGCCGACTTGGAATTATTTACCCAAAGACAAGGTAAGTCATTAAGCACATATGTTTGATATTGCTTAAATGATTGGAAAATCTATGCAATTGTGTTTAATGGAATGCTATATATATGTATAAATGAAATTGTATGTGTATGGAATGAGGATAATTGTTGAATGTAAAAGAAATAGTGGAATGTGTAGAAAGTTTGCTTTCGGCACTATGTGTCTTGGGCAATACGTGTGTATGGTGACGAGATTGGCACTAAGTGTGCGTGCTGGAAATATATGGCACTAAGTGTGCGTGCTGGAAATATATGGCACTAAGTGTGCGTGCTGGAAATATTTGGCACTAAGTGTGCAAGCTGGAAAAATCTGACCTTGGGTGTGCGAGTTCGGAGGGTATGGCACTGTGTGTGCGAGCTTAAATTACGTGGCACTAAGTGTGCGAAATCGAGTGGTAAGCACTGTGTGCGTACTCTATATATATGGAGGTGTGTCTCCATTGAATTGAGTATGGACAGCGGATCGGTAAGTACCTCGAGCTCATGACGAATAGAGAATTCGTTCATGCTTGGGGATTGAAATTGGTAAGCCTTAAATCTATGTGATGATTGAAATGTGTATGGTTGTGCTGGAAAATGAGTTAATGTGTAAAAATGCTTGATTATCTTGTTGTGTAGAATATGAAATGTGGATGTATGAATTGGTGCGAGATTGGACCGAAAGGTCCGAGGTATTATGGTATAGATTCGATATGGACGAGTACCTAGCCTCATTTGTTGTACATGTAGTAGTAACTTTATCGATGGATTGATTAATGCTTATGACTTCATCTGAGTTGTAAACTCACTCGGTGTTTTTCTTGTCACCCATTTTAGGTCTCTCGGACTCGTATTGTTTGCATGATCGGGACCGTCGCTGAAGTCATCAACGGCTGAAATCTTGTGGTATTGTTTTTGTTGTTGTAGAACATTTGGCATGTATAGGCTATTATATTTTGTCGGATTGTGGGTTGTAAACTTTAAGCCATGCGAAAATGGCCTATGTGGTCGTCGAGTGGGATGCTAGAGCCTATAGCCACGAGTCTTAGAAACTCTAATTTTGATAAGGTGGCCATAATTTGTGTCATGTATGATGGATGATTAAGGCCAAGGAAAATTCATGAAATTGGCATAGTCTCATCGCAGTAACTGTTGCGGACAGCAGCAGTGTGATGAGATTGAAAAATCACTAAAAATAGTAGAAGTAGAATTAAATAGTGAGTAAATTATGGAACTGAACCTTGATGAATCTATTTTATAGGGATGAAACGAAACGACCATATGAGCAGTATACTGAGAAATATTAAAGTTCTCGTGAGACAGGGCCAGAACGGTTTCTGGGTCCCCTGTTGCGACTTTGAAAATTTACCATAAATTATCCAGAAAGAATTAGGAGTCATGCCTTGTATTTACAGATTCCATTTTGAGTCTAGTTTCATTAGAAACAAACAGAACCAGTATTAAAGCCCTGTACAGAGAGATATCCAAGTTGTAACGCGCGAAGGTCAGAGCAGTCGATCCCTGTAACATGGGTGACTTTAACTAATAAACTGTACCAATTGGCCCAACCAAAAATTCTAAAAATAAATCCATGGATGGGTATATGAGTCTAAATTCAGGGAAAATTTATGAAACCAGTTTCTGAGTTTTGAAACTTGAGATATGATTTTTAAGGCGACGGTGATGCAGTTTTCCAGCCTGACTTGAAATGTCAAATTGGTGGGTATCTTGAAAGGATTTGGCCGTTAACCCCTCGTGTCCGTCACCGGCGTCGGTCACGAGTTAGGGGTGTTACAATTTTATTGGTATCGAGCCATGGTTTAGTCGGTTCTAGGACTACCATAGCGTGTGAGTCTAGCTATACATGCCAAATTGTTAGCACTTAATAATGTGATGACTTGACGGTTGAAATTTTTGTTTTGATTAGCAATGGAACCCGGGTAGAGAGACCCTTGGCGGATGACGTTGAAAGTGTAGCGGCTGCTCTGCGCAAGGGACACCGCCCGTTGAGCCTCGATCATCCGCGAATAATCAAAATGAAGGCGAAACAAGCCTTCTTCACCATGATGAATGAGTGGGTCGCATAATATGCCCGAACCAACCCTACTGTCCAACCATTCCGAATTTAAATACTCCACCCCAAGAGCCCGCAATGCCTCCGATTCATCGATCCTGTGAGGTGAGTAAACCACTGTGGACTTGATTAGGAAGCGTGGGGCGAGGAGTTCAAGGCCATAGTTACGGATGATGCCGAAAAGGCCGAGTTTTGGCTCGATAACACCATTAGAGTGTTAGATGAACTCATGCACACCGATGAATGTCTTAAGTGTGCTATATCCTTGTTGAGACTCGACTTACTATTGGTGGAGGACTTTAATTTCCATAATCCCAAATGAACGAGTTACTTGGGATTTCTTCCAATCCAATTTCGAAAGAAATACATTAGTCAACGGTTCATCGATCGAAGCGTAAGGAATTCTTGGAACTCAAGCAAGGCGGATGATCAGATCGAATCTGAACATGAGTTCGTAAGACTTAGTCGGTATGCTCGGAGTGTGTGGCTGATGAGGTTGCGATGTGCAAAAGATTTGAAGAAGGATTGAATGAAGAGTTAAAGTTACTAGTGGGAATTTTGGAGATAAAGGAGTTCGTGACACTAGTCGAACGAGCTGCAAGGCGGAAGAACTTGGGAAGGAGAAGAAGAAGGCTGAAATTGAAGCAAGAGATTACCGTAAAAGATCGACGAGTAAAGCTCCGTTCTTGGCTGTAAAGAGGTTCGGGGAGGACACCAAGAAGTCGAGGACGCATCGGGAATTTCCATTAGAGCCCGACCATTGACGGATTCGAGCTACTTCATAGCTAGTGTGGGCAATAATCGTCAAGAGAGACCTGAATGCCCCAATGTGGAAGACGACACCTAGGTGAATGTTGGGGTAAGTCCATTAATAGGGCTGTTATGGATGCGGCTCAAGGACCACCTCATTAGAGATTGCACGAGCTAAAGGAGAGGAATAAGACGCAAGGTGCAAGACCTAGTGGAACGACGGTGGAGGTAGGCCCCGAGAATCTCTGGAGGTAGGAGTGGTAATCGAGAGGAGCCTCTAATGCGGCTGTCCGATCCGAGACCGTGCTCTGCTAGAGCATATGCCATCCGCGCACGAGAGGAGGCATCCTCCCCGACGTCATCATTGGTACTTTTACTCTCTTTGATACTAGTGTGATTGCATTGATTGACCCCGGCTCTACTCATTCATATGTATGTGAAACCTTAGCATCCAAAGAAGACTCTACCGTTGAGTCTCATCAATTAAAATTCGAGTGTCAAACCCTTTGGGTCAATACGTCTTGGTTGATAAAGTGTGCAAGAGATGCCCCTAATAATTCGAGAATCTGCTTTTCCTACCGATCCGATGCTTCTACCATTTGATGAATTCGATGTAATTCTTGGTATGGATTGGTGACCGTACATGATGCAAAGGTGGATCTGCAAAGGAAAACCATTGATTTGAGGAGTGCAAATAACGAGGTAGTCCGAGTCGAGTCTCTTGGTTTAAAAGGAGTGCCGGCGATAATATCTTCTATGACCGCTCGGAGATATGTGAAAAGGGTGTGAAACATACCTTGCGTATGTGTTTGGAAGTAAAGAGACGGAAAGGAAACTCGAATCGGTACCGGTGGCTTGTGAGTATTCGGATGTTTTTCCCGAGGAGTTACTGGGATTGCCACCGGTTCGAGAAGTGGAATTCGCATCGGTTGTACCGGTACTACGCCGATTTCAATAGCCCCGTATCGTATGGCATTAACGGAATTAAAGGAATTGAAGGTTCAATTGCAAGAATTGACGGATAGAGGTTTCGCTCGACCGAGTTTTTCTCCATGGGCGCTTTGTATTGTTTGTGAAGAAGAAGGACGGAACCATGAGGTTGTGCATCGACTATCGTCAACTCAATAAAGTGACGATAAAGAATAAATATCCATTGCCACGAATCGACGATTTGTTTGATCAATTAAAGGGAGCCTCGGTGTTTTCAAAGATAGATTTGAGGTCGGGGTACTATTAGTTGAGGGTCCGAGAATCGGACATACCCAAAACCGCTTTTAGAACGAGGTACGGTCACTATGAATTCTTGGTAATGCCGTTTGGGCTCACTAATGCCCCTGCGGTGTTTATGGATTTAATGAATAGAATTTTCAGGCCATACTTGGATCGGTTCGTAATTGTATTTATCGATGACATTTTGGTCTATTCGAGAGATGAAACCGAACATCTTTGAACACCTAAGGCTAGTGTTGCAAATCTTACGAGATAAGCGATTATCGCAAAGTTCAATAAATGTGAATTTTGGTTGAAAGAGGTTAGCTTTTTGGGGCACGTGGTGTCGCGATCGGTGTCGGTGGACTCGAACAAAATTTTGACCATAGTCAATTGGAAACCTCCAAGGAATGTTACCGAAGTTAGGAGCTTTTTGGGGCTTGCGGTTACTACCGACGGTTTGTAAAAGGATTCTCGATGATGGCCACACCCATGACAAACCGCTTGAAAGATGTCAAATTTGAATGGACGGAAAAGTGTCAAAAAGTTTCGACCAATTGAAAACCCATTTGACGAAAGCTCCAGTTCTAGTACTGCCCGAATCGGCAAAGAGTTTGTCATCTATAGTGATGCCTCCCTACTTGGGTTAGGTTGCGTATTGATGCAAGAAGGTCGAGTTGTGGCCTATCGTCGAGACAATTAAAGCCACATGAGAAAAATTATCCAACCCATGATCTCGAATTGGTCGCCATCGTGTTCGCCTTGAAGATATGGCGACATTACTTATTTGGTGAGAAGTGCCATGTGTATTCGGATCACAAAAGTCTCAAATATTTGATGACTCGAGAGACTTAAATCTGCGACAAAACGATGGCTCGAGTTGTTGAAAGATTATGAACTCGTCATTGATTATCACGGGAAAGGCTAATGTGGTTGCGGATGCCTTAAGTCGAAATCATTGTTTGCTTTCTGACGATGAATGTACACTTGTCTATTCTACCCGGCAATGTGTTAGTAGCCGAATTAAAGGCCAAACCATTGTTGGCTCATCAAATTCGGGAAGCTCGAGAAAGTTGATGAGGAGTTGCTTGCAAAACGGCCGTGAGTGTGTTCGAACAAGGAATCGAGTTTCAAATTGATGATGACGATTGTTTGAGGTTCGAAGTCGTCTGTGTTCCAAAGAATTGAACTTATTTCGATAATTCTAAATGAAGCCCATTGTAGTCGAATGTCAATCCACCGGGTAGTACTAAAATGTACAATGACCAAACGCGTCGGTTTTGGTGGCGGTATGAAACGAGACATTTCGAATTTGTCTCAAGGTGTCGATATGTCAACAAGTGAAAGCGGAACATCAAGTGCCATCGGGATTACTTCATCCGATCATGATACCCGAATGGAAATGGGATCGAGTAACAATGGACTTTGTGTGCGGGTTACCATTGACTCGTAATAAGAAAGACTCGGTTTGGGTCATTGTTGATAGATGACCAAGTCGCTCATTTTATCCTCGTCGCACGGATTTTTCGCTCGATAAGTTGGCGTAATTATCGTCTCCCAAATTGTTCGATTGCATGGGGTACCTATTTCTATCGTGTCGGATAGAGACCCAAGATTTACGTCGCGGTTTTGGAAGAAATTGCAAGAGGCTTTGGGTACCAAAGCGCATTTTAGCATCGCTTTTCACCCCAAACCGATGGTCAATCCGAACGGATAATTCAAATACTCGAGGATATGTTGAGATGTTGCATCCTTGAGTTTAGTGGGGCATGGGAAGCGGTATTTACCTTTGGTTGAATTCGCACAACAATAGCTTTCAATCAAGTATCAAGATGGCGCCTTACGAGGCTTTATACGGTCGTAAATGCCGTACCCATTATTCTGATGAACTTAGTGAAGGAAAAATCTTGAGGTTGACTCGTTAAGGATGCCGAGCAAAAGTTCGAGTAATTCGTGAAAGTTTGAAAGTCGCCGGATCGCCAAAAGTCGTATGCGGATTTGAAAAGAAAAGATATTGAATATCGGGTTGGAGACAAGGTATTTCTCAAAGTCTCACCACGGAAGAAAGTGCTTAGATTTGGCCGTAAGGGCAAATTGAGCCCGAGGTTCATCGGGCCATATGAGATATCCGAACGAGTCGGTCCGATCGCGTATCGTTTGATTTTGCCCCGAGCTCGAAAATATTCACAATGTTTTTCATGTCTCGATGCTTGACGATATAGGTCGATCCATCGCACGTAATTGCTCCATCCGAGATTGAGATTCACCTAATTTGAGCTATGAAGAGGAAACGGTTCGCATTATGATGCGTGAAGTAAAAGAGTTGCGCAATAAGAAGATCCCGTTAGTGAAGGTGTTGTGGCATAAACACGAATTGAAGAAGCCACTTGGGAACTCGAGGACTCTATGAAAGAGCGATACCGAGCCTATTTACGGTAAGATTTTCGGGACGAAAATTTTTTAGTGGGGAGAGTTGTGATGCCCAAAATTGACCCTAGTCGGAAAGTGGTTTCGGGACCACAAAACCGAGTCATAAAAATAATTAATTGTTATATTCTATGCTTATGTGTGTGTACATGCACATGTGGAAGTTTCATTCTCTAATTTTACCAATTGTATGAGAAATTGTTAAATAGGGATCAATGTGAGACATGGTGAAATATGATAGGCTAATTTTAAATGGCTTATTAGTGCATGTTAACACAAAGGTGGACTTGCATGTCAAATTGCCCAATTTATTAATGGTGGCGGCCAAGATGGGATATTGATGGGCAATATATATGTTTAATTAGATTTTAATAATAAGGAATGGGTCATTGGAGATAAAATAATGATAGTAAAAGAAGAAAAGAAAAAAAAAAAAAAGAATGCTCATCTTTTCTCCATTGCCTTGACTTGAAGGAGGAGGAAGAATGGAATTCTTTGGTTCATGATTTGGCTTGGATGATGCTTAGGAAGAGGTAAGCACTTTGAAATCCTTGGAAATTTAGGTATAAATGAGGTGATTAGTTCAAGTTCTACTCATTTCATGGATTAAATTTTGTTGTTTGGAGGTTTGATATTCGCCAAGTAGTTGAAGCTCTTGGTGCATATGTTTTTTTTTTGAAGGTTGAAATTGGTTTGTTCATAAGGGGGTGCGAATGTGGCCATCGAAGGGTCTTAATGAACAATATATGTAGCTTGGGTTTATAACATTCGGTTAAGGAATGTTGTGTGCTAGCAAGTTTGGTTTAATACTAGATGTAAACCACTTTGTATTTGATGAATTGAAGAAAATAGTGAAGGGCAAATTAAAAAGATGTTGAATGAATTTTTGGCTTAGTTGAGCTTAGGCATTCGGTCAATTATGGGCATTGTTGTAACCTAATTGTAATTTGCAACTCTTAATTTTGAGATGTGAAGCTATGCTAGAAGAGAAAAGAAAATTCGGCCAAGTGTTCATGGGAGGAAACTATGTGCTTGAAAGAATAAAAGTGACACTATAATTGATAGTATAGGTATTCGGCCATTCAATCAAGTGTATAGGTGATGTTAGATCAAATTTAGCACATTCGGCTATATAAGTATACCCATTTATGATATTGCCTTCGATTGTATAAAATTGACTAAAATGGGTAATTAGTAAGGGTGGTTACCTAATATACGAATATGTATATGTGTATGTATGATTGGATTATTGATAGTATGGTAATTGCATAAGGCTATTAGCGAATAGCTAAAACGTAAGGTAGTAAGATAAAAATTTTACCATGTCGTTCGTATGTCATAAGATCATTAAAATGTGGATACCAATATATGTACCAAAGCGGTTGAATGAGTTAATTTATTTGTTTAAGCTCAAGATCCTAAGGGAGGCGTCCAACAAGGGGAAATCGAAGATCATCGAGTAGCCGACTTGGAATTATTTACCCAGCACAAGGTAAGTCATTAAGCACATATGTTTGATATTGCTTAAATGATTGGAAAATCTATACAATTGTGTTTAATGGAATGCTATATATATGTATAAATGAAATTGTATGTGTATGGAATGAGGATAATTGTTGAATGTAAAAGAAATAGTGGAATGTGTAGAAAGTTTGCTTTCGGCACTATGTGTCTTGAGCAATATGTGTGTATGGTGACGAGATTGGCACTAAGTGTGCGTGCTGGAAATATATGGCACTAAGTGTGCGTGCTGGAAATATATGGCACTAAGTGTGCGTGCTGGAAATATTTGGCACTAAGTGTGCAAGCTGGAAAAATACTGACCTTTGGGTGTGCGAGTTCGGAGGGTATGGCCTTGTGTGTGCGAGCTTAAATTACGTGGCGCTAAGTGTGCGAAATCGAGTGGTAAGCACTGTGTGTGTGCGTACTCTATATATATGGAGGGTGTGTCTCCATTGAATTGAGTATGGACAGCGGATCGGGTAAGTACCTCGAGCTCATGACGAATAGAGAATTCGTTCATGCTTGGGGATTGAAATTGGTAAGCCTTAAATCTATGTGATGATTGAAATGTGTATGGTTGTGCTGGAAAATGAGTTAATGTGTAAAATGCTTGATTATCTTGTTGTGTAGAATATGAAATGTGGATGTATGAATTGGTGCGAGATTGGACCGAAAGGTCCGAGGTATTATGGTATAGATTCGATATGGACGAGTACCTAGCCTCATTTGTTGTACATGTAGTAGTAACTTTATCGATGGATTGATTAATGCTTATGACTTCTGAGTTGTAAACTCACTCGGTGTTTTTCTTGTCACCCATTTTAGGTCTCTCGGACTCGTATTGTTTGCATGATCGGGACCGTCGCTGAAGTCATCACAACGGCTGAAATCTTGTGGTATTGTTTTTGTTGTTGTAGAACATTTGGCATGTATAGGCTATTATATTTTGTCGGATTGTGGGTTGTAAACTTTAAGCCATGCGAAAATGGCCTATGTGGTCGTCGAGTGGGATGCTAGAGCCTATAGCCACGAGTCTTAGAAACTCTAATTTTGATAAGGTGGCCATAATTTGTGTCATGTATGATGGATGATTAAGGCCAAGGGAAAATTCATGAAATTGGCATAGTCTACTGCAGTAACTGTTGCGGACAGCAGCAGTGTGATGAGATTGAAAAATCACTAAAAATAGTAGAAGTAGAATTAAATAGTGAGTAAATTATGGAACTGAACCTTGATGAATCTATTTTTATAGGGATGAAACGAAACGACCATATGAGCAGTATACTGAGAAATATTAAAGTTCTCGTGAGACAGGGCCAGAACGGTTTCTGGGTCCCCTGTTGCGACTTTGAAAATTTACCATAAATTATCCAGAAAGAATTAGGAGTCATGCCTTGTATGTAAAGATTCCATTTTGAGTCTAGTTTCATTAGAAACAAACAGCACCAGTATTAAAGCCCTGTACAGAGAGATATCCAAGTTGTAACGCGCGAAGGTCAGAGCAGTCGATCCCTGTAACATGGGTGACTTTAACTAATAAACTGTACCAATTGGCCCAACCAAAAATTCTAAAAATAAATCCATGGATGGGTATATGAGTCTAAATTCAGGGAAAATTTACGAAACCAGTTTCTAAGTTTTGAAACTTGAGATATGATTTTTAAGGCGACGGTGATGCAGTTTTCCAGCCTGACTGGAAATGTCAAATTGGTGGGTATCTTGAAAGGATTTGGCCGTTAACCCCTCGTGTCCGTCACCGGCGTCGGTCACGAGTTAGGGGTGTTACATAGGTTCACAAAATTAGGATAACTTTAAAAGATGGTAATGTGGCTTAATGTAGGTTGATTGCAATGAACAGGCCTTTAAGCTCAATTTCAGTTTCAAGGGTCTAATATCATAGGGTTGGCTTGAAAAGGCTCAAACGGTCCAAAGAAATAGTGCCTATATCATTTTAGATTTTTATGTCCCCTAGGGTTTCGCCTAAAGAAAGTTACTAAGTCAATTCTAAAGATATAAACCTTCATGCACGTCTAATCTCAAAAGAAACAGTTTTCATGGCAAATATTACTAAGGCAAAGATCATACATGCATTCCATTCTTCATGATAACATACTTTCACTTAGATAAAATCATCATTCATACTTGCATACAAACTATCTTATTAAAAAAAAACTCTAGACATTCATTTATTATAACATACTTATGAAAGAAATGATTGAAACATACTTGAAAAAAATGTTTGAGCAATTTATTTGCCTTACTCCCTTTAAAAAGAAGCAATGTCCTCATTGCAAGAACAAAGTAATGAATGAAAACTGAACACCAGGTAGGGTTATAAAGAAAAAGAGGTGAGTCATTAAAACTGCTTAAATACCAAGTCTTTCCTAATAACACAATCCTAGACATGTTCATTTCCATTACCACATCACTTAGTCTTTTTGTAACACCCCAAACCCAGTCTAGAAGTTAGGCCCGAATCTGGGGTGTCACATTGAAGTGTTTTTCGAAAACCATGTTCTCATTCAAAATCCTTCTTAATACTCAAAACCTCTGGCCATTTTAAAACTTATGATTACTTGCTGCAGAAGCTAACTTCTAAACAATTGCGGAAATGTGATATTTTGAAAACCAGTTGTTGTTTTGGAAAACCATGCCCTACTTCTAACAGATATTAAGCATACTAAATAAATTTCCCAAATAAAAGGTTAAGAAAATAAAGAGGCCTTAATACAACCTAAATCAAAAACCAAAGTGCTTAACTAAATAAAAAAAATAGAAAAACATGTGCAGCTGTATGGTCGTCTCCGAGTCCCTCTACGACACCAATCCACCTAATGTTGGGGATTACCTGCACAGTTAATAAATGGGGTGAGTTTATGAAAACTCAGTGTGTAATCCCCTTACTAGAGTAACGATCAAGAGACAGACGAAATTCAAAATCATGCAGGTGGAGCCCATTCTGAATGAAGCAGTCCAGTTTGGAGCATACGTGGGCCAAAGCCCGTAACAATATCATTTGGGTCACAACCCATAACAGAATCAATTGGGCCTAGCCCATCTTAGGCTCAGTTTGGCCGAAGCTCACATCGCAATAATATCACAATAATATCATACATGCAATGCTGTGCAACCCACCCCAAGAATCCAACCGCTACACACCAACTCCATCCCCCAGTACACATCATGTGGGGATATAAATATCAACCCATCCATTCGATACACATCAATGGTAGCCCGATTGCCGTACTACCTTCATTGCAGCAAGCTGCTAATCAAATATTAGGCTTAATAGCCATCAGTGGATCCACGGTCGTCAAGCAGCCATGCGATCCTCATATACTTCCTCCGTTCCATAATTCCCAACCCATGCAATATGTCGTGTATGTAATGTTCAATCATCACATGTGTATACAGAATGGCCATACTCAGTAACAGTCTTTTAAACATATATTAAGAGCATATCAGTTATACAACCACAATCAAGTCAATTAAAACGCAGTCATACATTCAGAATCAAATCAGTCAAATTCGAAGCCTAAGTCGGTCATTTACCCTCAAGGGCAAAATAGTCATTTTACCTTATAGGGGTATGTCGATCATTTTACACTACAAGGGTATTTCGGAAATTTTACACTACAAGGGTATTTCGATAATTTTATAAATTGGGGGTGTTTCGGTAATTTTACAAATCAAGGGTATTTCGATAATTTTACAAATCAAGGGCATTTCGGTAATTTTATAAATCGAGGATATTTCATTAATTTTACAAATCGATGGTGTTTCAGTAATTTTACAAATCGAGGGTTTCAATAATTTCACAAATCGGAGGTATTTTGATAATTTTATAAATCGAGGGTATTTTAGTAATTTTAGAATTAAGGGTATTTCGGTAATTTTACAAATCGGGTGTATTTCAGTAATTTTACAAATGTAGGGTGTTTCGATAATTTCACAAATCGGGGGTATTTTGGTAATTTTATAAGTCGAGGGTATTTCGATAATTTCATAATCGAGGGTATTTCAGTAATTTTACAAATCGAGGGTATTTCATTAATTTCACAATCAAGGGTATCTCACTAATTTTACAAATTGGGGGTATTTCGATAATTTTACAAATTGATGGTATTTCAGTAATTTCTCTTTATTATGGGTTTATTACTTATCTTGGCCTGTTAACAAGTCCTCATTGGCTAAAGTGAACAGATACTATGCACCAGGTAGAATTCTAGAGAAAAGGAGGTGAGTCATTAAGATCGCTTAAGTACCAAGCTCTCCCTAGATCCAATCCTAGACATGCATATACCCATTGCCACACCTTAACCTTATGACTCGTCCACGGTCGCGATTAATTAGTTATTTAAGTTTTATGTCTTCTTAAGTAGTTACCAAAAACTAGGTCTACAACCCCTTTACTAAACACTAACTGATCCACACTTATTCATTTGGCCCCTTTAGGCCCAATCTCATTCACATGGCGCATCAGGCCCAATCAAATTCATATGGCCCATCAGGTCGAACTACTTCCCACCTAATAGGGGGCCCATCAAAAGTGGGCCATGGGCCCATCGGGGCCCAGAACAGCCCCAGCACACGAGGACGCTCGTGGTGGCTTCAGCTTTTGCTGATTTCTAACAAAGAAGGGCGTGAATACACACCTGTTTATGAGAACGCGCTGAAGTCCACGATCACCAACCTTGGCACATCCTACATTAGGTCATAATCACCTTTTTCTTTTTCACCAACTCATCTGGTTCACTCTATTTAAAGCCAACTCCTCACCAATTCTCATGTTAGCTTCCCGATGTGGGATTACTTTCAACCATTAGGAAAATTCCTTATTTTCTTATTACCACATCAACCACAGAGTTCCAGTCCAACTCCACCTCCTACACAGCTCAAATAGAAAAATAGATACTCCATTGCAGATCCCAAGACTTGAACCTTAGACCTTACAGTTACACAACATGCCACCTTGCCACTCCACCACAGACTCTTTCTGTGTCATATTTTATCTTTATTTAAATATAAGGTCAATAGGCCAAAGTCCAGGTTCCTTTAAAAGAAAAACCAAAATAAATTGCAAGAGCCAAGACTTGAACCCATGCTCCCTTGCAACCTTAATGATGTCACAACCACTAGACCATAAGCTTCCTTGTGTCATTTATTTACCACAATAATTTAAAAAGACTTCATCCAAGCACCCAGGGTTTTATTCACTTAAAACCAAAATTTTTGCTAAAGCCCAGGTTTGAAACCAAAATTTCTCCAACAATTCTCAGGGCCATAAACCACCAAAGCAAAACATTTAATTATGTCATTTCCTTGCACAATTAAATGCTTATATACAACTTCCTTACGAACCCACACTCAAGGCCCAATACTTCTAGGCCCAAATTCGGGGCGTTACACTTTTCCTTTCTAAAGAAGGGTTAAGTTTATTCATGTTTGCTATGTTTTATTCTGTAGAAATTAAATCCTAATTACAAAATAAATAAATTCGTAAGGACCTAAAAATAAATAAATAATAAGACAACAGTCCTCCCTTTTATTTTCTTGACTCATTCCCCTTGTCTTTTGCAGCTCCATCTTTGCTTTCATCGTTAATATCCTTCATCCATGTCTCAAAGATAGCATCTGGGAACTCAGGAACAAAAGTATTAGAGATACTCTTAAAAGAATTTTGAATTGAGTCATCTCTAATTTTTTTCATATTTCCAGTAAGTTTGTTGTTGATTGTGCATGAACTTGCACATATCCATCAAAACTGACAACTCTGATTTCCTTGCAGTACTTGCAGAAGTCGGCATGGGAGTTATATGTTCAGGTTTAACACTTAGCTTGACTGATTCTTCTTCTGGCTCAACCCTTGGTTCAGGGTTTTTAGATCCTTCAACTAGTTTAAGACTGGTTAGTTCCTTATTAGATTCTTCCTCTTCAGTGTCTGTGACTGAATTAGCTTCAATCTCAGTTCCATCTGTTGACTCCTCGGTATCGGGCTTAGTTGGCTCTTCTTGCTTGCCTTGGTTCAGCTCATGTACCCTCTCTACTAATATTTCAAGATCGTAATTTGTAATGCATCCTTGAACATATCACCCCTTCAGATTTGCTTGTGTTTTAACAAGGGCCCTTAAGCAAAGTGAAGTGATTAATGATGGGAAATAAGCACTTCCTGCCTTCTTTTGAGCACAATCATGAATCTCCTTAAGAATAACTTTCCCAACATTAATGGACTTTTCTATCAAGATTGCATATAACAAAAGCATCCATTCCATCGAGATGGTGGAACTATATGAGATAGGCATAAATTGTAGCGAACAAAATAAAACCATACCTTTGCTACTGGTTTTAGGTATTCCCTTGAATAAGAATGGCTCCCATACTTTCTTATAATCTATTGGGATCCTGGATTTGTCACAACATCAAGCACTTGATGAAGAAAATCCCAATTGACATTGTTCATCATAAGGTAGTACTCATGTAACACCCCTATCCCATAACCATCGCCGGAATAAGTAAGGGGCATTACCGGACTTGTAACTCATGACAGAACGGTAAAACTTTTTTTTTTTTTTAAGATCATTCATTTGGATAAACACTAAACACAGCCAGGGATAAAATGTAAACTTCTATAAGTAAACATTCAAAAGATGTCATTTTCGCATGGCTTATATACAATAACCAAATTATTCTTTCGCTACTAGTCTATTCTATACATGCCATAAGATAATCCAATCTCATGGCTACCGTAATGGTAGATAGTGTGATGAAGTGCTGACGATCCCCGAGCTAGTAGTCAGAATCCACAACCTACAGACCAAAAACATGAACGAACAGAGTAAGCTTTTGTAAGCTTAGTAAGTTTTAAGCAAAACGATAATTTTGTTGAATCAATGACGTTTTTCACATATACTTAATCTAGATAAAATCTCATTTGACCCAATATACCTAACCAAAATTTCACATAATTTAATTCGCCTTTCTTTAGCCCTGAGCTTTAAGTCGCAAAGTGTTTTCATTCAATATCTTTGGTCATTCATTTCAACTGTTCGATGAAGTTAATCTAGAGCTTCATCTCGAACTATAATATCAATAAATGCATCACTTAACTCTCACATATATATATACTTTCGTACAATAGTGATCTAGATGGTCGAATATTTCCAAAGCACATTCTTCATCAACTGAAGATGGATTCACATGGTAAGCACATTCTTCACCAATTTACAACTTTCAATAATCCTTTCCACTTGTTCATAATCACATCCATATTTTCAAGTATTTCAACATGACAAGTACTAAATTTCTGTAGGCACCTAAAGAACCAAACATATTCCTTATTGCATATACGTAAGTTTACAGAATATAATCCTTACCTTGTCTTGGCACATCTAATGAACCCAACCCGTACTCAAATCATAAGGCCTTTGGGCAGAATATGCACTAATACATAAGAATATTTCATCCCATACTTCATTATAAAACATACCATTACCAATTAGATCATTCTCATATTTGAAGTTATAATATTGATCACATTTACATACCTTTTGATACTAATAATTCACTTTGAAATCAATCCACCGACGAGTAAGTAATACGCACTGAACATCTTTAAATCGTAATACTTATTTGATGGTAACTTCATGGATACTCAATATCAAAGTCTTACTTGAATCTTGGTCTTCAAAACCGGATATAGTGAAACACGAAGCATACGGACATTAATTCAGAATAATTTTCCCGCATAAAGCCTGCGGGATCTTAACCCGGATATAGTACTGGCACAAATGCCCTTCAGGACTTCTCACATTTATACACTTTCACATCCATCACATTGGCCATTCGGCCTTATCACATATATACACCTTCACATCCATCACATCGGCCATTAGGTCTTATCTCATATATACACTTTCACATTCATCACATTGGCCATTCGGCCTTATCACATATATACACTTTCACATTCATCACATTGGCCATTAGGCCTTATCACATATATACACTTTCACATTCATCACATCGGCCATTAGGCCTTATCACATATATACACTTTCACATTCATCACATAGGCCATTAGGTCTTATCTCAAATATACACTTTCACATTCATCACATTGGCCATTCGGCCTTATCACATATATACACTTTCACATTCATCACATCGGCCATTAGGCCTTGTCACATATATACACTTTCACATTCATCACATCGGCCATTAGGCCTTGTCACATATATACACTTTCACTTTCATCACATTGGCCATTAGGTCTTATCACATATATACACTTTCACATTCATCACATTGGCCATTAGGTCTTATCTCATATATACACTTTCACATTCATCACATTGGCCATTCGGCCTTATCACATATATACACTTTCACATTCATCACATCGGCCATTAGGCCTTGTCACATATATACACTTTCACATTCATCACATTGGCCATTCGGCCTTATCACATATACATATCTTGTACATCAATTTCATCATAACAAAATTGACGAGGTATACTAGTCATTTACGGCTTATAGCTTCACTTTAATATGGATTTGGTACTTTGATTACCAATATTTAATCGATAGCTTATAAGCAACTCAAATAGTTTTATTAAGGTTTACAACATAATCACAAATTCAGCACAAGCTGTTTTTCCTGAGCAACAGTCATTAAATTGTTCGTAAATGGAGCTACGAAACTCCAAATGAAGTGCCGTTAATTTTACCTGAAAATAGACTCATACATATTTTATCCAAAAAATTTTCAGAATTTTTGGTTTGGCCAATAAATACCATATTTTTCTTAAAGTTTCCCCTATTTCACTGTTTGACTATTCTGACCACTCTTCACTACGAATCAAATTTCTCATTGTAAAAAATTCAAAATATGTTCTAGTTTATTTCATTTGAAACTATACTCACTAAGGCATATAGCATATAAATTTTGTCTTTTAAAAATTTTTGTACAATTTATAATGATTTTCTAAAAACAGAACAGAGGATTACAGTGTCATTCTGCACTGTCTCACACAACTTTAAATATCTCATTATCGGAAATTCCTTTGCTTACATGGTTTCTTTTATAAGAAACTAGACTCATTAAGCTTTAATTTCATGTTTTATTCAGCCTCTAATTCAAGTCCATAAATTTATGGTGATTTTATAAAGTCACGTTACTGCTGCTTTCCTAAGCAGATTATTTCAAATTACACTTAAATTTCCAAGCTCAAACACTTAAGAACTTACCATTTGAGCTTAGAATATATCATGGCCCATCATATCTTATTAAATCAACTCAATATGTTCTATTATGATTGAATTTACTCAACGTTTAATCACTTAAAACTTACCTCGGAAGTGGTCGACGACTAGATATCCACGGCTATTCGTTTACTTTCTCTTTTCCTTTATCCGACTTTGATCCTCTTTGCTCTTAAGCTTAAGTGAAACAATAGATTGGCTTAGGTACTTAACTAATATTATTCACTTGACAATCACATTTGGCAATCACATATCATTTTCAATATGTATTAATTAATAAAACATGCCATGACTCGATTTCATGCTTATTTAATCTATATCTAATTCACATTCACAAGCAAAGAGTCACTTAATTTATCATTCTTTCTTATACAATAATTTAATCATATTTCCAAATGTCCTTATGTGTACATGGTACATACATAAGGCATACATATACATAATTCATATTCATTCCATTTAAGTACTTAAAACTTACAAAGGAATCAAACTCAAATACTTAAGAACCTACTTTTCAAACACACCTATAGCCGAAACATATGTATATGAATATAAGATTTTCCCTCATTTGAAGAAAGCACAAATACATAATTCACTCTCTCACATACCCTTTTTGCACTTCACATTATCATATCCATTCAACACTTTCACTAAGTGTAGCCCAATATCTTATTCAACAACTAATTCGGATAACACATAAAGAACATCTCAATTTATATTCATTCAAAATCAAGCTAAAACTAAATTTATTTGCTCAACTTAATATGCGGCATTTATCTACCAATTCAAATGACAAGTTGAATTCATGGTCGAATGCAACAATCAACCCAATTACATAATCAATTTATCACTTAGGTGCTAATTTGAATAATTCTCATACAACTATTATCAATACACATTAATTTTTGTATAAGCCCCCACATTGACGATTTTCACAATCAACATAGTCACAAGGGCTCACCCTATCCACTCAAAGTTCAATTCACCAATTAAGCAAATGCTATTAATGCTAAGAATTTTTTTTTTTTTTACAATTTATCCTAGTTTGCCGAAAGAAATTATGCCCTAATTCATGAACTTAAACAACATTGGCCAACTTTCCAAGCTCATTTGAGCCATCAAGCACATTTAGTTTTTTCATACTCAACTAGAATCAATTATCCTCCCAAAATCATCAAACATACAAAATATACCCCATTAAGCTCATGACCGATTGCTACATGCTTCATGAACACAAAAATTTTCACATGGGTCTTGTTGCAAGCTTCAAAACCAACCAAAATTCACAAATTTTCAAAGAAAATAACATGAACCTTACCTTATTTGAAGCCTTCTTTTGCCGAATGCCCTAAGCTCAAAAGTTTCTATTTTCTTTTTCAACTCACGGCAAGAAGAAGAGAAGAAATGGCCTTGTTATTTTCACCTCAAACATATTTTATTCATTTATTTTATTAACTTTTATTATTTCTATTTTATGAAACCATTTTCTTTAATATAAACAAATATATTATTAACATTATTTACTAACATACAAAGCACAAAATGCCAAAACAAAGTCATCATTACCTTCCACTAACATTAAAAGGGAAATTTGACATGCAACTCCACTATTTTGCATGCATGAATCAACTAGTCATCACACATTTCCCCATCATACTTTCAAAGTTTACTACTAAGCCCTTTTTAGTGAAATTCACATTTATAACTCTAAGTTAAAACATCAAAAATGTCACACATGAATTAACACATATTATAGGCATCAAAATGAATATTAAATTATTTTTATGTCTCGGTTTTGTGGTCCCGAAACCACTTTCTGACTAGGGTCAAATTAGGGATGTCACAACTCATCTTCTTCAACTTCAGGTAAGTTCAACAAATCATTGATGGACTTAGAAGTAAGAGGTACCTTTTTTTTTCAAACGATGACCTCAGTAGCATCTTGTGTAGTCAAACTAGCGTAGAATTCTTGAACTAGTTCATCACCAGAAAGTGAACGAGTATCACAAATCGTTACCACTTGAGAGCATTGATTATCTTTCTAATCGGCATAGGAACAACCATCAAATCATTACTCTTCAAGTTAAAGCCTTTTTCCAGCATCATGGGTTGATGCTTGAAAATTGAATCAAATCTCTCTTTCACTTCTTCATCGATCAAAATCAGGTTTTCAGGAGTAGTCTTCGACGATCTAGTTCTTTTGCGAGACACGGTATCTTTTCCCAAAAATTCAGCAAAGTTTTTGCTTACTAGGGAAGAAGAGAAATCATCAAGTGGGCATAACTTGCTACGGCAAAAATTTTGTGACAGCACGAAAGGTGTGGCAGTGGCAACGATGTGCAACAGGATAACATTGTGTAACGATGGCAACGGCTATGTGCGGCAGCAACGACGGTGCTTTGGTAATCTCTTTCCGGCGATAATAGAGAATTTTGGAAAAAAGGGAAAGAGAACTAGAGTTTTGTAACATCCTGATTTTCGGATTTATTCGCGGTTTTCAATATTTTGTAAAGATTTTAAAAATTTTGTATTTGGATGTGAAATTAATATTTTGAGTAGGTAAATGGGCTTATAGAAGGCCCATGTGTTGGCCAAAACCCAGTTGAATTTTTGAATTTTTGGACTTAGGAGTTAGGGGTTCTGGCTAGATGGCCCTTGTATAGAGTTATGGGTAAACTGCATCACAAAAAGAGACTTAGTAAAGTGGCAAGGGTGACGCCACTAGGCTCCTAAAGAGATGGCGTGTGGACCATTGGGGAAAGCATGGGATCGATTCCCTGTGTTGACAAATGATGCATTTATTTTTAAGTGCTGGAGGGGTAAGTGTTGGAGTCCAGGTGGATTCTGCTAGAGGAGAGTTTGAATCAGTCTAAACGCTTGGATTAAGGAGTGATAAGGGGAGAGATTTAAGGGATTGGGAGAGAGGCTAAGAGTTGGCCGAATTAGGGGAATTAGAAAGGGGATTTCGGCAGAGGGGTATTAGGTTAGTATTTCGGCACTTAGGGTATTGAGTGGTGCCGTTTTCTTCTGCTTAAACACCTTAGGGTTGTTCTTTTCTCTCTTTTTCCCTCTCTAGCCGAAACCACCATTCTCTCTATTCTTCTTTCTTCATTTTTTCTTCTTCAAAACCGTTCATCAAACCTGCTGTTTATCAACACTTGTGCCGAAACCACAAAAGCTGAAAAACCATAGATTTGGGGGCTTATAGCCGAAACTCCAAAACTCCGGGAGTCGAGTTCTACCGTCGTTTGAAAGATAAATCTACACCAGATCACGTTGAGATCAAAAAGGAGTAAGGGGTAAGTGTTCATCATCTCAGATCTGGTCCTATTTTACAAAGTTAGGAAAAGTCGAAGTCCCTAAAATCTAGGGAGGCTGTCGATTTGGGCATGTGGCTCTAAGGGTTTTTAACTAACATTTTTTGTCAATGATTAGTGTCTTCTTAAGTGTTGGATTGAAGGCGTGGGTTGTTGGAGCAATCGGATTCGGAGCTAGCTATCGATTTTGGCAAAAAGGTAAGGTTTCAAAAGCTTTTAGGGACATGGTTTGGTCATGGATAAGTACGATGTGGGTTTAGTGATTATGGTTTGTAAATAAGAACTGTGCTAATCAATTGTAGGACATTGAAAGGGATCTCGAGAGCGATCGTCATGAAAGTGTGTGTACTAACACCCTTTCTTAGTTCAATTCAGCAAAAGCCGAAATGCCGAAATTCCGGCATCTTATGGGCTTGTGAGTATGCGAATGCTTTCAAGACATAGAGTAATTGTAGATCTAGCACCGCAAGGTGGTAAGTAAGTTCGTGTGACATCTTAGCGTACTTCGGAAAAAGAGGGTCTCGATGGGCCAAAACTGGGCCCAATGGGCTTACTGGACCAATATGGGTAAGAGAGGGCAAATTAGCACATTAGTTAGATGGTGGAACCAATCGGCATAAAACTGTTGAAAATTATCAAGCGACTTGTGTAGTTGCTAAGTTACGAAAATTACCCTAAAGAGCAAAATTACCGATATACCCTTGGGTTTAAATTGGCTAATCTGCATGATTGATTAATCTTGTATTTTACATGATATGCTTTTATTAATATCATTGCATGGGATTGGGGTATTGATGGAGGAAGTATTGAAAGTGGTTCATCTACGTCTTGGAGGCTTTGCCTCAACTTACTAATATTTGAGTGCGTTCTTTGCAAGCTGTGGAGTGTAGAAATTTGGGTGGGTTGAGATATTCCCACATGGAGTGTAGGCTGGTGCGGGTCCAGTGTAGCGGTTGGTGGGTTGAGTAGTCTCCCAGATGGGTTTGCATGCATTACTACTATTGTTACCTATGTTCTTTGAACGGGCCTATGGGCCACACTTGTTATGTAAAAGGGCTAAGGCCTTGCATCAGATTCGAAAGGGCTTCATCCACTGTGTCGTTATATCTGAATAGGGCTTAGGCCCAATGGGCTCGAGCTGATTTGGGCTTTGGATGTGTTTCAGATGCATCGAGTTTCCCAAACTCACCCTTCCTCTTCCATCCTTGCGGGTGAGCCCTAGTTGGTGGACTTGGAGTCAAGGGATTCAGAGTGGCCATGAAGATTGGTTGCCGGATTTAATAAGTTTAGCATTTAATTTGGATTATTTTTATTATGCCTAAAGTTGTAATAAGGCCGCTCTTTTTAATTAATTTTATTTTGGGGATTATTAAACTGGTTAGCACTAGGGTTCGTTTTATAAAAACTACTTGTTTTTAAAAAAAACTACCTGTTTTTAAAAGATCACGATGATGCCAAAGTTTCTGCAAAGTAAATGTTTTTCCCAAGAAAATAAATATTTTAAGCAGACTTAAACTTGTTTTAATGTTCGTAGACACGTAACCTGCTTGAAGTGTGGCAATGGATGTGTGCATGTCTAGGATTGGATCCGGGAAGAGCTTGGTACTTAAGCGGTCCTATAAGACTCACCTCCTCTTTTTTGGCTTCCTACCTGGTGCACAGCTTCCATTCACTTTAACTTAAAACAAGAACAGATTTTTTTTAAACTCTAAACAAAGAATTTAGATAAACACATGTTTTTTTTGAAACATCTCCATGTGACATACTAAATTCGGCCGTAACGTCTGGGCTGGGTTTGGGGTGTTGCAAGTTTCCTTTGGGATTTGAGGTTGACAGCACAAAAGGGAGATTTAGGGATTTTTAGGGTGTAAGCAAATTGCTTTAAGGGATATGAAAATTAGTGGAATGGAGAGGGGTTTATATAGGGAAAAATTAGGGCAACATGTAGAAAAAAATTAGCTACATTAGGGTTACTTGGGCAACAAGTAATGGGAGTGGCGACAATAGGTATGGATTTTTCCCTCCTTTTTGCTGTATTGGGCCTCAAATTCAGACTGTATTTTCATGCTTACTCAAGAGAGAAAAAAAACTGATTAGTACTTGGGCCAAATTCGACCCCCTTTAAAAATTTAAAATTTAAACAAAAGAAATTAAACCTAAAATTTTAAATCTCAATTAGAAAATTTCTTCTCAATAAATTACATTAAATTAATTCCCAGGAAAGGTTGGAGGGGCCACAGCGGTCCCGCTTAAGTTTTAATCTTCTTAGATAGAATTAATTGAATGTACTAAATTAAAAAAATAATTTATTTACAAAATAAGCTCATGAAAAATCAAGGGTCTTTAATTTGAACAAGGATTCAACTCGCTCAACTTTACCATCCTAATAATGTTTGAGACGTTGACCATTAACTTTAAACGTACCTCCATGATTGTCGTATAATTCAACAACTCCATGAGGATACACTCGGTAGATGGTATAGGGTCCTTTCCATCGGGATTTAAGCTTCTCAGGAAATAACTTCAACCTTGAATTAAACAACAAAACCTTCTGATCTTCTTTAAACTCGCGAGGTTGTATATGACCATCATGCCATCTTTTTTTATCTTTCTTTACACATTTTAACATTCTCATAGGAAAACAATCTCAACACTTCCAACTTATCCAATTACAACATCCTTCTCTCATCGACTTGCTAAAGATCAAAGTTCAATTGCTTCAAGGCCCAGTGAGCTTTATTCTCCAACTCTAATAGCAAATGACATGCCTTCCCAAAAACTAACCGATATGGAGTTATTCTTAACGGTGTCTTAAAAACTGTTCGGTAGGCTCATAATGCATCATTGAGCCTTCGAGACCAATCTTTTCTACTAGGGTGTACTACCTTTTCAAAGATACCTTTGATTTCATGGTTCACTCTCTCAACTTGCCCATTGGACTGGGGGTGATAGGCAGTAGAATCTTGTGCTTCACATCATATTTGTCAAGCAACCGCTTAAGCCATTTATTCACAAAATGAAAACCTTCATCATTAATAATAGCTCTTGGTGTCCCAAATCATGTAAACACATGCTTATGTAGGAATCACATGACTACTTTAGCATCATTTGTAGGGTACGCTTTAGCTTCAACCCACTTGGATACATAGTCCACAACTACTAAGATGTATTTGTTCCCATACGAAGAAGGAAACGGGCCTAAGAAATCAATGCCCCATACATCAAATAATTCAATCTCTAAAATGCTTGTCAAGGGCATTTCATTCCTCTTTGATATATTTCCGGTCCTTTGGCATTTATCACAGTTCTTCACATAAGCATAAGCATCTTTAAATAGTGTAGGCAAAAAGAAACCTGCTTGCAAAATCTTAGCTACAGTATGTGAACCACGAAAGTGTCCCCCGCTTGGGGATGAATGGTAATGATACAATATCTTAGCAGTCTCACTTTCAGCTACACACTTTCGAATTATATTATCTGCCCATTGTCTGAACAAAAACGGATCCTCCTAAAAATAATACCGACTATCATGATGGAATTTTTTTCTTTATTGGTATGTCATTTCTCGAGGAATTATTCTAGATGCAAGATAATTGGAAAAATCAGCAAACCAAGATCTTTCATGAATTTGACTTACCTCAAATAAGTGTTCATCTAGGAAATTCTCGTTGATAGGCACAAATGATTGAGTTACCTCATCTTGTTCCAACCTTGACAGATGATCAGCTAATTGATTTTTGACACCTTTTCTGTCTTAGATCTCAAGATCAAATTCTTAAAGTAAAAGGATCCAATGAATTAGCATTGGTTTCGCATCTTTCTTTGTGAGCAAGTACTTAATGGCCGCATGGTTAGTAAATACTGTAACTTTGGTACATTCCAGTCGATCTAACATCTAATCCATAAAGGGCAATGGAAAATGGACCTTTCGAATGGCTTTGTTCAACTTTCTATAATCAATACAGATTCTTCAACTAGTAATAGTTGTCGTTCGAATGAACCCGTTGCGCTCATTTTTAACAATCATGATTCCACCTTTCTTCAGCACACAGTGTACCGGACTTACCCACGGACTATCTAAAATAGGATAGATGATTCCTACATCTAACCATTTGATCACTTCCTTTCTAACAACTTGAGTTGCACAAATTCTCTAACCTCCAACTCCAACAGTTCAAACCATGTGGATTGAATAAAATTTCTCAGATTGGCTTCCATCAAAGCCATGTTTTCTTCACCTTCTTCATCCTCCAAAAGGTCAAGATCTAAAGCTTTATCCAATGGATCTTCTTCAAAATTGTTTTCCATAGAAACCAAGGTTTCTATCTCTTCCATAACTGAACATTCTTCTGCCAAATTTAGAAATTTCATCATTTTAAGAATGTTAAAGGTTACCTGATCGTCTTGAACTCGCACGGTGAGTTCACCTTTTTGCACATCAATTAACGTTCTTTCCGTGGTTAAGAAAGGTCTCCCAACGATGACCGGCACTTTCTTATCTGCTTTAAAATTTAAGACAATGAAATCAGCAGGAAAAATAAATTTATCGACTCTTACCAAAACATCCTCGATCTTTCCTTTGAGATATGCTAAAGATCAATCCGCTAGCTGAACCATCACAGTTGTAGGTCTTACTTCACATATCCCTAATATCTTGAAAATGACTTAGGCATCAAGTTGATACTTGCTCCTAAATCACACAAAGCTTTACCACAATAGGATTCACCAATGTTACAGGGTATAGTAAAGCTTTCTGGATCTTTCTATTTCGGTGGCAGTTTGTTCTGTAGGAATGCACTGCACTCCTTTGTCAAGGCAACATTCCCATACTCACTCAGTTGTTTTTTCTTGGACAATATATCCTTCATAAACTTCACATAATTCTGCATTTGTTCTAAAGCATCCACCAACGGCATATTGATGTGTAACTACTTCAGGACATCAAAAACTTCTTGAATTGCACCTCTTGTTTCTACTTGTGTTGCTGTAGTCTTTGCAGATATGGAGGTGATGGAACTTTCGGTTGAACCGGATAACTCTTTTGAGTAGGTAAATCTAGATCTAAAGAAGATGTTAAAGTATCTAAATTCAGTAAATTAGGATTTACCTATCAGTCTTTGCAGATTCTGATTCCTTTGGTGTAAGAATTTCAACAGCTAGTGATTCTTCTCAACGGGCTTATCTTTGACATCAATCAATCGGGGCTCCAAAATTTTGCCACGTCGCAATGCCACTTCCTTTATATGTTCTTTACCCAAATTTCTTGGATTCTCAGTATCACTCAGCAAGTTTCCTTACGACCTATTACGAAGCTCTATAGCTAACTGACCCATTTGGTTTTCCAAATTTTTCAGTATTGCTCTTGCTTTGGATCAAAGTGTCATTCTTTTCCATGTATGCTTTCAACAAGTTCTCCAAACTATTTGATGGCTCAGCTTGAGGTGGTTTTGGAGCTTGCTGATTAAACCCATGAGATTGGTTGAGTCTGTGCTACAATGAGTTGTGGTTCGATCTATTTCCTTGGTTGCTCCAAGAAAAGTTAGGATGATTACGCCACGAAGGATTGTAGAAGTTGGACTGGGGTCCTTGTCCACTCCTATTCTGATGTTGGTTCCCCACATAGTACACTGACTTGGGATTTGATGGACAATCTCAAAAGAATGACCTTTCTTACAGTACGCACAGGAAACTACTTTCGTACGGACTTGCTGGCTGAGCTACAAAATTATTAGCACTATTAGCAGTAAATTGTTTTAACATAGAGGAAATAGACGATACTTGAGCTGATAACAAAGTGAGGGCGTCAACTTTATGAACTCTGGCTACACATCTTCCTGAAGCTATTTGACTTGTTGGCCATTGATAGTTATTACTCACGATCCTCTCGATGATCTCATAAGCCTCATTATAAAACATAGACAAAATTACACCATTCGTAGAAGCATCTACCACCAATCTCGTATGTGCATTGAGACTATTATAGAATGTCTCCAACTGGATACAATGAGGAATCCCATGACGAGGAAACTTACGAAGTAATTCCTTGAATCGCTCCCAAGCCTTATATAAAGACTCATCATCCAATTGTTGGAAAGTTGTGATCTCGTTCCTCAACTTAGCATTTTTGCTAGGCGAGAAATACTTAATGAAAAATCTCTTTGCTAATTCTTGCCATGTAGATATGGAACTTTGTGGCAATGAATTGATCCATGCTCGTGCTCGATCTCAGAATGAGTACGGAAAAAACTTCAACCTCAGTGCATCTTCAATCACACTGGCTATCTTGAATGAATCACTCACCTCCATAAACAATCGAAGGTCGAGATGTGGATCTTCTGTGGGCATACTACTGAATTGGCCCACCATTTGGAACATTTGAAACATCATTGGTTTCAATTCAAATTGGGTTGCCTCAATATCTGGCTTTTAATTCTTGGGTTTAACTCACAAAAAAGTGGCACAGCATATTGTCTGATGCATCGATCCCTATCATCGATAATGAGGATAGGATTTCATACATGATCAGCTTCAATACCTTGATCTTGGTTCTGATTTCCAAGGTCCATCTCTACTTGTCTTTGAGTTTTTCATTCACATCTTCTTTGTCTGAAAGTTCGTGTAACATCCTGATTTTCGGATTTATTCGTGGTTTTCAATATTTTATAAAGACTTTAAATTTTTGCATTTGGATGTGAAATTAATATTTTGAGTAGGTAAATGGGCTTATAGAAGGCCCATGTGTTGGCCAAAACTTCGGTTGAATTTTTGAAATTTTGGACTTTGGAGTTAGGGGTTACGCTAGGAGGCCTTAAGTAGAGTTGTGGGTAAATTGCATCACAAAAGAGCCTTGGTAAAGTGGCAAGGGTGACGCCACTAGGCTCCTAGAAAAGTGGCGTGTGGAGCTTTGGGAAGGCAAGGGATCGATTCCTGTGTTGGCAAATAGATGCATTTATTTTTTTAAGTGCGAGGAGGGTAAGTGTTGGAGTTCGGTGGATTTCGCTATAGCGAGTTGGATCGATTTAAATGCTTGGATTAAGGAGGGATAAGGGAGATATTTAAGGATTTGGATGAGACTAGGAGTTGGTCAATTATGGGAATTGAAGAGGGAAAATTGGCGGGGGTTATGATGTTAGTATTTGGCACTTAGGGTATTGAGTGGTGCCGTTTTTCTTCTGGTTTAACACATTAGGGTTGTTTTTCCTCTCTATTCCCTCCCTAGCCGAAACTATCACCTATCTTGTTCTTCTTTCTTCATCTTTCTTCTCCAAAGTCGTCCATCAAACCTGCTTATCATCAGCACCTTTGCCGAAATCACAAAAGCCGAAATCCTGCGGTCATTGCTTGTGCCATTTTCCTCAAAGCCAGGTTCTCCTATGTCTTTTGTTTTTATTAATTTACGATTATCTTATCTTAATCCTAGATACCTGACGGCAATTCTTCTTCAAGGTCATAGCCTCACATTATCATCTCCTTCACCACCCAAAAGCCGAAAGAACCATAGATTTGGGGGCTTATAGCCGAAACTTCAAGACTTTGGAAATCGAGTTCTACCATCGTTTGATAGATAAATCTGCACCGGATTGCAAGGAAATCAAGTAGGAGTAAGGGGTAAGTACTTATCATCTCAAATCTGTTCTTATTTTGCGATGTTAAGAAAAGTCGAAGTCCCTAAAATTAGGGAGGCTGTCGATTTGAGCATAAGGATTTAAGGGTTTATAACTAATGTTTTCTCTCGGTGACTAGAGTCTTCTTAAGCGTTGGATCAAAAGCGTGAATCATTGGAGCAATTGGATTCGGAGCTAGCTATCGATTTTGACAAAAAGGTAAGGTTTCAAAGGCTTTTAGGGACATAGTTCGATCATGGATAAGTAGGTTGTGGGTTTAGTGATTATGGTGTGTAAATAAGAACTGTGCTAATCAATTGTAGGATATCGAAAGAGATCTCAGTAGCAGTCGTCGCGAATCAGGTGTGTACCGAACACCTTTTCTTAGTTCAATTCGGCAAAAAGCCGAAATGCCAAAATTCTGGCATTTCATAGGCTTGTGAGTATGCGAATGCTCTCAAGACATAGAGTAATTGTTAGATCTAGCACCGCAAAGTGGTAAGTAAGTTTGTGTGACGTTTCAACGTACTTGAAATAGGGCCTCGATAGGTTAAAAGCGGGCCCAATGGGCTTACTACCAATATGGGCAAGAGGTGGGCAAAGTAGCTTTGTCGGTTAGATGGGAGAATCAAATTTCATATGATTGTTAAGAATTCTGGAATAACGTGTGTAGTTGCGTAAGTATGAAATTACCCCTAAAGAGCATAAATACCAAATACCCCTAGGGTTTAAATTGGTTAAACCGCATGATTGATTAATCGTATTTTACATGATATGCATTTATTAATATCTCATTGCATGGGATTGGGGTAATGATGGAGGAAGTCTTGAATGTGGTTCATCCACGATCGGAGGCTTTGCCTCAATCGATCGATAATTGAGCGGCGTTCTTTAACTGTGGAGTGTAGGGTGGGTGGGTTGAGATATTCCCCACATGGAGTGTAGGGTGGTGCACGGGACCGTGTAGCGGTTGGTGGGTTGAGTAGTCTCCCAAGTTGGGCTTGCATTCATTCTTGATATTGTTACATATGTTATCGAATCGGGCCTATGGGCCATCTGTTTTGTTAAAAAGGGCTAAGGCCTTGCTATCAGATTCGAAAAGGGCTTGACCTCTCGTGTCTCGTTATCTGAATAGGGCTTAGGCCCAATGGGCTCGAGCTGATTTGGGCTTTGGATGGGTTTCAGATACACCGAGTTTTCCCAAGCTCACCCTTCCTCTTCCATCCTTGCAGGTGAGCCCTAGTTGGTGGACTTGGAGCTGGGCAAGGGATTCAGAGTGGCCATGAAGATTGATTGCCGATTTTAAATAAGTTTAGCCTTTAATTTGGATTATTTTATTTTTATTATGCTTAAAGTTGTAATAAGGCCGCTCTTTTTAATTGATTTTATTTTGGGGATTATTAAACTGGTTAGCACTAGGGTTCGCTTTTATAAAATCTACTTGTTTTTAAAAGATCACGATGACGCGCAAAGTTTCCATAAAGTAAATGTTTTCCCAAGAAAAATAAATATTTTAAGCAAACGTTTTGCAACCTTAATCATTTTCTTAAGATGGTCATAATCAAACGGTTTTCTCAAAATTATACGAGATGTTAGAGTGTGGCAATGGCGGTGTGCATGTCTAGGATTGGATCCGAAGGAGCTTGGTACTTAGCGGTCAAGCGGACTCACCTCTTCTCCTTCTGGTTTCCTACCGGTGCATGCTTCCATTCACTTTAACCTACTTTTAAAATGTCTTTTACAACACCAACTAAGTTTTCCAACTAAGTAATACGGAATGTTTTGAACGCTTTGATGTGGCGCATCAGATCTGGTCATAACGTCTAGGCCGGGTTTGGGGTGTTACAGTTCGCTCAATTTTAGGGTCTATAGAGAGTAAATTGATAATTCTATCTATGCTCATAAACACCTGAAAAGAAAATCACAAAATTAAAAAGAATAAGTTAGTAATGTTAGAAATAAATCAAATTGAAAATAAATAATTTCACGAAAGAAATGACTATGGCAACAGTTAACAATCCCCGGCAACGATGCCAAAAACTTGTAACGCGTAGGTTTGTGCAAGTGAACACAGTCATTATCAAGTAAGTATCGAGTTATCATCTCTACAGGGATTGTATTTGTGCTAGGTCACTTAATTTGTAAAATTCTATTAATAATTTGGTAAATAAAAACACAATTTAGTCGAGAAGTGATGATTAAAATATATTAAACTAAATGCAATGATCCCTAATGCAAGTTAACCTAAGTATGCAAACTATACGAATGAAATAGATTTTAGCAAAATTAAACACAATTTGCAACAATTATAACATAAATAATCTAGGAAAATTACTTTAATTAAACTCAATCTATTATCAACATGCTTAATAATATTCGAAAAAACATTCTATGGCAACTTGATCTTTCATGAGTTTGGAAACCACGTTAGGTCCTTTCGGTATCCTTTACTTAGAAAATACACATTTTACTGATCCTCATTTACTAAGGTTTTCTTAGTATTCGTGCGAAGTAACATGGACGTGTTAGGTTTGAAACAGTTTAATCACACAAATCTAAAAACTATGTAGATAACAGAGCCTGGTGAGGGTTGTTATGCAACTTGCAATATAATCGGGTTAGGATCTAAATTTAGCATGCACATTTTAATTAGGCATCCACTAGCCATCGTCTGGTTAGGATCGCTCAGCTAATTCAGGTGCATTTCAATCACGTATGAATGAAATACAGACTTGATTTTAATTGAAAACATGATCGACTGAGGCATAAACATTATAAGCATGAATCCAATAAATATTATTTAATCAAAGTAATTATCCTAGATCAAATAAAATTAAGCTAACATTGTTGTGAACAAGAACAAAGAACACATAGCAAACATCTTTAAATTAAATTAAAGAAAAGAAAGATTAAACCCAATTCAAAATGGCTGTCACCCAAGACCCTGACTGACGAGGCTCCTTCGTTCCTTTACTTCGCTCATTTGCTGATGGCTCTTCAAAATGGTCGACGAAGGGTTCTTTAAGAGGCTCAAATGCTAAAATCTTTATGAAAAGGTGATGATAGTTGTGGGGAGAAAAGAAGAATGCTAAGAGAATGAATGAAGAATGAAGGATAAGTGATGAGGGATGATTAGAAATGTGAGAATGAGGTCTTATTTATAGGTGAGGAGAGGGGGTAGTTTATTAAAAATAGGAGTTTTCATCTTTTGAAGCATCTTCCATGGGTGGCCGGCTATAAATTGAGGAAGTTGAGCTGATTTTTGCTTGATTTTTGTTCAATTTGAGTGCCACAACAACTCAGGACTGAGACTCAGTCAATTGCAAATCTTCAGGTAAATCTCTAATTTCTTCAACTCTTCAAGGACCTTGTGCAATTAAACTAAAAATTGGTTTATGGACAGCTATGTCCAGCCGAATTTTGGGTTGACTTGGTCCCAATTTGGACGGTTTTGTAATCCAGCAAAACTATCAGACTGTCCAGAATAAATTAACAAGTTATTAATGAAATATTTTAAAATGAATTATTCAATATGATTTTTATTTTATTTTTTAATTTAATCATGCATGGCCCACTTTATGTCTTAAAAAATATAATATATTCAATTAATGTAAAATAAGCCATTTATTGCATGAAAACTATATAATAAAACATATTTTAATAATTTTGATGTCCTAATTTCATATTTTCACATATTTCATCAATTTATTAAACAATTACTTAGTTTTAACAACATATTTAAGTAAAAAGTGATAAATTACATAGGAAAAGTCCTATATATTTTTTAGTTTACATGCTTCTTCCATGTGGGGTTCCTACGTAGAAAACTTCAAAACAAAACAAATATAAAATCTATTGTTAGTCCTATTCCTAAAACTATTAATTACAATCTTTCAAAATAAAATGCTCAATTCAATCTTCCTCATCCTCTTTAGAGGCTATCTCATCTGCCTCTTCTCTTTGCTCTCCATTTTCAGTTCCCTTTTCACTCTCTTATTCTTGCTTTGCACAATGAATTTGCATCAGATCAAGCATGTCAATCAAATAATTAAGGACTCTCATGTTGTTCCATCGTGCGAATTCATAAAGGATCAAACTTATTTCTTCTATCCATCATATCATTTTGTCTATTTATACTTCACTACTCTCAATCGTTTTTCTTTGTGGTGTCATCTTTTCTTTTCTTCTGAGGAAGGGGGCACATCAATCTTTTCTATTCTCCTTTAGTTCCATTCTATAATCTAATTTCGATTGACTTCTCGATACTGAATTTACATAGAATCATCAATTAAACTCTTTTGTTAGGCGTATGTATTGTTTATTCTTTCCATAAAAACCTTTATTCTTTTGCAAAGTATCGTCACGAGATGGGGGAAGAAAATCCGAACCTTCTAACCATTAATGTAATACTTCATACTTTGATGGATCCATTGCCCTATACATACATGTTTTCTCTATAAACTACTATATATTATAATAGCTCAAAATGTATTGACATTAAAAACGTTAAGAGTAGGTGTAATTCTAGTGAAAATAGATTACATCCACATTTTAGCTATTGGAAACATGATAGCATGATTAAAGCTGGTCGGTAGTCTTGTATCTGGTCGGAGATTCCATTCACCTCAATTTTCAGTTAGATACTTAACTATGCTTTCCATATCATCATCTTTAAATTACATGAGATCAGGGTTTTATAAATAGTCAGGCTCATAATATGTAGTATCATAGTATTTACAATTTTTTTTGTGGAGAATGGCGTATCCTTCCCTCTTACTGTTACCGTTTCCACATGACTCCATGTGGCCTCCGGGTTTCCTAGTCCCTAAGAGCAATATAAAATACCTAGATGAGTGGGATAACAACATTTTCTTTTGTGATCGAACAAAAACATTCCCATTTATGATACCATACTAAAGACCAAGTTTCGTTGTAAATAACTGTAATAGCCCCTTTTTTGGTCAAATCAGAATAGTGATTTCGGGACCACAAATCCAAAATAAAATAATTATTTTATTATTATTTCAATGTTTACAGCATGATAGTGTGTTTGTGTGAAAGTTTCGTTAAGAAATTTTATCATTTGAGTGTTTAATTTGATAAAAAGGACTAAATTGCGTAAAGTGCAAAACTTGAGTTCTCTTAGCTAAAGGTGTCTAATAGCTATAGAACCTTAGAATAAAGGTCCTTATGTGGTAAATAGCCCATAAATTATATAGTAGATGTTAATGGTTTGGCATTATTGAAATTTTGAATTAGTAATAAGGTTATTTTTGATATTTAGTAAATATAGTTAATTATAATAAAACAAACAAAAATTAAATGCTTTCATCTTCATATTTTGTCAAAATTGAAGAGAATAAAAATCCATTTCTAGGGTTTAAAGTTTTGGTCAATTGCTAGCCTAATTGTAAGTTCGTTTTTGTCTCGTTTTTAATGATTTATATGTTTTTTAGAATGTTGCAACTAGGTCTAGCTAGCCCAGGGACTAATTTGTAAAACTGTTAAAGGTTTAGGATGTTTCCATTGATGAATATGTATGAGCTTTCATGATTGATGATAGATTATGAATGTTTGATGATAGTTATACAAGTTTTGTTAAGTGATTTTTAGTAAAAATGCAAATTAGGGATTAAATTATGAAATGTGGAAACTTTATGGCTAAAAGGTGAAATAAATGAAAATATGGGTTGATATGTGTACTAGGAAGATTCGACTAGCATGGGTTGATATCAAATTGCATTAATTTGTGTTTTCATGAAATAAGGACTAAATTGTAAAAGTTGTGAAATACTTAGGGCAAAAGTGTAAATGTGCTTTAATGAGTGTTTTTGGATTAAATTGAATAGAGTGATAATTAAATAAGCTAAATTTTATTACATTAGATCAAGAAAAGCAAAATTCAGATCTAGATCGGGGGAAAAACAAAGTACTCGACTAATCGACCTATTTCGCCGTTTTTGCATCCGAGGTAAATTTGTATGATTAATAAGCTTAATGTTATATGTGTTTATATGATTAAATATTATAATTGTGATATTACAACACTACAGAACCTATCGACAGAGCATTGACACAGTGAGAATCTCGGTTGAACCTTAGGAATAGATAGGATACTAGTGACATGTCATTAGGGGTTATTGTGATTATGTGATCCAGGTGCTGGTCTTGTACGTCCTACCAGTGGCTGAGTATACTAGCATGTGTTACAGTTATTTGACAGCTTGTGTGAGTAACACCGTGTAGCTATGTCTTGACTGACAGTTTGTGTGAGCAGGCCCGTTGATAGCTCAAAAGTGAGCATATATGTGATATGAGATTGATATAGAATTGGCTATGTATGTGGCACTTTGGTGCGAGATTTCCTAGTATCCAATATTACTTTGAATGGTTCAACGGGAAAAGATGATGGTATTAGGATATAAGCAATGATATGGATCAGTTCAAGTACTCGTGATAAGTTTGGCAAGTAAGTGATAATTGATAAGTTTATTTGAAACGTAAGTGAAAGTTGATGAATTTATACTTGATACATAGAATTACGGCAATGTGCAAATTGTTGATTTGAATGTAATACTTATGTTACTTATGTTCTTTAAATGGTGAATGAGTAGGCAAATTATACTTATTAATCATATGAGCTTACTAACCTATAAAGCTTACTCTGTTTATTTTCCCGTGTTTTTCATGATTTCAAAGCTAGCTCGGATTCAAGGATCGTTGGAGACTTCATCACACTATCAAGCTATCGTTTTGGTACTTTTGAATCTACATTTTTGGAATGATGTGTATAGGAACTTTGGTCATTTTGGTATATGAGTTAATAATGATTTTGGTAATTTGAAATGGCTTGTAAATGTTAAATGCTTCTAGTTTTGTATATAGCCATGTGAATTGGCCTAGTTTGGTTAGTTTGGTTATGAATATATATGTGTGTAAATGGCCTATATTATGTGATTGAGGTGGGATTTTTATGCTTATTGATAGAAGGGATTATGGATGTCAAATGGTTGATAATAGAGAAGATGGATGCTTGTGAATTTTAGCATAATGATGCATGTTAGGAAATGTTTAATTAATTGAATTGTATATGTGAATTTGGTATAAGGTAATAGCCCATTTTGTGACTTGTGTATAATGTGGATAATGGAATTGAGTTGGCATGATTTAGGTTTGATTTAGTTGGTTTGAATTCCTATATATGTTATGTTATGGTACAATTTGGTTTGGTGTAAGTGCATTCAAATTTGGGAGGCAAAATGGTTTGGTAAATAGCCTATTTTTGTCCACACGGGTTGGGACAGGGGTTTTTCTCATTCGTGTGTGACACATGATTATGTTACACAGCCGTATGTCCCTTGGATTTGAATTAAAAACCCTTCTTGCTATTTAGAACCTCTGGCCATTTTAAAAATTTGTAAAAACCTTAGTTTTGTTGGTTTATTAAAATCCATTCTCTTATAAAACATTATTACCTTTAAAACTTTATTTGCTGTGGAACCTTAGCTTAGAGTTTTGCAGAAACGTGATATTTTGAAAAACAGTTATTGTTTTGGAAAAGAAAACCGTGTTCTACTCCAGCAGTTATAAAATAGTATAAAGAACCAGAAATTAATAGAGGCCTTGTTACAACCCAGATCAAATATAAGTAATTGTAAATATATAACTTAAAAGAAAGTCAGAAACAATAGCAGTTGTGTGGCCACCTCCGAGTCCCTCGCAGCACCGATCCTCCTAATGCTGGGGATTACCTGCACAGTTAACAAAAAGGGTGAGTTTATGAAAACTTAGTGTGTAATCCCCTCCTAAACTAAAACAGTCAGTAAATAGACAGGATTCAGAATTAGTCTGGGCCGGAGCCCATTACAGCAATAGAACAATGTATGTAGGCCAAATCCAAGTACAATTTCACTTGGGTCTCAGCCCTCATTAGATCAATTGGGCCTAGCCCATTCTCAAAATCAGTAACAGTTGGGCCTAGCACATTAATAGAATCTGGTGGGCCTAAGCCCAGTATAGAATCAGTATCAGATGCGGATATGCAATAGATTCCCAGCCCAGTCCAACCAACACACCACCCGTACCAACCAACACACCATGTGGGATAAAATCGACCTACCTAGCCAACACACCAAGCTTAGCACCGGTTGTGGTACTAAGGCAATAGGACGACTCAACACAGTAAATAGGATGGCTCAATGCAGTAGAAAGGACGGCTAAAGGCCGTAAATATCACAGCAATGCTGCCAGTTAGCAGAACTACTATAAGCCATAAGTATCACAGAAAGGCTAAAGCCTTATATAAAATGGCTACAGGCCGTACACTTCCTCCGTTCATAAAAACCTAACCCCATGCAATATGTCATGTCATAAATATTACATGCATGCAAAGTCATACTCAGCACAATCATATATGTAAATCATATGCACATCAGTCATACGGAACATAAAGGCATAATCGTCATTCTACCATACAGGGGTATTACAGTCATTTTACACTATAATGGTATTTTGGTAATTTTACAAACTGAGGTCTTAACGACCCAACAGAAGGTCCATCGTCACCTCGAGCTACTTAAGTAACCTAAACAGACATAACAATACAAATAGCCCTAAGGCCCATTACTCGGCCTAAGTGGGCCCACACCCTCGTGTGCCCTATTTATCCCAAATTTAGATACGGCTATGTGACCTGTATAGCCCAGTCCAATAATTATCACAAGTTGCAGATTCAATTCATGTGGGGCCCACGAGCCTATTGGGCCCACATAGCCCATCTAGGCCCAACGTGGCCCAGAACTACCAAAGTCGTGTGCGCGACATGTCAAGTCTATCTACATCCCACTTGATAGTGAAGTTTACACAAGTGGGCCCACAGGCCCATCAAGGCCCAGTACAACCCCAGCACACGAGAACGCTCGTGGCAGCCTCTACAGTCTTTCACCCATGACTTGTGGGCTAGGTTTGCCCCTTGTATGCTCGCACACTCGTGAGGCCCCTAATGTCGAGGTTTCAGCTTTTCAAATTTTGCCGACTTCCAACAAAGAAGGGCTTGAATACACACTTCTTTATGAGAATGCACCGAAGTCCACGATCACTAACCTTGGCACATCCTGCATTGAGTCTTAATCACTTTTTCCCTCACCAACTCATCTTGTTCGCTCTATTTAAAGTCAACTTCTCGCCAAATCTCATGTTAGCTTCCCGATGTGGGATCACTTTTAACCATTAAGAAGATTTCTTTTTTTTATATGACCACTTCAACCACAGAGTTCCAGTCCAACTCCACCTCCTACACAGCTCAAACAGTAAAATAAATACTCCATTGCACATCCCAGGACTTGAACCTTAGACCTCAAACAGTTACACAACACGCCATCTTGCCACTACGCCACAAGGCTCTTTGTGTCACCATTTTAGCCTCAATTAAATATCACTAGACCACACCGCAACCACTAGACCACATGCTTCCTTGTTTCATTTATTTACCACAATAATTTAAAAACCCTTCATCCAAGCACCTAGGGTTTTATTCACTTAAAACCAAGATTTTTGCTGAAGCCCAGATTTGAACCCAAGATTTCTCCAACACTTCTCAGAGTCATTGACCACCAAAGCAGACATTTAATTGTGTCATTTCCTTGCACAATTAAATGCTTATATACAACCTCCTAACAGACCCATACTCAAGGCCCAATACTTTTAGGCCCAAATTCGAGGCATTACATTTCTACCCCCTTAAAAAAATTTCATCCTCTAAATTTCCAACTATCTGAACAAGCGCTTAGCTCAATCAACACCACTACACTCCTGCTGCGCACTTTAATTCCAAACAACACTAATACACTTTTAACTTAAGCTCAAAACCTCTCACACCCAACCAAACATCTAATCACAGAAGCAAACAGATATTTACCACACATGCATACAATTTCTATATTCAAACATCATATCCAAACAAAACAAACCTGACTTAAAAGGAACTGTGCAATCCCGAACCCGATGCTCCTTAGACCCGAATCTGAGACACGCTCCTAACTTCCTCTATCATTCGCCAGGATGGCACCTTTTGGAACGCTCGCAAGCCAAAAATTTCAGACACACCTTAAAGCATTTCACAGAACGAGGCTCCTGCTTCAGAGGACTATGATCCCTCTTCCTACTGCACTCCAAGCGCCTAGCCTTAAGTGTTTCATCATACGCCTTAACTCTTACCTCGGACATTTCCTCCAGCACTTCCCTTACCAACCAGGTCAATGCCTCTGTACCAAGTTCAATGTTATTGTTACCCGAATTTGGCGGACTTACCTTGACTACAGTTTCCTGAATCATTCCATGTTCCGGGGAGATGGGCAACTCCTCGCGACCTTTCTTACCTTCAGATTCCATCACAGTACTGTTGCTAACTTAAAAAAAAATTCAAATTTCCAGAACATCACTGAATAACTACAAAATCTAACTTTAAGTACAGTCTAAAAGAAAACATACAAATTCGGCATCGGCGGTAACCACACTTTCAGGAAAATATTCAGAAAAACATTTCAAATACTTCAAATCTTTTCAAACCTTTTTGAAACAATTCTTTCAGAAATACAATATTAAAATCCATTACACAATCGAGTTTTACAACTTGGCTCTGATACCACTAAATGTAACACTCCAAACTCGCCCTAGATGCTATGGCCGAAATCTGGCGTGTCATATTGAAGTGTTTTTCGAAAACCATGTTCTCATTGAAAACATTTCTTGCTATTTAGAACCTTTGGCCATTTTAAAACTTTCTGAAAACCATAGTTTCCATTGGTTTATTAAAAGTTATTCTCTTGTAAAACATTATTACCTTTAAAACTTTATTTGCTACGGAAGCTTAGTTTAAAGTTTTGCAGAAACGTGATATTTTGAAAAACAATTATTGTTTTTGAAAGAAAATTGTGTTCTACTCCAGTAGTTATAAAATAGTATAAAGAACCAGAAATTAAAAGAGGCCTTGTTACAACCCAGATCAAATATAAGTACTTGTTAATAGATAACTTAAAAAAAATCAGAAACAATAGCAGTTGTGTGGCCACCTCCGAGTCCCTTGCAGCATCGATCCTCCTAATGCTGGGGATTACCTACACAGTTAATAAACAGGGTGAGTTTATGAAAACTCAGTGTGTAATCCCCTCCTAAACTAAAACAGTTAGTAAACAGATAGAATTCAGAATCAGTCTGGGCCAAAGCTCATTACAGTAACAGAACAATGGGTGTGGGACAAAACCCAGTACAATTACACTTGGGCCTCAACCCTCATCAGAATCAATTGGGCCTAACCCATTCTCAAAATCTGTAACAGTTGGGCCTAGCCCATTAACAAAATCAGGTGGGCCTAAGCCCAGTACAAAATTAGTATCAAATGCAGATATGCAGACAGATTCCCAGCCCAGTCCAACCAACACACCATGTGGGGATAAAATCGACCCATCCAGCCACCACACCAAGCTTAGCATCGGTTGTGGTACTAAGTCAACAGGATGGCTCAACGTTGTAGACAGGACGGCTAAATGCCATAAATAACATAGCAACGCTACCAGTTAACAGAACGTCTATAAGCCATAAGTATCACAAAAAGGCTAAAGCCTTATACAGAACGACTACAGGCCATACACTTCCTCCGTCCATAATAACCCAACCCCATGGAATATGTCATGTCATAAATATTACGTGCATGCAAAGTTATACTCAACACAATCATATATGTAAATTATAGGCACATCAGTCATACGAAACATAAGGGCATAATCGTCACTCTACCATTCAAGGGTATTACGGTCATTTTACACTACAAGGGTATTTCGATAATTTTACAAACTGAGGTCTTAACAACCCAACAGAAGGTCCACCGTCGCCTCGAGCAATTTAAGTAACCTAAACAGACATAACGGTGCAAATGGCCCTAAGGCCCATTACTTGGCCCAAGTGGGGCCACACCCTCGTGTGGCCCATTTAGCCCAAACATAGATACGGCTATGTGACCTACATAGCCTAGTGAAATAATTATCACAAGTTGTAGATTCAATTCGTGTGGGCCCTACGAGCCTATTGGGCTCGCACGGCCCTGTTAGGCCCAACGTGGCCAAGAACTACCTAAGTCGTGTGTGCGACATGACAAGTCTACCTACATCCCACTTAACAGTTACACAAGTGGGCCCATAGGCCCATCGAGCCCTTCGAGGCCCAGAACAGCCTCAGCATACGAGAACACTCGTGGCGGCTTTTATAGTCTATCACCCATGATTGTGGGCGTGGTTCGCCCCTCGTGCGTTCGTACGCTCGTGAGGCCCCGAATGCCTAGGTTTCAGCTTTTCAAATTTTTCCGACTTCTAACAAAGAATGGCTGGAATACACACCTATTTATGAGAATGCGCCAAAGTCCACGATCACTAACCTTGGCACATCCTTTATTGAGTCTTAATCACTTTTTCCCTCACCAAGTTATCTTGTTCGCTCTATTTAAAGCCAGCTTCTCCCCAATTATCATGTTAGCTTCCTAATGTGGAATCACTTTCAACCATTAAGAAAATTCCTTTTCTTATATGACTACTTCAACCACAGAGTTCCAGTCCAACTCCACCTCCTACACAGCTCAAACAGCAAAATAAATACTATATTGCGGATCCCAGAACTTGAACCTTAGACCTCACAGTTACACAACATACCACCTTGCCACTACACCACAAGGCTCTTTGTGTCACCATTTTAGCCTCAATTAAATATAAGGTCTATAGGCCAAAGTCCAGGTTCCTTTAAAAGAAACCAAAATAAATTGCAAGAGCCAATACTTGAACCCAGGCTCCCTTGTAAAACCTTCATGACCCTGCAATCACTAGACCATATGCTTCCTTGTGTCATTTATTTACCAAAATAATTTAAAAGGCCTTCATCCTAGCACCCAAGGTTTTATTCACTTAAAACCAAGATTTTTTCTGAAGCCCAGATTTGAACCCAAGATTTCTCCAACACTTCTCAGAGCTATTAACCACCAAAGCAAACATTTAATTGTGTCATTTCCTTGCACAATTAAATGCTTATATAGAACCTCGTTACCGACCCATACTCAAGGTCCAAAACTTCTAGGCCTAAATTCAAGGCGTTACACGTATCCGTCACCGGACTAGGGTTATGTGGCATTACCGAACATATTAGAACATTTTGTAATCATTTCAAAACAAAAGTCATACATTGTCATATCATAGTCAATTATCAACATAAAATCCCTTTCTTAGGTCAATGAGACCTTAAACATGAATTAGGAAGAGGTCGGGACTAACCCGAAAACATACATAATTTTTTAAAGCTAAACAATTTTTCTAAGTTACAAAGGTCACACACTTGTGTGAACAGGCCGTGTGCCTCACACGGCATTAGACACGCTCGTGTGTCTAGGCCATGGAGAAACAGGGCATACGTACTGACTTGTCTACACCGCCACAAGACACGCCCGTATGCCAGGCCATGTGAAAATTATGGAGGCTACTGACTTGGGTTACATGGCCAGTCACACTCTAACACCCCAAACCCGGCCTAGACGTTATGGCTAAATCTGCGATGTCACATTGCAGTGCATTTTGAAAAACGTAGTTTCATTGTAAAGTCCATTTTGTATTAAAACTCCGTTGCGATTTTTAAGAGTAGTTATCCTATCTTGTTTACTGTTAAATCGTAGGTTGGTTTAGCAAAACATGTGTCATATTAAATTTTTATTATACTTTAAAAACAATGTTTGTCGCGAAAACTTTTAAAACAAATTGCGTAGTGTGGTAGTTGAAAACATTTATCTTTTGAAAACCCGAGCCTTACTGCTAACAGAAATAAACCAACATTAATAAATCCCCAAATAAAAATAAAAACTTAAAGCGGCCTTGTTGAAAAAAAATTCCTAAATAAACTACTTTTACTTAAAAGTCAAATACGAAATCGTAAACAGTGGTATGGCCATCTCCAAGTCCATCGCAGCACCGACCCCCCTAAGGATTACCTGCGCAGATAAGCAAAAGGGTGAGTTACGAAAACTCAGTGTGTAATCCCTATGTATCAAACAGTAGATCATGCAGCGCAAAACAGTCTGGGCCTAAGCCCATATCAATGGCAATATCAGTGTGGGCATTAGCCCATTATAGCAATAGTATCAGTGTGGGCCTTAGCCTAATTCAGTACAGTATCAAAGATGCAAACAGAGATCCTACCCATCCATCCTCTACACTCCACTCCATCCAACCCTACACTCCATGTGGGGATAAAATCGACCCACTCATCCCTACACTCTAGAATATAGCACTGGATGCAGCACTAAACAGTATTTGCAGCAGAGTTGCCAGTACAGTACACTTCCTCCAAAAATATCAATCCCACCCCCATGCATCATATCATGCCATAATATAATACGTGTATGCAAAATGTCATGCTCGAATACAACCAAAAATATCATAAGGGTATATCGATCATTTTACCTCTTAAGGGTATAACGTCATTGTATCAGTACGGGGTCTAAATGTCCTTACCGTCCCTACAGTAGGTCCACAGTTGTCTCAGACAACTCGGGTAACCCTAACAGTTAAACAGTGGAAATGGGCCCAAAGCCCATAACACGACCCATGAAGGCCCACACGCTGTATGGCCCAATAAGTCCAAACAGTGGCCTTGGTCGTGCGACTACATAGCCTGGCCCAAAGTCTTCATATTTCTATGCATGGCCAACAAGCTCGTAGGGCCCACACGACCCATTTTGCCCAACATGGCCACAGTCGGCCTAAGCCCATGAAATTGATCATGGTGGCCTCCACGATCGAATGCCAATGTTTCGTGCATTCATCTCACTAAACGAGCGAGTGTATGCTCGTGTAGCGTCAACAATCGTACATTTTTTGCTTTTTCTGACCTATGCTAATAGCTGTGTGATTACACACCTGGTTGTAAAAACGAGCAAATTAGCCCACGTGCACTTGGAATGACGGAAATGTGCAAGTGTACACAATTGTGACAAGTAATAAAGTGACAAGTAAATGTTGAGTTATCGTACCCACAGGGACTGTAAAAAAGATTATTTATGAATGCAATTTAAAACACTTTGGTGAAAAAATATTTTGTTTAAAGAGGGTGATTAAAAAACTTAAGAAAATTAAAATAAATAAAAAATGATGTAAAAGAAAGTTCTAATGCGCGATCTCAAAATAAGATTTAATCAAGATTGTAACACCCCGTACCCGAGTTCGTTACCGGAGTCGAACATAAGGTGCACACAGACTTAACTTAATTGTTTCACAGTCCATAAAAAAAAATTTTTCCAGACTAGCTGGTTACTGCATCACTGTCGCCTTAAAACTCATATCTTGAGTTTTAAAGCTCGACAATCAGTTTCGTAAATTTTCCCTGAAACTAGACTCATAATTCCATCAAAATATTTTTTTCTAGAATTTTTGGTAGGGCCAATTAGTACAGTTTATTAGTTAAAGTCTCCCCTAATCCAGGGTTCAACTACACTGACCTTCACGCATTACGAATTAGATATCTCCCTGTACAGAGCTTAAATACTGATGCCGTTTGTTTCCATAGAAACTAGACTCAGAGACGAATCTATACATATATGGCATGACCCCTAATTATCTCTGGTTAATTTACAATGAATTTCCAAAGTCGGAACAGGGGATCCAGAAACCGTTCTGGCCCTGTTTCACGAGAACTTCAATATCTCTTAACATATAACTCATATGACCGTTTCGTCTCTTCCATATGAAAGTAGATTCATCAAGGTTCATTTACATAATTTATTCACTATTTAATACCATTCCGACTATTTTTAGTAATTTTTCACATCCACATCACTGCTGCTGTCAGCATCTGCCTTTAAGGTAGGCTTTACCTATTTCATGATTTCCATGATTCAATTGGCCCTTTTTGCATACATAGCACAAAGTGTGATCATGATTAACCATTCCAATGGCTAATCGTTTCAAAACAATTCCATACCTCATAATGATCAACATACAAACGATTATAGTACTATGCTAAAAACGTATATAAGCCATTTTCGCATGGCTATCCAAGTTTACACAAAACCGAAAGGTACATGTCCTACAACAAAAGGGTAGTCCTATACATGCCATTTCCAAGTTCAACCAAAATTGTACCAAAATGGGGGCTTTGATAGTGTGGATGACTTGACTTGATGATCCCGAATCCGATAGCTAACGAGCAAAATCTATAAAACAGAGAGCCAAAGCAACGGGTAAGCATTTTAATGCTTAGTAAGTCTCAAGTAATGAAATCAGCTTTGACTAAAGTATTACATTTACATAACTAAATGAATCACTTTATTAATACACATTCTCATAATCATACTTACTTCACATTACCGACCCTTATGTTTATACACAAAAGAACAACTTAGCCAAAGGCGGTAGCTCGTTTATCAACCGAGCGAATACTTACTTGTAAGGACTCAACTAATTCAAGCACATACGAACATACCTCATTGCTGGAATTTTCACAAGTGTATAAACTGAAATTTTTACAGCAAGATTGCTCATTTCGAATCACGTACCTTGATTTAACCGGATATAACCACAAGCACAATTGCCTTGGTCTTAACCGGATTTGGTAACTTGCACAATTGCCTTGGTCTTAGCCGGATATAACAACTTCATACGAATGCCTTGGTCTTAGCCGGATATAATCACTAGCATAAATGCCTTGGGACATAGCCGGGTATCATTCAAATGCTCATGTACACATATATCAATAATCACGACACATCCATATTTCATTTTCGTTACTAAGGCTCAAACACAAAATATTTAACAAACCTTTACAATTTCGGCTCAATAGCCACACACAAGGAGCATGATTTCAATATAATTCAAGTAGGGTCATTACTCGAAGACTTACCTTGGATGTTGTCGAGCAATTTTGACGGCTACTCGACTACTTTTTCCTTCCCTTTATCGGATTTAGCTCCCCTTTGCTCTTGAGCTTAATTTGACGAATTAATTGATTTAATCATTTGAGCATCGAAAGAGGAATTCAAGGTACTTAGCCAATATATATACTCATTAGGCATCAAAGTCGCATATGTACGAAATCATGAATCGAACTCAACACATTAGTTAATATTCCTCTTAGCCGAATTTTCTAAGCCAAGAATAGGCATCAATATGCTTGCCTCTAACCGAATGCATGCACACCAATTCCCCTCATGTGGCCGAATATGCATGTCCATGTTGAGGCCAATTATACACTTAATACCACACAAAAACAGCATACATTTTACTAACTAACGCATTCCATATTGTAATTCAATACGCATCAATCATTTACTCCATAACCAAACACCATCATATGTAATTATATGCCTTGAGATAGTATATATGTCATACCAATACATCATGTGCAAACATATATATATATATATATGCAAGAGCCGAATCATAAGGATGACTATGACTATCTCATATATTTTCATTATGGCCGAATGCTCCTTCTACCCCATTTACCTTCACAAAGCATGAACTTCATCATCCAACTTACAAGCTTACAATGTCATGAAGTTTAACCTCATAGTATCTATCAAACTCTCACTCAAAAGTGCTAAAAAATATTCAATAATCATCAATCCACCATCACATGCACCATTACAAAGCTTCACTTTTAGCATGCAAATGATATCAACACAACCTCACCTTAGCCTAATATCATCTCCATGACATAGTAAGGATTTGAACCATGGCTAGTTAGAACTCAAGCTAACTACTAAAATATACATGAATCTCATGGCAAAACATCAAACTTACCTTAATAGTGACCTAGGATAGCCGAATGCTTCACTCCCTTCTTCCCTTTTTCCTTCAATTTTCGGCCAAAAGATGTTCAAGGATGAACACACACATTTTTTTTCTTCTTTGTATTTTCTCTCTATTTTTGGCTCAAAGAAAGGATGAACAAATTTTCTTTCTTTCTTTCCCTTCAACTCACGGCAATGGGGAGGGGAGAAGCCTTCACACACATTTTTTTATTACCCATACACCTTAGTTTAATGTTTCTCCCTAATGCACCAACAAAACATGTCTATGACATGTTTTGCCCATCCTCCCTTGTCATGGCCGGCCACCAGTTATAAAAAGAGGGGTATTTGACATGCAAGACCATTGTTTTGCATGCATGCTTTAATTAGTCATCACACATTTCCCTATCCTACTTTCAAAGTTTACTACTAGGTCCTTTTTAGTGAAATTCACATTTATAATCCTAAATCAAATCATCAAAAATGTCACACACGAATTAACACATATCATAGGCATCAAAATGAACATTAAATTATTTTTATGCCTCGGTTTTGTGGTCCCGAAACCACATTTCGACTAGGGTCAATTTTGGGCTGTCACAACTCTCCCCCACTTAAGAAATTTTCGTCCCCGAAAATCTTACCGGTAAATAGGTTTGGGTAACGCTCTTTCATAGAGTTCTCGGGTTCCCAAGTAGCTTCTTCCATCCCGTGTTTGAGCAATAACACTTTTACTAACGGAACCCTTTTGTTTCACAACTCCTTCACTGCACGAGCTAGGATACGAATCGGTTCTTCTTCATAACTCATATCGGCTTGAATTTCAACCTCTGATGGACTAATTACGTGCGACGGATCAGATCTATAGCGTCGAAGCATCGAAACATGAAAGACGTCGTGAATCTTTTCAAGTTCAGGGGGCAAAATCAAACGATACGCAACTGGACCGACTCGTTCGGATATCTCATATGGCCCGACGAACCTCGGACTCAATTTGCCCTTGCGCCCAAATCTGAGTATCTTTTTCCAAGGCGAAACTTTAAGAAACACTTTATCTCCCACCGATACTCAATGTCTTTTCGTTTCAGATCCGCGTCGACTTCGACGATCGGAGGCTATCTTGATTTTCACGGATTACTTTTACTTTCGCTTCAGCATCTTTAATCAAATCCACTCGAAAATTTTGCTTTCACCGAGCTCGGTCCAAAACAATGGTGTACGGCATTTACGTCCATACAAGGCCTCGTAAGGCGCCATCTTAATACTTGATTGGAAACTATTGTTGTGGCGAATTCAATCAAAGGTAAATACCGCTCCCATGAACCATCGAACTCGAGGATGCAACATCTCAACATATCCTCAAGTATCCGAATTATCCGCCGGATTGACCATCGGTTTGGGGGTGAAAGGCGGTCTTGAAATGCAACTTGGTACCCAAAGCTTCTTGCAATTTCTTCCAAAATCGCGAGGTGAACCTCGGATCTCTATCCGACACAACAGAAATCGGTACCCTGTGTAATCTCACAATCTGAGAAACGTACAATTCAGCTAGTTTAACCAATGAAAAATCCGTACGCACAGGGATAAAATGAGCCGACTTAGTCAGTCTATCAACAACAACCCTAATCGCATCCTTCTTACTTGCTGACAATGGCAGTCCGGACACAAAGTCCATTGTGACTAGATCCCATTTCCACTCGGGTATCGTAATCGGCTGAAGTAATCCTGAAGGCACTTGATGTTCCGCTTTCACTTGTTGACATATTAAACATCTCGAAACAAAGTCGGAGATGTCTCATTTCATACCATGCCACCAAAACCGACGTTTCAAATCGTTGTACATCTTCGTACTCCCCGGGTGGATTGCCATTCGGCTACAATGGGCTTTGTTCGAATTATCGAAATAAGTTCAATTCTTTGGAACACACAGACGACTTCGAACCTCAAACAATCGTCATCATCAATTTGAAACTCCGATTCCTTGTTCGAACACACTCAGCCCGCTTTGCAACCAACTCATCGTCAACTTTTCGAGCTTCACGAATTTGATGAGTCAATAATGGTTTGGCCTTTAATTGGCTACTAACACATTGTTGGGTAGAATGGACAAGTGTACATTCATCGTCAGAAAAACAAAGTGATTTTCGCTTAAGGCGTCCGCAACCACATTAGCCTTTCCCGGTGATAATCAATGACAAGCTCATAATCTTGTAACAACTCGAGCCAACGTCTTTGTCGCAAATTTAAGTCTCTTTGAGTCATCAAATATTTGAGACTTTTGTGATCCGAATACACATGGCACTTCTCACCAAATAAGTAATGTCGCCATATCTTTAAGGCGAATACGATGGCGACCAATTCGAGATCATGGGTCGAATAATTTTTCTCATGTGGCTTTAATTGTCTCGACGATAGGCCACAACTCGACCTTCTTGCATCAATACGCAACCTAACCCAAGTAGGGAGGCGTCACTATAGATGACAAACTCTTTGCCGATTCGGGCTGCACTAATCTCGAGCTTCCGTCAAATGAGTTTTCAATTGATCGAAACTTTTCGACACTTTTCCGTCCATTCAAACTTGACATCTTTACAAGCGGTTTCGTCATGGGTGTGGCTATCATCGAGAATCGTTTTACAAACCGTCAAGAGTAATGTAAGCAAGTCCCAAAAGCTCGAACCTCGATAATATTTCTGAGGCTTCAGTTAAGTATGGCTGAAATTTTACACGGGTCGACTCGAATACCCGATGCAGATACCACATGACCCAAGAAGCTAACCTCTCTTAACCAGAACTCACACTTGCTGAACTTAGCGTATAACTGCTTATCCCGTAAAATTTGCAACACTAATCTCAGGTGCTCCGCATGTTCGGTCTCATCTCTTGAATAGACCAAGATGTCGTCAATGAACACCACTACGAACCGATCCAAATACGGTTTGAAGATCCGATTCATCAAATCCATAAATATCGCAGGGGCATTAGTGAGCCCAAATGGCATCACTAAGAACTCGTAGTGACCATATCTCGTTCTGAAGGCAGTTTTGGGTATATCTGAATCTCGAATTCGCAACTGATAATAGCCCGATCTCAAATCTATTTTTAAGAACACTGAGGCTCCCTTCAGTTGATCGAACAAATCATCGATACGCGGTAATGGATATTTGTTCTTTATTGTCACTTTATTAAGCTGACGATAGTCGATACACAACCTCATGGTTTCGTCCTTCTTTTTCACAAACAACACTGGTGCACCCCAAGGTGAAAAACTCGGGCAAGCAAAACCTCTATCCACCAACTCTTGCAACTGAGCTTTCAACTCCTTTAATTCCGTTGGTGCCATACGATACGGAGCTATCGAAATCGGTGTGGTCCTGTACAAGCTCAATACCAAACTCTATCTCCGAATGTGGCAAACCCAGAATTCTTTGAGAAAACATCCGGTATTCACAAACCACCCAAGCAGATTCGGGTTTTATTTCTAACTCCTTATCATCAAGTACATACGCAAGGTATGCTTCGCACCCTTTCTTACATACTACGGGCCAACATTGATGATATTACGGTGGCAACCCTTTAAGTCCGTAGATTCAACTCGGATCATCTCGTTATTTGCGCACCTCAAATCAATAGTCTTGCTTTTGCAATTCACAACCGCATCATGCACGGTCAACCAATCCAACCCAAGAATAACATCAAATTCATCGAACGGCAAAAGCATCAAGTCCGCCGGAAAAGCAGGAACCTCAATTACTAGGGACATTTCTTACACACTTTGTCGACCAACACGTAACGACCCAAGGATTTGACACCCGAATTACGAACTCAGTAGACTCAATAGGTAAAGTCTTACTAGATGCTAAGGTTTCGCATATATAAGAGTGAGTAGAACCAGGGTCAATTAAAGCAATCACATTAGTATCAAAGAGAGTGAAAGTACCGGTAATAACATCTGGCGAGGAAGCATCCTCGCATGCGCCAGATAGCATAAGCCCTAGCAGAGCGCGAGCCTCGGATCTGGTCTTAGCATCTCTAGATCCTCTCGACCACCACTAGCATTGCCCGTATTTCCGGATGGTCTACCTCGGCGGTGGTAGCACCGGTTTCCCACTCGATTTGTATTTGCTCAGCAACCTCGGGCAATCTTTAATAAAGTGGTCGACCGATCCGCACTTGTAGCGAGAGCGGTCACGGAACCTACAGACTTCTAGAATGCCATTTGCCACAATGTCGACACTCGATTACGTCTCGACGTTCATTCCCAACACTGGCGATCAAGTGCCTCGTGTACCATTGTGGGGTCGATCACGATCTCGTCTAAAAGGCCCAAAGTGCCTCTAGACCGCCCACATCATCTCTAAATTTCTTCGATGCATGTTGAAGAGACTTTCCGAGGATCTTTACGAAACTCTCCGGCCCAACATCAACTTTTGTTTTTCTTTTCTAAGCTCTTGACTTTACAAGCTCGCTCGACAAGTACTACGAACTCTCGTATTTCAAGAATGCCAACGAACATTTTTATGTCTTCATTCAGCCCATCCTCGAAGCGTTTACATGATGACCTCGGACGAAACACATTCCGGCGTATCTACTAAGTCTAACAAATTTTCGCTCGTAATCAGTAACTGACATAGAACCTTGCTTAAGCTCAAGAAATTCCTTCCGTTTTTGATCAACAAATCTCTGACTGATATACTTTTTCCGAAACTCAGTTTGGAAAAACTCCCAAGTTACTTGCTCTCGGGCACTGTGAAGTCGAGTGCTCCACCAATAGTAGGCGTAATCACGTAGCAAGGAGATAGCACACTTTAGGCATTCATCGGGTGTACAAGATAGCTCATCGAGTACCCGGATAGTGTTGTCCAACCAAAATTCAGCTTGCTCGGCATCGTCGCTATCCGTAGCTTTAAATTCAGTAGCCCCATGTTTTCGGATTCATCAACCGGGGCTTATTCGACCTTATTTGGTCGGGATTCTCGGAGGCATTGTAGGTCTTGAAATTTGTGTTTGTTGGGAATGGAGGTTGTGGAACACCAGTATTAGTTTGAATGTATTGGTTGAACCAATCATTCATCACGCTATAAAAGGCTTGCCTAGCCTCATCATTCGGATTGCTAGCAATAGGGTGAGAGTCCGCCGGCGTTGTCCCTTGTGCGGGAGCAGGCGCCACACTCTCCACATCATCAGCTATCGCTCGGTTGGGATTGGGATCCATTACTATAAATAAACACAAATTCAAATGTCAGAAATCACCACACTATCAATTAATCACATAATGGCATGTATAGCTAGACCCAAACATATTACAGTAGTCCTAGAATCGACAAAACCGTAGCTCTGATACCAATAAAATTGTAACACCTCGTACCCGAGTCCGTTACCGGAGTCGAACACAAGGTGCACACAGACTTAACTTAATTGTTTCACAGTCCATAAAAAAAAATTTCCAGACTAGCTGGTTACTGCATCACTATCGCCTTAAAAATCATATCTTGAGTTTTAAAGCTCGAAAATCAGTTTCGTAAATTTTCTCTGAAACTAGACTCATAAGTTCATCAACATATTTTTTTCTAGAATTTTTGGTTGGGCCAATTAGTACAGTTTATTAGTTAAAGTCTCCCCTAATCCAGGGTTTGACTACACTGACCTTCACGCATTACGAATTGGATATCTCCCTGTACAGGGCTTCAATACTGATGCCGTTTGTTTCCATAGAAACTAGACTCAGAGAGGAATCTATACATATATGGAATGACTCCTAATTATCTCCGGTTATTTTAAAATGAATTTCCAAAGTCGGAACAGGGGATCCAGAAACCGTTCTGGCCCTGTTTCACGAGAACTTTAATATCTCTTAACATATAACTCATATGACCGTTTCGTTTCTTCCATATGAAAGTAGATTCATCAAGGTTAATTTTCATAATTTATTCACTATTTAATACCATTCCAAATATTTTTAGTGATTTTTCACATCCACATCACTGCTGCTGTCAGCATCTGCCTTTAAGGTAGGCTTTACCTATTTCATGATTTCCATGATTCAATTGGCCCATTTTGCATACATAGCACAAAGTGTGATCATGATTAACCATTCCAATGGCTAATCGTTTCAAAACAATTCCATACCTCATAATGATCAACATACAAACGATTATAGTACTATGCTAAAAACGTATATAAGCCATTTTCGCATGGCTATCCAAGTTTACACAAAACCGAAAGGTACATGTCCTACAACAAAAGGGTAGTCCTATACATGCCATTTCCAAGTTCAACCAAAATTGTACCAAAATGGGGGCTTTGATAGTGTGGATGACTTGACTTCGATGATCCCGAATCCGATAGCTAACGAGCAAAATCTATAAAAAGAGAGCCAAAGCAACGGGTAAGCATTTTAATGCTTAGTAAGTCTCAAGTAATGAAATCAGCTTTGACTAAAGTATTACATTTACATAACTAAATGAATCACTTTATTAATACACATTCTCATAATCATACTTACTTCACATTATCGACCCTTATGTTTATACACAAAGAACAACTTAGCCAAAGGCGGTAGCTCGCTTATCAACTGAGCGAATACTTACTTGTAAGGACTCAACTAATTCAAGCACATACGAACATACCTCATTGCTGGAATTTTCACAAGTGTATAAACTGAAATTTTTATAGCAAGATTGCTCATTTCCGAATCACGTACCTTCGGGATTTAACCGGATATAACCACAAGCACAATTGCCTTCGAGTCTTAACCCGGATTTGGTAACTTGCACAATTGCCTTCGGGTCTTAGCCCGGATATAACAACTCGCACGAATGCCTTCGGGTCTTAGCCCGGATATAATCACTAGCATAAATGCCTTCGGGACATAGCCCGGGTATCATTCAAATGCTCATGTACACATATATCAATAATCACGACAGATCCATATTTCATTTTCGTTACTAAGGCTCAAACACAAAATATTTATCAAACCTTTACAATTTCGGCTCAATAGCCACACACAAGGAGCATGATTTCAATATAATTCAAGTAGGGTCATTACTCGAAGACTTACCTTGGATGTTGTTGAGCAATTTTGACGGCTACTCGACTACTTTTTCCTTCCCTTTATCGGATTTAGCTCCCCTTTGCTCTTGAGCTTAATTTGACAAATAAATTGATTTAATCATTTGAGCATCGAAAGAGGAATTCAAGGTACTTAGCCAATATATATACTCATTAGGCATCAAAGTCGCATATGTATGAAATCATGAATCGAACTCAACACATTAGTTAATATTCCTCTTAGCCGAATTTTCTAAGCCAAGAATAGGCATCAATATGCTTGCCTCTAACCGAATGCATGCATACCAATTCCCCTCATGTGGCCGAATATGCATATCCATGTTGAGGCCAATTATACACTTAATACCACACAAAAACAGCATACATTTTACTAACTAACGCATTCCATATTGTAATTCAATCGCATCAATCATTTACTCCATAACCGAAACACCATCATATGTAATTATATGCCTTGAGATAGTATATATGTCATACCAATACATCATGTGCAAACATATATATATATATATGCAAGAGCCGAATCATAAGGATGACTATGACTATCTCATATATTTTCATTATGGCCGAATGCTCCTTCTACCCCATTTACCTTCACAAAGCATGAACTTCATCATCCAACTTACAAGCTTACAATGTCATGAAGTTTAACCTCATAGTATCTATCAAACTCTCACTCAAAAGTGCTAAAAAGAATATTCAATAATCATCAATCCACCATCACATGCACCATTACAAAGCTTCACTTTTAGCATGCAAATGATATCAACACAACCTCACCTTAGCCGAATATCATCTCCATGACATAGTAAGGATTTGAACCATGGCTAGTTAGAACTCAAGCTAGCTACTAAAATATACATGAATCTCATGGCAAAACATCAAACTTACCTTAATAGTGACCTAGGATAGCCGAATGCTTCACTCCCTTCTTCCCTTTTTCCTTCAATTTTCGCCAAAAGATGTTCAAGGATGAACACACACATTTTTTTCTTCTTTGTATTTTCTCTCTAGTTTTGGCTCAAAGAAAGGATGAACAAAATTTTTTCTTTCTTTCCTTCAACTCACGGCAATGGAGAGGAGAAGCCTTCACACACATTTTTTTCATTTTTTATTACCCATACACCTTAGTTTAATGTTTCTCACTAATGCACCAACAAAACATGTCTATGACATGTTTTGCCCGTCCTCCTTGTCATGGCCGCCACCACTTATAAAAAGAGGGTATTTGACATGCAAGACCATTGTTTTGCATGCATGCTTTAATTAGTCATCACACATTTCCTATCCTACTTTCAAAGTTTACTACTAGGTCCTTTTTAGTGAAATTCACATTTATAATCCTAAATCAAATCATCAAAATGTCACACACAATTAACACATATCATAGGCATCAAAATGAACATTAAATTATTTTTATGCCTCGGTTTTGTGGTCCCGAAACCACATTTCGACTAGGGTAAATTTTGGGCTGTCACAAAGATGATATAGTTGTGTTGGATTAATTGCACTTCTCATCTTAGAATTATTAAACTTATGTTTATATTGTTATGAATAAAATCACGGCAACCCGGTAATTTGCTAACTTATGAATATACTTACATACCAAAATCCATTCATCTCTTGACGTATTCTTATGTCAATTCAACCGACTAAACAGATTCTAGTAAGCAAACATGTTATTGCACATACATACTCATTAAACTGAACTAATCTCTTGCATTGTGACAGCCCTAAATTGACCCTAGTCGGAAAGTGGTTCCGGGACCACTAAACCGAGTCATAAAAAAATATATATATAATTAACCGTCATAGTTGATGCTCATTATATGTACATATGCATGTGTGAAATTTTCATGTTTGGATTTTGTTAATTGTAAGTGAATTTTATCAAATAGGACTTATGTGAGAAAATTTAGAAATGTGCTAGGCAAATGTAAAGTGGTCTATTAATGCATGTTGTGAAAATGATGGGTTTGCATGTCAATTTACCCAAAATTTAAGCATGGTGGCCGGCCATGCTATGAGTGGAAACATGTTGCAAACATGTTGGGTTAGTGGTTATGTTAGAAAGAATAAAATAATGAAAAAAAGGAATATGATGAAAACAAAGGAAAAAAAAAATTGTCCATCCTTTCACATTTTTTTTCCTTGGCCGAATGTCCTAAGAAGAAGGGGGGGAAGAGCTTGAGAAAATCAGCTATGGTAGTTTGCTAGACTAAGGTATGTTTGATGTTGTCCATGAGATTCATGCATGTTTTTAGTTGTTAGTTTGAGTTCTACCTAGCCCATGGTTTAAATCTTTGCTATGGGATAGAGATGATATTCGGCCATGGGTGTTGTCTTCTTGGTTGATGTTTGATGTTGTGGTGATGAGGCATGAAGATGAGTTAAGTTTCGGCTAAGGTGGATTTGTGTTGATGTCATTTGCATGCTATGTGTGAAGCTTTGTAATGATACATGTGTATGGTGCTTTTGATGTTGTGAATGGAAGTAGTGGAAAAGTAAAAGAAAAATTATGTAGAAATGTGGTATATGTGGATTTGTAGGATGTTACAAATATATGTGAAGCTATGCTAGATTAGGAAGAGTTCGGTCAAGTGTTCATGAGATGAAATTTTGTGTTTAGGTGTATTAAAGATGATAGTATAGTTGATATCATATATATATGTATGCATATTCGGCCATCAAATTAAGAGCATAGGTGATGTTGAGTCTAAGCTTTGCACATTCGGCCATATATATATATATATATGCATGTGTGATTGGATTATTGATAGTAGGGCGATAGCATATGGTTATTAGTTGAATAGCTCAAAAACATATGGTAGGAAGATAAGAATTAGTCATGTATCTCCTATGATATGAAATCATTAATATTTTGATATAAATATTTAGCAAGACGGTTAAACTAGTTAATTTGTTGATTAAGCTCAAGAAGTTAAAGGAGGAGAATCAAGCAAAGGCAAAGGAAAGAACATCGAGTAGCCGAGTTAGAACCGTTTTACCCAACACAAGGTAAGTTATTAAGCATATATTTTGTATTGATATAAATAATCATAATACCTATGTACTTATGCCGAATGGAATAATATATAACTACATGAAGTGACAAAATTTATCGAGTGTAAAAAAAAGAAGTGAGATGTATTGAGTTGCTGATTTTGGCACTAAGTGTGCGGGTATAAACGTTTACTATAATGAGATTGGCACTAAGTGTGCGAGTTTAATTGTATAGCACTAAGTGTGCGAGTTTGAATTGTATAGCACTAAGTGTGCGGACTTATTGTATATTTTCGAATAATCATTAACGTTAAGTGTGCAACTTTATCGAGTAGATCATAGACAGCGGAACGAGTAGATATTTTGAGTTCATAAGGAATAGATGTTATGTTTATATTTGGAACTGAGCTTGGTAAGTCTTGAACCTATGTGGTGATTATATTTGAAGTAGGAACATAATATTATTGTGGAGTAGATGAAATGCTATTATTAGTATAATCTAAATGAAAATAAAATGATGTGTGGAGATGCATCAAATATCATATCGAATATCATACGAGATGTCAATGGAGGCTTGGCTAGTTGAGAGCATGTAATCATAAATGTGCGTGAAATTATGGCATAGTCGGTATGGATGGAGTACCTAATCTTGCATTATTTGATTTCTTTTATGATATTTTATAAATGGACAGTAGTGTAATGCTTATGACTTACTGAGTTATATACTCATTCGGTGTGTTTATTTGTCACTTGTTTAGGTTCCTTTGATCCATTTTTGTGTGCTCGGGACCATCGTCAAGTCATCACACCGACTTGCAACTTTTGGTATCTTCTTCCTAGTTGGTCTAAGAGAACATTTCGGCATGTATAGGCTATTATGTTTTGTTTGAACTTTGGTATGTAAAACTTTGGATAGCCATGCGAAAATGGCTTATATACGTTTTGAGCATAATGTTATAGTCATCTTGAATGTATATGTTCATTAAGAGGCATGGAAACTATGTAATAGGTAAAGTCTACCTTAAAAATGGATGCTGATAGCAGCAGTGACGTGGATGTGAAAAATCACTAAAAATAGTAGGAATGGAATTAAATAGTGAATAAATTATATAATCGAACCTTGATGAATCTATTTTCATAGGAAAGTAACGAAATGATCATATGAACAGTATATTAGGAGATATTTCAGTTTTCGCAAAACAGGGCCAGGACAGTTTCTGGATTCCCTGTTCCGAATTTGGAAATTCATTATAAATTAACCAGAGATAATTAGAAGTTTTTCCATATATGTACAGATTCCTTTTCGAGTCTAGTTTGTATAAAAACAAACGGAATCAGTATTGAAGCCCTGTACAGGGAGATATCCAAGTCGTAATGCATGAAGGTCAGTATGGTCGAACCCTGAAACAGGGGAGATTTTAACTAATAAAATGTACTAATTCGCTCAACCAAAAATTATAGAAACAAATTTTTAGATGGATATATGAGTCTAGTTTCAGGAAAAATTTACAGAACTGGTTTTCGACTTTTGGAACTCGAGATATGATTTTTAAGGTGACAGTGACGCAGTTAGCCAGCTCGTCTGGAAATTTAAAATGGACTGTGCAATAAGTGATTTAAGTCTGCGAACCCCTCGTGTCTGACTCCGGCAACGGTCTCGGGTACGGGGTGTTACATGCATATCCCTATGTCAATTCAAATGATTAATTAAATCTAACAAGCATATAAAAGACTATGTGAGGTAACAAGGTATCCCTACCTTGAAACAGTTTAATCACAATAATCTTGCAAGTTATGCAAGGCAATAATATCGCCAGATACATTGCTAATTTAACCTTCAGCTACCTTAGAGGAATAAACATGCACTGATTAAGTACTGTGTCAATTAATTATAATTTAAATCCGTTTAAATAATTAATTCATTAGTTACCTCATAGTCATATGCAAGAATAACTTAGGCATAATTTTACTTAATCAAGCATTTTACCGAGGCCTATAACAACAAAAACACAATTTTAACAATTTAAGAAGACGAAATGCAATTAACCCAACACAAATTAAATTCAAGCTAAGCTGATTAAATTAACCACTCCAACAAAATGAATACTCATAGATATGTTCATCATAACAACAACAAAAATTAAAGAGATAGGGAACAAGAATCAAATCCGGTGGTTTTTCGAGGCTTGACTTGGTTGCTCCGTTATTTCTTCTTGTTGTCCTCGCCAATCAAGGCTTCGATGAACACTCAATTGCTGCTCCAAAATTGTTGAATAACACCCCTTTTGCAAGGGAAGAAATCGGCACAAGAGCAAGGGAATTAAATGGAAAAATGAGAGAAAAAGAATGAGAGAGGAGAGAAGTGTTGTGAAATGAATGAGGAATGAATGAGATGCTTTGAATGATAAGCCAAAGGGGGATTTTATAGCTGAGTGTGACAGCTGAAATTTTCTAAAAATAGAAGCCAAAGAGCCACCCCTTGGCCGGCCAACTATGTGGCAAAGTTAATGCTTTCAACTTTGCTAAAAATGGCTTAGGGCAAATCCAAAAATCCACCAATTGTGGAGGGGTTTGAATGCAGCTTTGACAACACTTCAAGGGCTTCCTTACAAGCTTAATTAGTCAGCTAATAAGCTGATTTGGGTCAGCATATGGCATTTTTTGGGTTGCCCAATCTTTGGCCGGTTCACTTCAATCGGTTCGGTTCAACTGGACCATTTTTTTCATAATTAATTAATATTAATTTATTTAGCCCAAATTAAATTGGGTATAAATTAAAATTAATTATATTATGAATTAATACACATAATTGGGCCGTCTTAGGCTGGAAATTAATTCGCCTTGATACTTCAAATTTCTTCTCGGTTTTGTGCTTCAAGTAGTGTTTTTCGAGCCATTTTTCATCATTTGCGCAATTCTGTCGAAAATAACCAAAATCACACAAAATTAATTATAAAATTAACTAAAATTCATCCTGTTCATATTTTAAGTATAATTTAATTATTTTATAAAAATTAATTATTTTTGACAAGAATTTAATCAAAACGGTATGATTTTAAGCTAAAAAGTGTATGTAAAAATGCGTAAATTTTTGTGTTTCCACACCCCCAAACTTAATTCATTGCTTGTCTTGAGTAATGCACAAATTTTGAAAAGAATTTCTTGGAAACACCTTTGAAAAAAGTCCTTCAGAACAATATTTTTCCCAAAATTATGAATTTAATATACTTATGCTCAAAGACAATAAATTGATAGTTATGCTACTTAAGTATACATATTGTTCAAATTAATCTCAAAAACTATTATGATAGCAAAAATTAGACTAAATGCTTCCTAATAAAGTCATGTTAAATCTTACCAATGTAATTTTATTCCCGTTATTCAAGATTAAGCTACGATCATTAAGTTTAACTTATGTCTTCATATGTTGTACGTAGAAATTTCTCTCCACAAATGTAGGTAGCATTGGAACTTTTGAATCAATAGGTCTTTAACAAGGTTGTAATGTGGCTGGGCTTAAGGGTAGGTAAAAGATAGATAATTTTAGGCTTTTAAACCTTAGACTCAGCTTGTATTGGACCTTCGAAATAATCACCTTCAAAACATCAACTTTCTTTGCTTTCATATGCTCTTTTGTACATTCTCTTTTAGGTACATATGCTTTTTTTTTCAATCTACACGAGCATTGCCTGAATGTACCATAATTTTAAAAGCATTTTATACTTCTTTTCAACTCACCCAAACTTGTTTTCAACGAATACTTGGAATAGTACCGAGTCTAGTGTTTGGGACAATTTTGAGATAGTTAAGAGAGAAGTGATGGCTAAATTTGCAAGGGTTCAAATGAAATTAAGCCATATAATCTCAAAGTTGGGTTTCAAAGGATAAAAATTTCATCACGGTTGGCTTGAAAGGCTCAAACGGTCTAAACAAAAGTTGCCTAAATCATTTCCAACATTCCATGCTTCCTAGGATTTTGCCTCAAGAAACTACTAAGTCAATTCTAAAGACTTAAACTTTCATGCATGCCTAACTTTCGTAAGGAACTAAAATTTTATGGTGTGATTTGCATGCTTTATCAAAAATACATTCATATCATTATTAAGCTAACATAACAATTCATTGAAATAATAAAACTTTATTCATACTAAAGTTTAGCATACCTAACAAAATTTCAAATTATTGAACAAAATATATCCTAATCATAATTAACAGAAAAATTTATTTTGAGTGGAAATAGTTCAAATTTTCGGTCCCCCCAACTTAAAATGAACAATGTCCTCATTGTTTAAAGTGAATAGATACTATTCACCAGGTAAGATTTTAGAAAAGAGGAGGTGAGTCAATTCGACTGCTTAAGTACCAAGCTCTTTTCTAAATCCAATCCTAGACATGTATATACCCATTGCCACACTTTAGACTTCGTGACTTGCTCAAATTTTATTAGTGATTTTCCTCTCTTAATTTATTATGCAAAAATAAAAAATTCCTAATTAACTTAATCCTAAAATGATCTAAGAACAGAAATAAAATAAAGTCAAGATCCCCCCTTTTATTTATTTGTAGACCCTTCCGAATTTGACTCATCTTTTGCTTCATCATTATTGCCTTTATATGAATCGCTTCACTCCTTCTTCGATAATGGACTCCATGGTTCAAATATAAAATCTAGAAATTCAGGCACAAAAATAAATGGGTCATTGTAAATTTTCTTAAGAGCACTTCTCATCAAGTCGTCCCTTATTTTTGTGTATCTTCAGTAAGCTTGTTGCTGCCATTGCATATGCTGCATTATGTCCATCAACTTTGACAGTTCATCTCGAAGATCTGGGCTAGGCGGTTGAGCTCTAAATATTGAAGTTTTGTCATCAGGCTCAATTTCTGGTTCTACTGGTTCCACCTTATTAGGGACTTCAGCCGATTGTATTGGATCAATCTCTGTGGGATATTCTTCCTCTTTATCGGGATCCTCACTTTCTTCAACTCACTGCTATAGAACATAATCTCCAGCTACTCAGTAGAGGTCCCAATCTGTGATTGTGCCCTAGCTATACCTTGTCTTCTTTACGTTTGCAAGAATCTCAACTTTTAAGTACAAAATTGTTATCGTAAAGGGGAAGTAAGCAGGACCAGGACGTCTAGTGGCACAATTCCTTATTTCTCTTAGGATGATTTTCCCCATATCAATGGTCTTTCCAGTTAAAATTGAATATAATAAGACCATTTGCTCTAATGAGATTGTAGTCCCATGCGAGCTAGGCATAAGGCTAAAACGGATGAAATAGAACCATACCTTTGCAAGTGGTGTCAAAGATTCTCTTTGACAAGTGTAGATTCCTTGCTTTGACACAATCCACTTAGAACCTATAACTGTAAGTTCCTCAAGAATTTCTTGCAAATTTTCAGGCTTGATGTTGCTCATCAAAGAAGAATTTTCATCGTCTTCAAAATCAGGTAATTCAAAGAACTCATTAATAGTGTTTGAACTTATTGGTGCCTTGATTCTGCAAACTAGAACTTCTGTTAAATTGCTTGAGGTTAAATTCGCATAGAATTCACGAACTAGTTCCTCATCCACACTAGGCCTCTTTTGACAAAACAATTCTCAATTGAGCGCCTCAGCAACTTGACGAATGCGTGCCATAAAGTCTTTGTAGTTGCTCTCTTTCAAAGTGAAGCCTTTCTCTAGATGCATCTGTTGGTTTTTGAAGATACTTTCGTATCTTGCTTTGGCTTCTTCACAATGGAATTTGTTTTGTGTTTCATCAATTTGAGCACAAACATGAGTTGTCTTGCGAGACATGATTAACCTGAACAAAAGATGGGAAATTTTATGTTCTCAAAAATTTAATTCACAAAATTTATTAATAATTCAGTAAACTGAAAAATTAAATAATTGAATAAAATTAAAATTTAGGAGAAAACAAATTGTCTTACCACATTTTTTTATAAAACTCAAAACTCCTAAAAATAATTAAAAAACAAAAGAGGTCAATTTAAGGTGGGTTGGAAGATTTCGGCTAAGGGGATTGGTGCAGGTGTGTGCCGCACAAGTGTCGGATAGCAAGTAGACTCGTTGAGCAGGAGCAAGAAGCGGCACAGGCTTGACGCGATGAGCTGCACGAGCAACAGGCCACAAAGCTGAGCGGGCAACAGCTTAGGGGCGCGTATGCTGGAGCTGGCGCAGATGCAGCGCCAAGGTGTGGGCCTGGTGAGTGCTGGAGCTAGACATGGGCAGGTACTGGAGCAGTATGGGGAGCGCAATACAGTGCGCGATAGGGGCAGGTGTGCTCGGTGTGTGCAATGGAGCTGGGCTGCTGGGTGCTTGCTAGCCGAATGGCTACTAAACTAGGGGCTTGCGGCACTTTAAGGGTTTAGGTGTTTGGGATTTTTAGTGATGAATGAATGGAGAATGTAGTATTTATAATAAAAGGAATAGGAGTTAAAGTAGAATTCTTAGAGAAATTTAATAATTAGAAACTCTAAGTTCTAATTCTAATCCAAGTTAACAACAATTAATAACTAAATATATGCATATTAAATTATTAATGCTATTAATTTATTTAAACAAAATGAGATATGATTAAAACTAATCCTAATTCTATGCTAAATTGATAAAAATTAATATATAAATTATAATAGATATAATTACATATTAAAGATTATCATTTTATTATTATTAAAAACTTATCAAATAAAATATGATTAAATTAACACTAATCCTAACTCTATCTAAAGTTGATAATAATTAATATATATTATAATGGATATAATTATATATTAATAATTATCATATTTTTTATTAAATTAAAAAATTTATTCTAGAAGCCTTTTGAAAATATTTACAAAAGAGGCATCTAATTTTTATTATTTCTGAAAAGAGCAACCAAATTTTGAAAATAATTCAATTAAATCCCTAGACTTAATGAAAATTTGAAATTGAGTTGCAAATTAAAACTTAGGTCAAAATTGACCTCTTTATTTGGAAAACTAAAAATTTATTTTTCTATTTAGGGAATAATTTCTCGGAAAATTATGTTAAAATCAATTCCTAGGAAAAATTGGAGGGGTCACAAGCAGTCCCCGCTTAAGTTCGAATCTCCTAGACAGAATTTATTTAAACATAATAATCTCAAAAATATACCTTAAATCATTTATTAAAAAGGAAAATAAGAAAAGTTAAACATCTGATAGAATGAACGAAATTTGATTCCGTTCAGTCTTATATCCCCAATAATGTTTCAGACGCTGAGCATGAACTTGAAAATTACCTCCCTTACCTTGGAGTTCAACAACTCCGTATGGATAGATGTGATGAATTGTAAATGGACTGGACCAACGTGATTTTAGTTTACCTAGAAAAAACTTAATCTGGAATTAAATAAAAAGACTTGCTCACCTGCTTCAAACTCTCGAGCTCGAATGTGCTTGTCATGCCATTTCTTAAGTCTCTCCTTGAGTAGTTTGTCATTTTCGTACAAGAATGCTCGGAATTCCTCTAGATCATTGAGTTGGAGCATCAATTTCTCTTTAGCAAGCTTAAGATCCAAGTTGAGTTGTCGAACAGCCCAGTAAGCTTTGTGTTCTAACTCCAAGGGCAGATGACAAGCTTTCCGAAAGACCGACCTGTAGGGTGACATCCTTAAAGGTGTCTTGTATGCTATCCTGTAAGCCAATAAAGCATTATCCAGTCTTTCGGACCAATCTCGTTGATTTGGGCAAACAACCTTCTCAAGTATGCCTTTGATCTTCTTATTTACCAGTTCAGCTTGCCCATTCGTCTGCGGATGGTAAGCTGTAGTGACCTTGTGTTTCACTCCATGTTTATCTAACAGCCATTTCAACCACTTGCTCACAAAATGGGACCCTTCATCGCTGATAATGGCTCTTGGGGTTCCAAACCTTGTGAACACGTGTTTCTACAAAATCTTTATTACAACCCTAGAATCATTTGTTGGATAAGCTTCAGCCTCGACCCATCAAGATGTACTTCTGACCAAAAGACAGAAGGAAAGAACCGAGGAAATAAATGCCCCAAACATCGAATAATTCTACCTCAATGATGTTTGTTCGAGGCATTTCATTTCTACTGGTGACATTTCCGATCCTTCGACATCAATCACAACTCTTTACATAAGTGTATGCGCCTTGAATAGTGTTTTCCAAAAGAATCTGGCTCGTAATACTTTGGCCGCAATACGAGTACCTCCAAAGTGTCCCCCACTTGGAACTGAGTGACAATGGTATAGAATCTTTTGTACTTCATCTTCTGCCACACATCTCCTGATCATTTGATCTGCACACTTCTTAAATAAGTATGGTTCTTCCTAGAAATAGTACTTCACATTGTGAAGAAACTTTTTCCTTTGATGGTACGTCTTATCAATTTGCATCAAACCACAAGCTAAATAGTTCGCAATATCAGCAAACCAAGGGGTATTATGGACATGATTTACCTTCAGTATGTGTTCATTTGGAAACGTCTCTTGAATTGGTATAAGAAGAGAGTTCCCTTCTTGCGGCTCCAAACTAGACAAGTGTTCCGCTACTTGATTTTCCACCCCCTTTTGATCTTGAATTTCTAGATCAAACTCTTGAAGTAGAAGTACCCATCAGATTAACCTTGGCTTAGCGTTTTTCTTAGAGAGTAAGTACTTAATTTCCAAGTGGTCCGTACAAACAGTCACTTTGGTACCAACAAGATAAGATCGAAACTTGTCAAAAGCAAACACAATAGCAAGTAACTCTTTATCTGTTACCGTATAATTCAATTGAGCTCCTAACAGAGTTCGACTTGCGTAGTAGATGGGATGAAAAACTTTGTTCCTTCGCTGGCCCATGACAGCTCCTATCGCGAAGTCACTTGCGTCACACATCAATTCGAATGGCAAATCCCAGTGGTATGACTATTATGAGTGACGTAACTAACTGACTCTTCAAACCTTTAAAAGTCTTTAAGCATTCCTCATAAAACTTGAACGTCGAGTCCTTCTCCAATAATTTGCATAAGGGTTTAGCAATTTTGGAGAAGTCTTTGATGAATCTTCGATAGAAACCGGCATGGCCCAAAAAGCTCCTAATACCCTTTACAGATGTTAGAGGTGGGAGTTTCTCAATAACATCTACCTTTGCTTTATCTGCTTCGATTCCATGTCTCATTGTCCGATGCCCTAGAACAATCCCTTCTCGTACCATGAAATGACACTTTTCCTAGTTAAGTACTAGGTTTGTTTCTTCACATCGCCTTTGTACCTTGGCTAGATTGGCTAGGAAATCATCATATGTATCTCCAAATATTGAAAAATCATCCATAAAAACTTCCAAATACTTCTCAACCATGTCAGTAAAAATAGACATCATACATCTTTGAAATGTAGTAGGTGCATTACATAAACCAAATGGCATACGTCTAAATGCAAATGTACCGTACTGGTAGGTGAATGTTGTCTTGTGTTGATCTTCTGGTGCTACTGTAATCTAATTATACCCTAAGTATCCATCGAGAAAATAGTAGTAGTCTCGCCTCGCAAGTCTATCCAGCATCTGGTCCAAAAACGTCAAAGGAAAGTGATCTTTCCTAGTCGCATTGTTCAGCTTTCGGTATTCGATGCAAATTCTCCATCCCGTGACCGTTCTAGTCGGTATCAACTCATTATTCTAGTTTTCAATGATAGTGATACCTCCTTTCTTTGGCACGCACTGGACTGGATTACCCATGAACTATTTGAGATGGGGTAAATTATACCCGCATATAACCACTTAATGATTTCTTCCTCTACTAAGTCCTCCATGATTGGGTTCAGTCTTCGTAGTCCATCAATCGTCCCTTTCTCCCCATCTTCTAGTATGATCTTGTGCATGCATAGAGATGAGCTAATACCGTAGATATCAGCTATGGTCCATCTGATAGCCCTCTTGAATTGTTTCAACACCTAGATGAGTTTCTCTTCTTGGTCAGTAGTTAATTCTGCTGAAACAATCACAGGCAGAGTAGAAGAGTTACCTAAATAAACATATTGCAGATGTGAAGGTAGTACCTTGAGTTCTAATTTAGGTGGCTCCTTGATTGATGCTTTTGGTTGGGCATAATCACTTTCCTCTAACTCCAAAGATTCAAAGTGGGACTCCGGAATAAATCCCATTTGATTAGCTTCTAACAATGCTAACTATTCATCCTCCTCTTCATCATTCGCAAGATCTGATGTCAAAATCTGTTCCAACGGATCCTCAACATAGTTGAGCTCCTTCTTCACTATTAAATCTTCTAAATCGGATATTGCAGACCAATCATCAATTGTGTCAGGAAATCGCATAGACTTGAAAACGTTAAATGTTACTTGATCATTCTGAACACTCATAGTAAGCTCGCCCTTCTGCACATCAATAAGGGTCCTTCCAGTTGCTATGAACGGTCTTCCTAAGATAATTGGCACTTCTTTGTCTGCTTCAAAGTCTAGGATAACAAAATCAGTAGGGAAGATAAATTTATCTACACGTACCAATACGTCTTTGATTTTTCCTTCTTGATGTGATAAGGATCGATCTGCTAATTGAAGTGTAACCATAGTAGGTCTAACTTCACCTATCCCCAATTTTCTAAATATTGACATAGGCATCAAGTTGATTGTAACACCCCGAACCTGAGACCATCGCCGGTGTCGGACACGAGGGGTTAACAAGCCAAATCCACATATTTCGCCCACCAATTGACATTTCCAGTCAGGCTGGAAAACTGCGTCACCGTCGCCTTAAAAATCATATCTCGAGTGTCAAAACTCGGAAACTGGTTTCGTAAATTTTCCCTGAATTTAGACTCATATATTCATCCATGGATTTATTTCTAGAATTTTTGGTCGGGCCAATTGGTACAGTTTATTAGTTAAAGTCACCCATGTTACAGGGATCGACTGCTCTGACCTCCTCACATTACAACTTGAATATCTCTCTGTACAGGGCTTTAATACTGGTTCTGTTTCTTTCTAATGAAACTAGACTCAAAATGGAAACAGTAAATATAAGGCATGACTCCTAATTCTTTCTGGATAATTTATAGTAAATTTTTAAAGTTGCAACAGGGGACCCAGAAACCGTTCTGGCCCTGTCCCACAATAGCTTTAATATCTCTTAACATGTGACTCCTATGACCGTTTCGTTTATTCCATATGAAAGTAGACTCATCAAGGTTCATTTACATAGCTTATTCACTATTTAATACCATTCCTACAAATTTTGGTGATTTTCACATTCACGTCACTGCAGCTGGCAGCATCTGTTTTAAGGTAGGTCTTACCTATTTTGTAGTCTCCGTGAACCAACTAGTCTTGCCATACATAGGTTCACATATGATCATTTTAACCATACCAATGGCTGATCATGTGACCAACACTCCCATTTCCAATCCATAATCACATCATGACACCATATATATATATACAAACCGCAAATAGTCTAAGTTCAGTACTTCACTTTTACGAGCCATTTTCGCATGGCCGTATACATATACATCACAACATATTTGAACCAACAAGGGTAGTCCTATACATGCCATTTCAAAGTTCAACCAAAATTTATACCAAAATGGAGGCTTTGATAGTGTAGATGACTTCGACTTTAATGATCCCGAATCCGATTGCTATCGAGCAAAATCTATAAAACAGAGAGCCAAAGCAACGGGGTAAGCATTTTTATGCTTAGTAAGTCTCAAGGAATAAAATCAGCTTTAATTAAAGCAATACATTCACATAGCCAAATGCATCATTTCATTAATACACATTCACATAATCATTCTTACTTCACACTTCATCATTATATACTTTCACAAGGTATCAACCAATTCAATAGCTGAAATTCGTTAGTCGATTGAGCGAATGTTGCTCAAGCATGTCGACTTTTCCAATGCACATATAATCATACCTTATTCTTTGGGCTTTTCGAGCGTACTAATGGAATTTATTACAGCAGCCAACACTCACCTCCAGCCCAAGCTTCTTCGGAATACAACCGGATATAACCACGTGCACGAATGCCTTCGGGTCTTAGCCCGGATAGAACGACTCGTACGAATGCCTTCGGGTCTTAGCCCGGATGTAGCCACTAGCACAATTGCCTTCGGGTCTTAACCCGGATATAATTTCCAGCACAATTGCTCATGCACACATACATCAATAATCATTAGACATTCATGTTTCATTTTCGTTACTAAGGCTCAAACACAAATGTAATCACTAGCATAATCGCCTTGGGACTTAGCCGGGTATCATTCAAATACTCATACACACATAAATCAATAATCATTACACATCCATATTTCATTTCACATAATTCAAGTAGGGTCACTTCTTGAGGACTTACCTCGGATGTTGTCGAACGGCTTTTACGGCTATTCGATCACTTTTTCCTTCCCCTTGTCCAATTGTGGCCCTCTAAGCTCTTGAGCTAATTCAAACAAATTCAATTTATTAAAACCTCATTATGCTAGCTTATGGCGAATATGACAAGGAGTTTAAATGGTCATATGGCCACCCTTTAGCTTGAATACACAATGGTCATGCACATTTTATACTACATCAAGCAATTCAATACAATTCATTCAAGCATCAAGGAAAAGCTAAGGCCATCAATAGGCTACCTAAGGCCGAATATACTTAGTCATACTTGCACCAATTCAACAATAAATTCCAAGATTTCCACATCATATGTGTACTAGGCCGAATGTACTTGCAATTTCACAAGCATTCTTCAACATTTTCTTCTTTAAACAAACATATTCATCACTTACTTCATAACCAAAACATCATGTGCAAACATATATATACATATATGTGCATGGTCAATTTCAAGGTGCCCTAGCCATCCAAAACACAAATTTTAACTAACATGCAAGAAGCATGAACCATGCTCATGAATGCATCATGGCGAATACATCACAATCATGCCCCTTTCAACTTCAATCATGGTTAAACAAAAGAAAACTCAATGTCTTACTCAAGATGGCTACAAAGAAATTTCAAGAGTAGACAATCCATCATTGCATGCATCATCATCAAGCTTCACACTTAGCATGCAATGGCTTTATCACAATATCAACTTTGACCAAATACCACTTCCATGGCATAACAAGGATTTGAACCATGGCTAACATGAACATCAAGTTGGCAACTAAAACATGCATGAATCTCACGACACAACCTCATACATACCTTAATCTTGGTGCAAGTTTAGCCAAATCTCCTTCTAGATCTCTTCTAAACAAATAAAATGAAGCAAAAATCTCTTCTTCCCTTAGTATTTTCGGCCAAAAGGAGAGAACAAGGATGAACAAAAATTTTTGTTTTCCTTCTTAGTTACACGGCAATGGGGGAATGCTACACTCTCACACACATTTTTTTTTTTGTTTCTCTTCCCACATCTAATTATTAATCATTTCTTTCATGCTCCATTAACAAAACATGTTTCAACATGTTTTCTTTGCCCATAACCCATGTCATGGCCGCCACCACCTATAAAGGGGAATTTGACATGCAAGTCCATTATTTTGCATGCATGCTTTAATTAGGCATCACACATTTCCCTATCGTACTTTCAAAGTTCACTACTAAGTCCTTTCTAGTGGAATTCACCTTTATAACACTAAATCAATCATCAAAAAATGTCATACATGAGCATACACATATTATAGGCATCAAAATAAATTTTAAATTATTTTTATGCCTTGGTTTTGTGGTCCCGAAACCACATTCCGACTAGGGTCAATTTTGGGCTGTCACAACTCTCCCCCACTTAAGAAATTTTCGTCCCCGAAAATCTTACCGGTAAATAGGGTTGGGTATCGCTCTTTCATAGAGTTCTCGGTTTCCCAAATAGCTTCTTCTATCCCGTGCTTGAGCCATAACACCTTCACTAGCAGAACCCGCTTGTTTTGCAACTCTTTCACTTCTCGTGATAGGATACGAATCGGTTCTTCCTCATAACTCATATTGGCTTGAATTTCAACTTCGATGGACTAATCACGTGCGATGGATCGGATCTATAGCGTCGAAGCATCGAAACATGAAAGACATCGTGAACCTTTTCGAGTTCGGGGCAAAATCAAACGATATGCCACTTGGACCGACTTCGCTCGGGTATCTCATATGGCCCAATGAACCTCGGGCTCAACTTGCCCTTACGGCCAAATCGAGTATCTTTTTCCAAGGCGATACCTTGAGAAACACTTTATCTCCCACGATACTCGATGTCCTTACGCTTCAGATCCGCGTCACGACTTTCGACGATCGGAGGCTATCTTGAGACTTTCACGGATTACTTTCACTTTACGTTCAGCATCTCTAATCAAATCCTCCCGAAAATTTTGCTTTCACCGAGCTCGGTCCAAAACAATGGTGTACGGCATTTACGACCGTACAAAGCCTCGTAGGGTGCCATCTTAATACTTGATTGAAATTTGTTGTTGTGCGAATTCAATCATCGGCAAATACCGTTCCCATGAACGACTAAACTCGAGGACGCAACATCTCAACATATCCTCAAGTATCTAAATTATCCGCTCGGATTGACCATCGGTTTGGGGGTGAAAGGCGGTGCTGAAATGCAACTTGGTACCCAAAGCTTCTTGCAACTTTTTCCAAAATCGCGAGGTAAACCTCGGATCTCTATCCGACACGATGGAAATAGGCACCCCGTGCAATCTCACAATCTGAGAAACGCACAGTTCGGCTAGTTTGTCCATTGAAAAGTCCGTGCGTCAGGGGACAAAGTGAGCCGACTTAGTCAATCTATCTACAACGACCCAAACCGCATCCTTCTTACTCGACGACAAGGCGGTCCGGATACAAAGTCCATTGTGACTCGATCCCATTTCCACTCGGGTATCGTGATTGGCTGAAGTAATCCTGAAGGCACTTGATGTTCCGCTTTCACTTGTTGACATATTAAGCATCTCGAAACAAATTCGGAGATGTCTCGTTTCATACCATGCCACCAAAACCGACGTTTCAAATCGTTGTACATCTTCGTACTCCCCGGGTGGATTGCCATTCGGCTACAATGGGCTTCGTTCAAAATTATCGAAATGAGTTCCGAATTCTTTGGAACACACAGATGACCTTTGAACCTCAAACAATCGTCATCATCGATTTGAAACTCCGAGTCCTTGTTCGAACACACTCATTTCGTTTTGCGCCAACTCGTCGTCGACTTTACGAGCTTCTCGAATTTGATGCATCAATAGTGGTTTGGCTTTCAATTCAGCTACTAACACACTGTCGGATCGAACAGACAAGTGCACATTCATCGCTCGTAAAGTGAATAATGATTTACGACTCAAGGCATCCGCAACCACATTCGCCTTTCCGGGGTGATAGTCAATGACCAGCTCATAATCCTTTAACAGCTCGAGCCAACGTCTTTGTCGCAGATTTAAGTCTCTTTGGGTCATCAAATATTTGAGACTTTTGTGATCCGAGTACACATGGCACTTCTCACCAAATAAGTAATGTCGCCAAATCTTTAAGGCGAATATGATGGCGACTAATTCGAGATCATGGGTCGGATAATTTTTCTCGTGTGGCTTTAATTGCCTCGACGCGCAGGCCACAACTCGACCTTCTTGCATCAATACGCAACCTAACCCAAGGAGGAGGCGTCACTATAGATGACAAACTCTTTGCCGATTCGGGTTGCACTAGAATTGGGGCTCCGTCAAATAAGTTTTCAGTTGATCGAAACTTTTCGACATTTCTCCGTCCATTCGAACTTAACATCCTTTTGGAGTAGCCGTCATCGGCGTGGCTATCATTGAGAAACCTTTACAAATCGTCGGTAATAACCAAGCAAGCCCCAAAAAGCTCGAACCTCAAGTAATATTTCTGAGGCTTCCAATTAAGTATGGCTGAAATTTTATTGATTCGACTCGAATACCCGATCGAGATACCACATGACCCAAGAAGCTAACCTCTCTTAACCGAACTCACACTTTTTGAACTTAGCATATAATTGCTTATCCCGTAAAATTTGCAGCACTAACCTCAGGTGTTCAGCATGTTCGGTCTCATTTCTTGAATAGACCAAGATGTCATCAATGAACACGACTACGAATCGATCCAAATATGGTCTGAAGATCCGATTCATTAAATCCATAAATACCGCAGGGCATTAGTAAGCCCAAACGGCATCACTAGGAACTCATAGTGACCATATCTCGATTCAAGGCGGTCTTGGGCACGTCGAATCTCGGATTCGCAATTGATAATAGCCCGATCTCAAATCTATTTTCGAGAACACTGAGGCTCCCTTCAGTTGATCGAACAAGTCATCGATACGTGGTAACGAATATTTGTTCTTTATCGTCGCTTTATTAAGCTGACGATAGTCGATGCACAGCCGCATGGTTCCATCCTTCTTTTTCACAAACAACACTGGCGCACCCCAAGGCGAAAAACTCGGGCGAGCAAAACCTCTATCCACCAATTCTTGCAACTGAGCTTTCAACTCCTTTAATTCGTTGGCGCCATACGATACGGAGCTATCGAAATTGGAGTGGTACCAGGTACCAATTCGATGCCAAATTCTATTTCCCGAACAGGTGGTAAACTCGGCAATTCTTCAGGGAAAACATCCGGGTATTCACAAACCACGGGCACAGATTCGGGTTTCCTTTCTGATTCCATGTCATCGAGCACATACGCAAGGTACGCTTCGCACCCTTTTCTTACATATTTCCGGGCCAACATTGCTGATATTACAGCTGGCAACCCCTTTAAGTCCGTAGACTCAACCCGAATTATCTCGTTATTCGCGCACCTCAAATCGATAGTCTTGCTTTTGCAATTTACAACCGCATCGTGCATGGTCAACCAATCCAAACCAAGAATAACGTCGAATTCATCGAACGGCAAAAGCATCAAGTCTGCCGGAAAACAAGAACCTCGGAACACTAGGGGACTTTTCTTGCACACTTTGTTGACAAGCACGTAATGACCCAAGGGTTTGACACCGAATTACAAACTCGAGAGACTCAATAGGCAAAGTCTTCTTGGATGCTAAGGTTTCACATATATAAGAATGAGTAGAACCGGGGTCAATCAAAGCAATCACATTAGTATTGAAAAGAGTGAAAGTACCGGTAATGACATCCGGAGAGGTAGCATCCTCGCGTGCTGGCGTATGGCATAAGTCCTAGCAGAGCCCGAGCCTCGGATCGATGGTAGCATCTCTAGATCCTCTCGACCGCCACTAACATTGCCCACATTTCTAGGTGGCCTACCTCGGCGATGGTAGCACCGGGTTTCCACTCGACTTACATTTTGTTCAAGCAACCCCGGCAATCCTTCATAAGGTGGTCGGCCGATCCGCACTTATAGCGGGAGCGATCACGGAACCAACAGCTCCCGAATGCCATTTGCCACAATACTGACACTCGCCTCTCTCGGTGATCATTTCCACCATGGCGATCGAAGTGACTCGTGTGGTCACAGGGTCGATTGCGTCCTCGTCTAAAAAGCCCGTAGCGCCTCTAGACCGGCTCACATCATCTCGAAATCTCTTCGATACTGTTGAAGAGACTTTCCGAGGACCTTTTCGAATTCTCTAGTTCCCACATCAACTTTTGTTTCTCTTTTCTAAGCTCTTGACTTTACAAGCTCGCTCAACAAGTACTACGAACTCTCGTATTTCGAGAATGCCAACGAACATCCTTATATCATCATTCAGCCCATCCTCAAGCGTTTACATAATAGCCCGGACGAAATGCATTCTCGCAGATCGGCTAAGCCTCACAAATTTTCGTTCATAGTCGGTAACTGACATAGAACCTTGCTTAAGATCAAGAAATTCCCTTCGCTTTTGGTCGATGAATCTCTGACTAATATACTTTTTTCGGAACTCGGTTTGAAAGAATTCCCAAGTCACTTGCTCTCTAGGCACCACAGAAGTCAGAGTACTCCACCAATAGTAGGCGGAATCACGTAGCAAGGAGATGGTACACTTTAAGCACTCATCGGGTGTACAAGATAGCTCATCGAGCACCCGGATAGTGTTGTCCAACCAAAATTCAGCTCGCTTCGGCATCATCATCATCCGTAGCTTTAAATTCAGTGGCCCCATGTTTTTGAATCACGTCGATTGGGGCTTACTTGACCTTATTTGGTCGGTTTCGGAGGTATTGTAGGTGCGGGGTTGCATTTGTCGGGAATGGAGGTTGTGGAACAGTAGTGTTAGTTCGAATGTATTGGTTAAACCAATCATTCATCACACTATAAAAGGCTTGCCTAGCCTCATCATTCGGATTGCTGGCCATAGGTTGAGAGTCCATGCACCTTGTCCCCCTTGCGCGGAGCAGCGCCACACTCTCCACATCATCAGCTATCGCTTCGGTTGGGATCGGGATCCATTACTATAAACAAACACAAAGTCAAATTGTCGAAATCACCACACTATCGATTCATCATTTAATGGCATGTATAGCTAGACCCCAAACACATCACGGTAGTCCTAGAATTGACTAAACCGTGGCTCGATACCAATAAAATTGTAACACCCGAACCCGAGACCATCGCCGGTGTCGGACACGAGGGTTAACAAGCCAAATCCACATATTTCGCCCACCAATTGACATTTCCAGTCAGGCTGGAAAACTGCGTCACCGTCGCCTTAAAAATCATATCTCGAGTTTAAAAACTCAGAAACTGGTTTCGTAAATTTTCCCTGAATTTAGACTCATATATCCATCCATGGATTTATTTCTAGAATTTTTGGTCGGGCAAATTGGTACAGTTTATTAGTTAAAGTCACCCATGTTACAGGGATCGACTGCTCTGACCTCCGCGCGTTACAACTTGAATATCTCTCTGTACAGGGCTTTAATACTGGTTTCGTTTGTTTCTAATGAAACTAGACTCAAAATGGAATTTGTACATATAAGGTATGACTTCTAATTCTTTCTGGATAATTTATAGTAAATTTTTAAAGTTGCGACAGGGGACCCAGAAACCGTTCTGGCCCTGTCTCACAATAGCTTTAATATCTCTTAACATGTGACTCCTATGACCGTTTCGTTTATTCCATATGAAAGTAGACTCATCAAGGTTCATTTACATAGCTTATTCACTATTTAATACCATTCCTACAAATTTTGGTGATTTTTCACATTCACGTCACTGCAGCTGGCAGCATCTGTTTTTAAGGTAGGTCTTACCTATTTTGTAGTCTCCCTGAACCAACTAGTCTTGCCATACATAGGTTCACATATGATCATTTTAACCATACCAATGGCTGATCATGTGACCAACACTCCCATTTCCAATCCATAATCACATCATGACACCATATATATATATACAAACCGCAAATAGTCTAAGTTAGTACTTCACTTTTACGAGCCATTTTCACATGGCCGTACACATATACATCACAACATATTTGAACCAACAAGGGTAGTCCTATACATGCCATTTCAAAGTTCAACCAAAATTTATACCAAAATGGAGGCTTTGATAGTGTAGATGACTCGACTTTAATGATCCCGAATCCGATTGCTATCGAGCAAAATCTATAAAAGAGAGCCAAAGCAACGCGGTAAGCATTTTATGCTTAGTAAGTCTCAAGGAATAAAATCAGCTTTAATTAAAGCAATACATTCACATAGCCAAATGCATCATTTCATTAATACACATTCACATAATCATTCTTACTTCACACTTCATCATTATATACTTTCACAAGGTATCAACCAATTCAATAGCTGAAATTCGTTAGTCGATTGAGCGAATGTTGCTCAAGCATGTCGACTTTTCCAATGCACATATAATCATACCTTATTCTTTGGGCTTTTCGAGCATACTAATGGAATTTATTACTGCAGCCAACACTCACCTCCAGCCCAAGCTTCTTCGGAATACAACCGGATATAACCACGTGCACGAATGCCTTCAGGTCTTAGCCGGATAGAACGACTCGCACGAATGCCTTGGTCTTAGCCGGATGTAGCCACTAGCACAATTGCCTTGGTCTTAACCGGATATAATTTCCAGCATAAATGTCGTCGGGACTTAGCCGGATATCATTCAATTGCTCATGCACACATACATCAATAATCATTAGACATTCATGTTTCATTTTCGTTACTAAGGCTCAAACACAAATGTAATCACTAGCATAATCGCCTTGGGACTTAGCCGGGTATCATTCAAATACTCATACACACTTAAATCAATAATCATTACACATCCATATTTCATTTCACATAATTCAAGTAGGGTCACTTCTTGAGGACTTACCTCGGATGTTGTCGAACGGCTTTTACGGCTATTCGATCACTTTTTCCTTCCCCTTGTCCAATTGTGGCCCTCTAGGCTGTTGAGCTAATTCAAACAAATTCAATTTATTAAAACCTCATTATGCTAGCTTATGGCCGAATAGGACAAGGAGTTTAAATGGTCATATGACCACCCTTTAGCTTGAATACACAATGGTCATGCACATTTTATACTACATCAAGCAATTCAATACAATTCATTCAAGCATCAAGGAAAAGCTAAGGCCATCAATAGGCTACCTAAGGCCGAATATACTTAGTCGTACTTGCACCAATTCAACAATAAATTCCAAGATTTCCACATCATATGTGTACTAGGCCGAATGTACTTGCAACTTCACAAGCATTCTTCAACATTTTCTTCTTTAAACAAACATATTCATCACTTACTTCATAACCAAAACATCATGTGCAAACATATATATACATATATGTGCATGGCCAAATTTCAAGGTGTCCCTAGCCATCCAAAACACAGATTTTAACTAACATGCAAGAAGCATGAACCATGTTCATGAATGCATCATGGCGAATACATCACAATCATGCCCTTTCAACTTCAATCATGGTTAAACAAAAGAAAACTCAATGTCTTACTCAAGATGGCTACAAAGAAATTTCAAGAGTAGACAATCCATCATTGCATGCATCATCATCAAGCTTCACACTTAGCATGCAATGGCTTTATCACAATATCAACTTTGACCAAATACCACTTCCATGGCATAACAAGGATTTGAACCATGGCTAACATGAACATCAAGTTGGCAACTAAAACATGCATGAATCTCACGACACAACCTCATACATACCTTAATCTTGGTGCAAGTTTAGCCAAATCTCCTTCTAGATCTCTTCTAAACAAATAAAATGAAGCAAAAATCTCTTCTTCCCTTAGTATTTTCGGCCAAAAGGAGAGAACAAGGATGAACAAAAAATTTTTTTCCTTCTTAGTTGCACGGCAATGGTGGGGGAATGCTACACTCTCACACACATTTTTTTGTTTCTCTTCCCACATCTAATTATTAATCATTTCTTTCATGCTCCATTAACAAAACATGTTTCAACATGTTTTCTTTGCCCATAACCCATGTCATGGCCGCCACCACCTATAAAGGGGAATTTGACATGCAAGTCCATTATTTTGCATGCATGCTTTAATTAGTCATCACACATTTCCTATCGTACTTTCAAAGTTCACTACTAAGTCCTTTCTAGTGGAATTCACCTTTATAACACTAAATCAATCATCAAAAAATGTCATACATGAGCATACACATATTATAGGCATCAAAATAAATTTTAAATTATTTTTATGCCTCGGTTTTGTGGTCCCGAAACCACATTTCGACTAGGGTCAATTTTGGGCTGTCACATTGATACTTGCACCTAAGTTACATAGTGCCTTACCACAATATGTTGCTCCAATGTTGCACGGTATGGTAAAACATCCATGATCCTTCAATTTTGGGGGTTGTTTATCTTGAAGATATGCACTGTATTCCTTTGTCAGAGCTACCGTCTCAAATTCTCTGAGTCTTTGTTTTTTGGACAGGATATCCTTCATGAATTTAACGTAGTTCAGCATTTGCTGAAGTGATTCAACCAACGGGATGTTGATATGAAGTTGTTTGAGTACGTCTGGGAATTTCTTGAATTGAATCTCCTACTTCTACTTTTGAAGTCTTTGAGGGTAGGGTGTGGTGGTTTCTTTATTGGAATTGGTTGATTCGTCTTTTGTGGTAATTCTGCATCTGACGGGGTTGTTAGTTGATCAGAATTAGCTAGTTCTAAAATTACCTTGTCAGGTTTTGTAGATTTTGGTTCTTGTGAAACTGGAATTTCAACACTCGGTTGAACTTCCTCTGAATCTTAAACGTCAGCTTGATCCTTTTCAGCTTCGATGGTGTTGGGCTCTACTGTCTTTCCATTCCTCAATGTCAGCGCTTTGCAATGCTCCTTCCTTGGATTCCTTGGATTCTTCGTATCACTAGGTAAAGCACCTAGTGGTCGGTTCCTGAGTTCAGTTGCTAGTTGGCCCATTTGGTTTTCCAAAATTTTCAATGTAGCTATTTAGCTTTGGATTAAGGCGTCACACTTGGCCATGTATGCCTTTAATAGATTTTCTAAGCCATTGGATGGTTCAGCTTGGGTTGGTTTCTGAACTTGTTAGGGAAAACTTGGTGGCTGGGTCGACCTAGGTTGGGTGTAAGAGTTACTAGTTCTAGCTCCTTGGTTACTCCAGGAAAAATTCGGGTGGTTTCACCATGATGGGTTATAAAAATTGGATTACAGTCCTTGCCTTCCTCGATTTTGGTTCTGGTTACATATGTAGTACATGGATTCTGGGTTTGATGGACATTCTTCGAAAAAATGTCCTTCCCGACAATAAACACAGGCTATATTTTCTAATTGATTTGGTGGCTATGCTGCAAAACTGTTAGACCCATTAGTAGTAAGATTTTTAAGCATTGAGGATATTGATGATACCTGAGATCCAGGTGAAGTAAAAGCGTCTACTTCATGTATTCTATCAACTTGTCTTCCTGACACTACTCTGTTGGTTGGCCATTGGTAATTGTTGCTGGCAATCCTCTCGATAATTTCATAAGCCTCATTGTAAGACTTAGAAATGAGAGCACCATTAGCAGAAGTGTCAACTACCATCCTCGTGTGAGCATTGAGGCCATTATAAAATGTCTCAAGTTGGATGCAATGTGGGATTCCTTGATTAGGGCACTTTTGTAATAACTCTTTGTACCTTTCCCATGCCTCATACAAGGACTCATCATCCATTTGTTGGAAGGAAGTGATGTCGTTCCTCAACTTAGCATTCTTGCTAGGTGGGAAATACTTCATAAAGAATCTTTTTGCTAACTCTTGCCATGTGAAAATTGAGTTTGGTAGCAATGAGTTCAGCTAGACTCGAGCTCTGTCCCTCAGTGAATATGGGAATAGCTTCAATCATAATGCATCTTCGGGTACTCCGGCTTACATGAAAGAATCGCTCACCTCCATAAATAGCCTTAAGTATAGGTGAGGATCTTCGGTAGGCATTCCACTGACTTGGCCCACTGTCTAAAGCATCTGGAACATGACTGGCTTCAGCTCGAATTGTTGTGCCGCAATTTCGGGCCTCCTAATACCTGGATTAAGATCATTAAATACTGGCACAACATACTGTCGTAAAGCTCTACCCCTATCATCAGTAATAACAATAGGATTTTGAGCAGGGTTTGTTCCGTCTCCTTGAATTGGATTTTCGAAGTTCATCTCTTCGGTCTTCCTTTGATTTGCTTGTCTTCTTCGCTGTAGTAAAGTCCTTTCTATCTCAAGGTCTACAAGGAGTAGGTCAATAATTCAGTCAATACTCATAAACACATGAAATAATCACAGAAAAATTAATTAAGTTAAAATTTAAACAGAAAAATAGACCAAAATGTAAACTAACAAATTCATAAATAAGGACTTTTTAAAATAGCCCTCGGCAACGACGCCAAAAACTTGGAACGACGGAAATATGCAAGTGTACACAATCGCAGCAAGTAATAAAGTGACAAGTAAATGTTGAGTTATCGTACCCACAGGGACTGTAAAAAGGATTATTTATGAATGGAATTTAAAACACTTTGGTGAAAAAATATTTTGTTTAAAGAGGGTGATTAAAAAACTTAAGAAAATTAAAATAAACAAAAAATGAAGTAAAAGAAAGTTCTAATGCTCGATCTCAAAATAAGATTTAATCAAGATGATATAATTGTGTTGGATTAATTACACTTCTCATCTTAGAATTATTAAACTTTTGTTTATATTGTTACGAATAAAATCACGGCAACCCGATAATTTGCTAACTTATGAATATACTTACATACCAAAATCCATTCATCTCTTGACATATCCCTATGTCAATTCAACCGACTAAATAGATTCTAGTAAGCAAACATGTTATTGCACATGCATACTCATTAAATTGAACTCATCTCTTGCATATCCCTATGTCAATTCAAACGATTAATTAAATCTAACAAGCATATAGAAGACTATGTGAGGTAACAAGGTATCCCTAATCACAATAATCTTGCAAGTCATGCAAAGCAATAATATCGCTAGATACATTGCTAATTTAACCTTCAGCTACCTTAGAAGAATAAACATGCACTGATTAAGTACTGTGTCAATTAATTACAATTTCAATCCGTTTAAATAATTAATTCATTAGTTATCTCACAGTCGTAACGGAAGAATAACTTAGGCATAATTTTACTTAATCAAGCATTTTACCGAGGCCTATAACAACATAAACACAATTTTAACAATTTAAGAAGACGAAATGCAAGCAACCTAACACGAATTAAATTCAAGCTAAGCTGATTAAATTAACCATTCCAACAACATGAATACTCATAGATTTTTTCATCATAACAACAACAAAAATTAAAGAGATAGGGAACAAGAATCAAATCCGGTGGTTTTCCGAGGATTGACTTGGTTGCTCTGTTCTTCCTTCTTGTTGTATCAAGGCTTTGATAAACACTCAATTTCTGCTCCAAAATGGTTGAATAACACCCCTTTTCCAAGGGAAGAAATCGGCACAAGAGCAAGGGAATTGAAATGGAAAAATGGGAGAAAAAGAATGAAAGAGAAGAGAAGTGTTGTGAAATGAATGAGGAATGAATGAGATGCTTTGAATGAACAGCCAAGGGGGGATTTTGTAGCTGAGTGTAGCAGCTGAAATTTGCTAAAAATATAATCCAAAGAGCCACCCCTTGGCCGGCCACCTATGTGGCAAAGTTGATGCTTTCAACTTTGCTAAAAATGGCTTGGGGAAAATCCAAAAATCCACCAATTGTGGAGGGGTTTTAATGCAACTTTGACATGACTTCAAGGGCTTCTTTGCAAGCTTAATTAGTCAACTAATAAGCTGATTTGGGTTAGCATATGGCTGGTTTTGGGCTGCCCAATCTTTGGCCAGTTCACTTCAATCGGTTTCGTTCAACTGGACCACTTTTTCCATAATTAATTAATATTAATTTATTTAGCCTAAATTAAATTGGGTATAAATTAAAATTAATTATATTATGAATTAATACACATAATTGGACCATCTTAGGCTGGAAATTAATTCGTCTTGATACTTCAAATTGCTTCTCGGTTTTGTGCTTCAAGTAGAGTCTGTCGAGCCATTTTTCGCCCTTTGCACAATTCTGTCGAAAATAACCAAAATTACTCAAAATTAATTATAAAATTAACTAAAATTCATCATGTTCATATTTTAAGTATAATTTAATTATTTTATAAAATTATTTATTTTTCGACAAGAATTTAATCGAAACGGTATGATTTTAAGCTAAAAAGGGTATGTAAATGCGTAAATTTTCGTGTTTCCAGCACTCCAACCTATTACAATAGAATCTTCAGTTAAATACCTAACACAAGCGTTAAAGAAACCTTAACCGAACTTGTTCCAACAAATTACTTACTATCGCCTTGCTTGCACAAGTGTGGTTTAAGCCTGCTTAGAACGCTGATGAAAGTTGATAACAGACACCTTGGTGATTATCTGCATGGTAAAAGAATCTGTGACAGCCCTAAATTGACCCTAGTCGGAAAGTGGTTTCGGGACCGCTAAACCGAGTCATAAAAATAATTAACCATCATAGTTGATGCTCATTATATGTACATATGCATGTGTGAAAATTTCATGTTTGGATTTTGTTAATTGTAAGTGAATTTTATCAAATAGGTCTTGTGTGAGAAAATTTAGAAATGTGCTAGGCAAATGTAAAGTGGTCTATTAATGTATGTTGTGAAAATGATGGGTTTGCATGTCAATTTACCCAAAATTTAAGCATGGTGGCCGGCCATGCTATGAGTGGAAACATGTTGCAAACAAGTTGGGTTAGTGGTTATGTTAGAAAGAACAAAATAATGAAAAAAAAAGGAATATGATGAAAACAAAGGAAAAAAAAGTGTCCATCCTTTCACATTTTTCTTCCTTGGCGAATGTTCTAAGAAGAAGGGGGAGAGCTTGAGAAAATCAGCTATGGTAGTTTGCTAGACTAAGGTATGTTTGATGTTGTCCATGAGATTCATGCATGTTTTTAGTTGTTAGTTTGAGTTCTAACTAGCCCATGGTTTAAATCTTTGCTATGGGATGGAGATGATATTCGCCATGGGTGTTGTCTTCTTGGTTGATGTTTGATGTTGTGGTGATGAGGCATGAAGATGAGTTAAGTTTGGCTAAGGTGGATTTGTGTTGATGTCATTTGCATGCTAAGTGTGAAGCTTTGTAATGATACATGTGTATGGTGCTTTTGATGTTGTGAATGGAAGTAGTGGAAAAGTAAAAGAAAATTTATGTAGAAATGTGGTATATGTGGATTTGTAGGATGTTATAAATATATGTGAAGCCATGCTAGATTAGGAAGAATTTGGTCAAGTGTTCATGAGATGAAATTTTGTGTTTAGGTGAATTAAAGATGATAGTATAGTTGACATCATGTATATATGTATGCATATTCGGCCATCAAATTAAGAGCATAGGTGATGTTGAGTCTAAGCTTTGCACATTTGGACATATATATATATATATGCATGGGTGATTGAATTATTGATAGTAGGGCGATAGCATATGGTTATTAGCCGAATAGCTAAGAACATAAGGTAGCAAGATAAAAATTTTACCATGCCGTTCCGTATGTCATAAAATCATTAAAATGTGAATACCAATATATGTAGCAAAGCGGTTGAATGAGTTAATTTATTTGTTTAAGCTCAAGATCCTAAAGGAGGCGTCCAACAAGGGAAATCGAAGGTCATCGAGTAGCCGACTTGGAATTATTTTACCCAACACAAGGTAAGTCATTAAGCATATAGTTGGTATTGATTTAAATGATCGTAATACCTATGCAATTGTGGTTAATGAGATGAAATGTATACAAATGTATATGTATGTAGAGATGAAATTGTCGAATGTAAAAGGGAAGTGAAGCGTATAGAGTGGCTGGTTTTCGGCACTAAGTGTGCGGGCAATAAGTGTTCACGGTTGTGAGATTGGCACTAAGTGTGCGGGCTTGAAATGCATGGCACTGAGTGTGCGAGTTTAAAGTACATGGCACTAAGTGTACGTGGTTGATTATTAAGCACTATGTGTGCGAACCCATTATATATATATTTTCTATCAATTATTTATATTAAGCGTGCGACCTTACCGAGTCGATTTCGGACAGCGGAAAGGGTAAGTACCTTGAGTTCATGGCTAATAGGTGCTATGTTTATATTTGGAGTTGAGCGTGGTAAGTTTTGAACCTATGTGATGATTATAATTGAAGTCACGTACATAAGGTTCATCGTGGAATAGGTGAAAGTTCGCTTAGTTGTATGATTGTAACGAAAATAAAATGATGTATGGAAATGCCTCAATTATTCTATTGAATAGCGTATGAAATGTCAATGTAGGACTTGGAATGAGATTGAATCGTAAGGTCTAAGAAACTATGGCATAGTTCGGTAATGGATGGAGTACTTAGCCTCATTTTGTTGTTTCCTCTTGTGAAAATTTTATTAATGGATGGTAGTGTAATGCTTATGACTTACTGAGTTATATACTCATTCGGTGTTTGCTTGTCACCTATTTTAGGTTTCTTGGACTCGACTTTTTGCGTATTCGGGACCGTCATCGAAGTCATCACACCGACTAGCAACTTTTGGTATTTTCTTCTTAGTTGGTCTAGGAGAACATTTCGGCATGTATAGGCTATTATGCTTTGTTGAAATTTGGTCTGTAAAACTTTGGATAGCCATGCGAAAATGGCTTATATACGTTTTGAGCATAATGTTATAGTCATCTTGAATGTATATGTTCATTAAGAGGCATGGAAACTATGTAATAGGTAAAGTATACCTTAAAAATGGATGCTGATAGCAGCAGTGACGTGGATGTGAAAAATCACTAAAAATAGTAGGAATTGAATTAAATAGTGAATAAATTATGTAATCGAACCTTGACGAATCTATTTTCATAGGAAAGTAATGAAATGATCATATGAACAATATATTAGGAGATATTTAAGTTTTCGCGAAACAGGGCCAGGACGGTTTCTGGATTTCCCTGTTCCGAATTTGGAAATTCATTATAAATTAACCAGAGATAATTAGAAGTTTTTCCATATATGTACAGATTCCTTTTCAAGTCTAGTTTCTATAGAAACAAACGGTATCAGTATTGAGGCCCTGTACAGGGAGATATCCAAGTCGTAATGCCTGAAGGTCAGTATGGTCGAACCCTGAAATAGGGGAGACTTTAACTAATAAACTGTACTAATTGGCTCAACAAAAAATTCTAGAAAAAAATTTTTAGATGGATATATGAGTCTAGTTTCAGGAAAAATTTACGGAACTGGTTTTCGACTTTTAGAACTCGAGATATGATTTTTAAGGAAACAGTGACGCAGTTCGCCAGCCCGCCTGGAAATTTAAAATGGACTGTGCAATAAGTGATTTAAGTCTGCGAACCCTCGTGTGTCGACTCAAACAGCGGTCTCGAGTGCACGGGTGTTACAATAAAGTTGGTATCAGAGCTATGGTTTAGTCGGTTCTAGGACTACCATAGCGTATGAGTCTAGCTATACATGCCTTAATGTTAGTGCTTAATAATGTGATGACTTCTGATGGTTAAAATTTTTGTTTTGATTAGCAAATGGAACCCGGGGTAGAGAGACCCTTAGCGGATGACGTTGAAAGTGTAGCGGCTGCTCCTGCGCAAGGGACACCGCCTGTTGAACCTCAGCCATCTGCAAATAATCAGGATGAGGGGGCAAAACAAGCCTTCTTCACCATGATGAATGAGTGGGTCGCGCAATATGCCCGAACCATTCCGGCTGTCCAACCATTCCCGTATTTGTATAATCCACCCCAAGAGCCCGTAATGCCATCAATTAGTGATCCTGTGAGGCTGAGTAAACCACCTGTAGACTTGATTAGGAAGCGCGGAGCCGAGGAGTTCAAGGCCATAGTTACCGATGATGTCGAAAGGGCCGAGTTCTGGCTTGATAACACCATTCGGGTGTTCGATGAAGTGTCATGCACACCCAATGAATGTCTAAAGTGTGCTATATCCTTGTTACGAGACTCAGCCTACTATTGGTGGAGGACCTTGATTTCCATTGTCCCAAACGAACGAGTTACTTGGGATTTCTTCCAAGCGGAATTTCAAAAGAAATATATTAGTCAATGGTTCATCGATCAAAAGCGTAAGGAATTCTTGGAACTCAAGCAAGGCCGTATGACAGTATCTGAATATGAACATGAGTTCGTAAGACTCAGTCGGTATGCCCGGGAGTGTGTGGCTGATGAGGTTGCTATGTGCAAGAGATTTGAAGAAGGATTGAATGAAGATTTAAAGCTACTAGTGGGTATTTTGGAGATAAAGAATTCGTAACACTAGTTGAACGAGCCTGCAAGGTGGAAGAACTTGGAAAGGAGAAGAAGAAGGCTGAATTTGAAGCTAGAGACTATCGTAAAAGATCGATGGGTAAACCTCCATTCTCGGCTGTAAAGAAGTTCAGGGAGGACACTAATAAATTGAGGACAACTGCGGGAACTTCCATTAGAGCACGACCATCGATGGACTCCCGAGCTACTTCGGTAGCTAGTGTAGGCAATAATCACCAAGAGAAACCTGAATGCCCCCAATGTGGAAGACGACACATAGGTGAATGTTGGGGTAAGTCTACTAACATGGCCTGTTACGGATGCAGTTCGAAGGACCACTTCATTAGAGATTGCACGGAGCTTGATGAGAAGAATAGGATGCAAGGTGCAAGACCTAGTGGAATGATGACTAGAGGTAGACCACCGAGAATTTCAGGAGGTTGGGGTGGTAGTCGAGAGAGGGCCTCGATACTACTGTTCAAACCGAGACCCGTACTCTCGCTAGAGCATATGCCATTCGCAGACGAGAGGAGGCATCCTCCCCGATGTTATCTTGGTACTTTCACTCTTTTGATACTAGTGTGATTGCATTGATTGACCACGGCTCTACTCATTCATACGCATGTGAAACCTTAGCATCCAAGAAGACTCTATCTGTCGAGTCTCATCGAGTTTGTAATTCAAGTGTCAAACCCTTTGGGTCAATACGTACTTGTTGATAAAGTGTGTAAGAAATGCCCTCTAATAATCCGAGAATCTGTTTTCACTTTGATTTGATGCTTTTACCGCTTGACGAATTTAATGTTATTCGGTATGGATTGGTTGACCGTACATGATGCGGTGGTGAATCTGTAAAAGGAAAACCATTAATTTGAGGAGTACAAATAATGAAGTAGTCCAAGTTGAGTCTCTTGATTTAAAGGGGTGCCGCGATAATATCTTCAATGACCGCTCGAGATATGTGAAAAGGGTGTGAAACATACCTTGCGTATGTACTTGATGACAAAGAGTTAGAAAGGAAACCGAATCGTGCGGTGGTTTGTGAATACCGGACGTTTTCCGAAGAATTACCGGGTTTACCACTGTTCGGGAGGTAGAGTTTGGCATTGAGCTTGTACAGGACTACGCCGATTTCGATAGCTCCGTGATCGTATGGCACCAACCAAGTTGAAAGAGTTGAAAGCTTCGGTTGCAAGAATTGACGGATAGAGGTTTTGCTCGACCAAGTTTCTCACCTTGGGGTGCACCAGATTGTTTGTGAAAAGAAGGACGGAACCATGAGGTTGTGCATCGACTATCGTCGGTGAATAAAGTGACAATAAAGAATAAATATCCGTTACAGCGTATTGATGATTTGTTTGATCAACTAAAGGGAGCCTCGGTGTTTTCAAAGATAGATTTGAGATCAAGTTATTATCGATTCTTGATTCGAGATTCGGATATACCCAAAAGCGCTTTCGAGCGAGATACGGTCACTCTGAATTCTTAGTGATGCCGTTTGGGCTCACTAATGCCCTGCGGTATTTATGGATTTAATGAATCGAGTATTCGGACCATACTTGGATCGGTTTGTGGTTGTGTTTATTGATGATATTTTAGTTTATTCACAAGGTGAAGTTTGAACATGCCGAGCATTTGAGATTAGTATTACAAATTTTACGAGACAAGCAGTTATACGTAAAATTCAGTAAATGTGAATTTTGGTTGAGAGAGGTTAGCTTTTTGGGGCACGTGGTGTCCGCATCGAGTGTCAGGGTGGATCCAAACAAAATTTCGGCCATACTCGATTGGAAACCTCCAAGGAATATTACTGAAGTTAGGAGCTTTTTGGGACTTGCCGGATACTACCAACGTTTTGTAAAGGGCTTTTCGATGATAGTTGCACCGTTGACAAAACTACTTCAAAAAGATGTTGAGTTCGAATGGTCAGAACACTGTCAGGAAAGTTTCGATCGACTAAAAACTTGTTTAACCGAGGCCCCAGTGCTAGTACAGCCGGAGTCCGGCAAGGAGTTTGTTATTTATAGTGATGCATCCTTGCTTGGGCTAGGTTGTGTGTTGATGCAAGAAGGTCGAGTTGTGGCTTACGCGTCGAGACAATTAAAGCCGCATGAGAGAAACTATCCGACCCATGACCTTGAATTAGCAGCCATAGTGTTCGCCTTAAAAATATGGCGACATTACTTGTTTGGAGAGATGTGTCATATTTATTCGGACCACAAGAGTCTTAAATATTTGATGACTCAAAGAGATCTAAATCTGCGACAAAGACGTTGGCTTGAGTTGTTGAAAGACTATGAACTTGTCATTGATTATCACCTGGGGAAGGCTAACGTGGTGGCCGATGCTTTGAGTCGTAAAGCACTGTTTACTTTGAGAGCGATGGATGCTCACCTATCCGTTTCGCCCGATGAGGTGCTAGTAGTTGAATTAAAGGCCAAACCATTATTGATTCATCAAATACTTGAATCCCAGAAATTCGACGCTGAATTGGTCGCTAAATGAACTGAATGTGCCTCGAATGAGGAATCAGAGTTTCGGATTGACAACAATGATTGCTTGATGTTCAAGAGTCGATTATGTGTTCCAAGAAATTCGGAACTTATTTCGATAATTTTGAATAAGGCTCACAGTAGTCGAATGTCAGTCCACCCGGGTAGTACTAAAATGTACAACGATCTGAAACATCAATTTTGGTGGCCGGGTATGAAACGAGACATTTCTGAATTTGTTTCAAGGTGTTTGATATGTAAACAAGTAAAAGCGGAACATCAAGTGCCGTCGGGATTACTTCAGCCAATCATGATACCCGAATGGAAATGGGATCGAGTGACAATGGACTTTGTATCGGGTTACCTTTGACTCGAGTAAGAAAGACTCGATGCAGGTTATTGTTGATAGATTGACCAAGTCTGCTCATTTTATCCCTGTCCGTACGGATTTTTCACTCGATAAATTGGCAGAATTATACATCTCCCAAATTGTTCGATTGCATGGGGTACCTATTTCTATCGTGTCGGATAGAGACCCAAGATTTACATCGAGATTTTGGAAGAAGTTACAAGAAGCGTTGGGTACTAAGATGCATTTTAGCACTGCATTTCATCCCCAGACTGATGGCCAATCTGAACGAATAATTCAGATACTCGAGGATATGTTGAGATGTTGCATCCTCGAGTTTAGTGGTTCATAGGAACGGTATTTACCTTTGATTGAATTCGCTTACAACAATAGTTTTCAGTCAAGCATTAAGATGGCGCCTTACGAGGCTTTGTACAGTCGAAAATGCCGTACACCATTGTTTTGGACCGAGCTCGGTGAAAGTAAAATTTTTGGAGTGGATTTGATTAAAGATGCTGAACAGAAAGTAAAAATAATTCGTGAAAGTCTGAAGGCAGCCACAAACCATCAGAAATCATATGCGGATTTAAAACGAAAGGATATCGAGTATCAGGTGGGAGACAAAGTGTTTCTTAAGGTCTCACCTTGGTAAAAGATACTCAGATTTGGCCGTAAGGGCAAACTAAGTCCGAGGTTCATTGGGCGTCATTTAAATCTCCGAACGAATTGGTCCGATTTCGCGTATAGATTGATCTTGCCCCTGAACTTGAAAGGATTCATAATGTTTTTCATGTTTCGATGCTGCGACGTTACCGATCCGATCCTTCGCATGTAATAAACCCCTCCGAGATTGAAATTCAAGCCGATATGAGTTATGAAGAAGAACCGATCCGTATCCTAGCTCGTGAAGTGAAAGAGTTGCGAAACAAAAGGGTTCCGTTAGTGAAAGTGTAATGGCTCAAACACGGAATGGAAGAAGCTACTTGGGAACCTGAGAACTCTATGAAAGAACGATACCCAAACCTATTTACCGGTAAGATTTTCGGGGACGAAAATTTCTTAAGTGGGGGAGAGTTGTGACAGCCCTAAATTGACCCTATTCGGAAAGTGGTTTCAGGACCGCTAAACCGAGTCATAAAAATAATTAACCATCATAGTTGATGCTCATTATATGTACATATGCATGTGTGAAAATTTCATGTTTGTATTTTGTTAATTGTAGGTGAATTTTATCAAATAGGACTTGTGTGAGAAAATTTAGAAATGTGCTAGGCAAATGTAAAGTGGTCTATTAATGCATGTTGTGAAAATGATGGGTTTGCATGTCAATTTACCCAAAATTTAAGCATGGTGGCGGCCATGCTATGAGTGGAAACATGTTGCAAACATGTTGGGTTAGTGGTTATGTTAGAAAGAATAAAATAATGAAAAAAAAGGAATATGATCAAAACAAAGGAAAAAAAGTGTCCATCCTTTCACATTTTTCTTCCTTGGCGAATGTTCTAAGAAGAAGGGGAGAGCTTGAGAAAATCAGCTATGGTAGTTTGATAGACTAAGGTATGTTTGATGTTGTCCATGAGATTCATGCATGTTTTAGTTGTTAGTTTGAGTTCTACCTAGCCCATGGTTTAAATCTTTGCTATGGGATGGAGATGATATTCGCCATGGGTGTTGTCTTCTTGGTTGATGTTTGATGTTGTGGTGATGAGGCATGAAGATGAGTTAAGTTTCGCTAAGGTGGATTTGTGTTGATGTCATTTGCATGCTAAGTGTGAAGCTTTGTAATGATACATGTGTATGGTGCTTTTGATGTTGTGAATGGAAGTAGTGGAAAAGTAAAAGAAAATTTATGTAGAAATGTGGTATATGTGGATTTGTAGGATGTTATAAATATATGTGAAGCCATGCTAGATTAGGAAGAATTCGGTCAAGTATTCATGAGATGAAATTTTGTGTTTAGGTGAATTAAAGATGATAGTATAGTTGACATCATGTATATATGTATGCATATTCGCCATCAAATTAAGAGCATAGGTGATGTTGAGTCTAAGCTTTGCACATTCGGACATATATATATATATGCATGTGTGATTGAATTATTGATAGTAGGGCGATAGCATATGGTTATTAGCTTGAATAGCTAAGAACATAAGGTAGCAAGATAAAACTTTTACCATGCCGTTCGTATGTCATAAAATCATTAAAATGTGAATACCAATATATGTAGCAAAGCGGTTGAATGAGTTAATTTATTTGTTTAAGCTCAAGATCCTAAAGGAGAGGCGTCCAACAAGGGGAAATCGAAGGTCATCGAGTAGCCGACTTGGAATTATTTTACCCAACACAAGGTAAGTCATTAAGCATATAGTTGGTATTGATTTAAATGATCGTAATACCTATGCAATTTTGGTTAATGAGATGAAATGTATACAAATGTATATGTATGTAGAGATGAAATTGTCGAATGTAAAAGGGAAGTGAAGCGTATAGAGTGGCTGGTTTTCGGCACTAAGTGTACGGGCAATAAGTGTTCACGGTTGTGAGATTGGCACTAAGTGTGCGGGCTTGAAATGCATGGCACTAAGTGTGCGAGTTTAAAGTACATGGCACTAAGTGTGCGTGGTTGATTATTAAGCACTATGTGTGCGAACCCATTATATATATATTTTTTGTCAATTATTTATATTAAGGGTGCGACCTTATCGAGTCGATTTCAGACAGCGGAAAGGGTAAGTACCTTGAGTTCATGGCTAATAGGTGCTATGTTTATATTTGGAGTTGAGCGTGGTAAGTTTTGAACCTATGTGATGATTATAATTGAAGTCACGTACATAAGGTTCATCGTGGAATAGGTGAAAGTTCGCTTAGTTGTATGATTGTAATGAAAATAAAATGATGTATGGAAATGCCTCAATTATTCTATTGAATAGCGTATGAAATGTCAATGTAGGACTTGGAATGAGATTGAATCGTAAGGTCTAAGAAACTATGGCATAGTTCAGTAATGGATGGAGTACTTAGCCTCATTTCATTGTTTCCTCTTGTGAAAATTTTATTAATGGATGGTAGTGTAATGCTTATGACTTACTGAGTTATATACTCGTTCGGTGTTTGCTTGTCACCTATTTTAGGTTTCTTGGACTCGACTTTTTGCGTATTCGGGACCGTCATCGAAGTCATCACACCGACTAGCAACTTTTGGTATTTTCTTCTTAGTTGGTCTAGGAGAACATTTCAGCATGTATAGGCTATTATGTTTTGTTGAAATTTGGTATGTAAAACTTTGGATAGCCATGCGAAAATGGCTTATATACATTTTGAGCATAATGTTATAGTCATCTTGAATGTATATGTTCATTAAGAGGCATGGAAACTATGTAATAGGTAAAGTCTACCTTAAAAATGGATGCTGATAGCAGCAGTGACGTGGATGTGAAAAATCACTAAAAATAGTAGGAATGGAATTAAATAGTGAATAAATTATGTAATCGAACCTTGACGAATCTATTTTCATAGGAAAGTAATTAAATGATTATATGAACAATATATTAGGAGATATTTAAGTTTTCGTAAAATAGGGCCAGGACTGTTTCTAGATTCCCTGTTCCGACTTTGAAAATTCATTATAAATTAACCAGAGATAATTAGAAGTTGTTCCATATATTTACAGATTTCTTTTCGAGTCTAGTTTCTATAGAAACAAACATCATCAGTATTGAGGCCCTGTACAGGGAGATATCGAAGTCGTAATGCCTGAAGGTCAGTGTGGTCGAACCCTGAAATAGGAGAGACTTTAACTAATAAACTCTACTAATTGGCTCAACCAAAAATTCTAGAAAAAAATTTTTAGATGGATATATGAGTCTAGTTTCAGGAAAAATTTACGGAACTGGTTTTTGACTTTTGGAACTCGAGATATGATTTTTAAGGAAATAGTGACGCAGTTAGCCAGCCCGTCTGGAAATTTAAAATGGACTGTGCAATAAGTGATTTAAGTCTGCGAACCCCTCGTGTCTGACTCCGGCAACGGTCTCGGGTACGGGGTGTTACAGAATCCATTATAGATGTTGCTTATACACGAGGGTTGAACAATGGATATCAATCCAACGAAAACACAAGTCTCAACAATGGAAGGAATATTCAGCCAAGACCAAATAACCCCAAACCAACGTGCCTTAGTTCCATAAAAACCAACGAATAGCGTTACCTTAGAACGGGAGACGAGAGGAAGATTTCGATCGCTTCAAGAGTCCTAACGAACTCCTTCACTCCACATGTAACACTAAAACCCGAAATAAAACACAATGACCAAAGAGAAAAGAGACGAAAATCGGTATCTAAGGAAAAGAGAAAATATGCCGAAAGAGTAGAGACAAATCGCGACTTACCCAATAGTATTCGGTCACCCACAGTGAAAAGAGAAGGGCTGAAGAGAAAGCAAAAAAGTGAAGGAAAAGAAGAGGAGAAATGGCAAGGTAATCTGCCTTAAGAGCACAACTGATTATGGAAGAGACGGAAAAGAAAAGTAGCAATTGGTTAAGCAGAAGAGAAGATGCCAAAAGAGAAAGGGGGAAACAGAAATTAGTAACTCCGAAGTAAGAGGTCAGAAAAGAAACATAAAGTCGCAAAACACTAAAGAGAAAAGTCCTGAAAGAAACAGCACTATTAGGCCTTAACATTCAAGGAAACCGCATCAAAAACAATAGCCAAAATCGACACCAATAGAAAAAGGGAAGCTAAATCTAATTTTTGCCAAAGAGAACTCCCAATTCGGCACTCCCACACTTGACTCTCCAACCTATCCCTCCTCAGCTGAAACTCTCCCTAACAAGAATTAAATTTCGGCACAACACCACTACACCTCAAACACCACTTTTTCCTCTCATTATCACTCTCCTAAAATCTCTCCACTTTATTCTACTCAACCGCCCATTCAAAATCCCACAAGCATCACAATTTCGGTCAACTTAGGATACCTCCCTAGCAGTTGTAGCAAAAATATAACGCTCCTTCCAACTCGCCACTGCTCGAACCTCAGACCCTAAGGCACACGCCACTTACCACTAGACCAATAGGCTCTTTATGACAACCTTTACTCACAAAAATTTAAAAGACTTCCAACCAAAGGCAAGGGTTATTCTTAAAAAACAATACCCATGACTTCTCAGGCGCTGCCTAGGACACTTAACCATTGAGACAAGCATGCAATTGAGTTATACAACAAACAAAATATTAGCACCCACAATTTGGGGCATTACACACATGCCCGTGTGTCTAGCCCTTGCTCGAAACTGACTTAGCCACACGGCTTGGCACACACCTGTGTGTGCGACCATGTGATCTACCCAGGCTCATTTCAAAATGGCACTCAAGCAACACGGTAGAGACACACGCTCGTGTCCCTGCCCGTGTGGGAAAAAATAGGCCATTTACAAGGCCAGTATGCCACCCATTTTCGGTCCTCCCTACAAATATCAATTTCAACATAATTTCAACCAATTTCAATCCCAAAACATACATCATTCATGTCATATTATTATCAACCTATTTCATGCTTATAATCCATACCAAATCATGCTGAATCATAAGCCAATGTCATACTAAATCATATGTTTCATAACCTCAATTTACTTCATTCAATCTCAGGCCATGATCTTACCAATTCCTCAAATAAGCACACACAAAAATCTTACCAAATTGACCAATTCTCTTTGGCCATCTATGAACACATCATATTGGCAATATTGCATCACATAGTTTATACTCAAAAGTCATTCATAAACACAACCAAAACCAAGCCATATCACATGGCTAAATATTTTTAACTCAAAAACATATCTCAATTTATCTAGACTATACATACCATAAGTTAATATTTACACTTTCAAAAGGTACCAAAGATAAGTTTGATAGTGAGGTGATGATCCTCGATGATCCCCAATCTTTCAGTAGCTTCGATATCTAAAACACAATGCAAACACACACAAAGTAAGCTTTCCAAAGCTTAGTAAGCCATATACAAATAAACTTATCACATAAAACAATTCAAGACCAATTCATTCATGTAGCTCATGGCTTAATACAATCACATATCCATATGTCTCATATAGCTCTTTTGTTCATAATTCACTTACATATATCATATGTTCGCAAATGTACATATACTTACCTTTCATTCTCAAACATTATATACATTTCAAACATACATGAATTGAGTACTCATTCACATAGTCATTCGTTTCTAAGAATGCTCGTTGAACAGTACAGAATCAAATAGGATACACGGATAACTCGAAAAGCTCGTACAATGCCAACATCCCAGACGTGGTCTTACATGTAATCAAATATCGGTGCCACTGTCCCAGACAGGGTCTTATATGAAATCAAATACGATGCCAATATCCTATACATGGTCTTACACGTAAATCTAAAATCGATGCCAATGTTCCAGATGTGGTCTTACACATAATCACATATCGAAATTCTATGTCATGACATATGTATCCTAACTATTCCTATGGTTCGTACGGGGCTTTCGGACGTCGTTACGTTATCAAAACTTTCTCAATTTCAAATATTCAGCTTTTATAATCATTCATCACAATTCAATATCATATAAGCATGAAAAATCAATTCAAATACATTTATTTGTATATAGACTTACCTCATATGGAAGTGAACGGAAACGAACGGCTATTCAACGACTTTTGGCTTTCCCCAATCTAATTCAATTTTCTTTGGTTCTTGATCTATATAAATTCAAAAACTTATTCAATCTCACATTCATTCAAATAAATCCATATACACATATTTAGGGCATTTTACAAATTAGCCCTCACATTTTCACATTTTAACACTTCAGTCCCTAATTCACAAAATCACAAAATACACATAATTTCTTTTCACACATTCCTAACCAAATTTTCCTTTAGCTCATATAAGCCAACATATTTCATTTGTTTCACTTTTTAGCCCCTCAATTTCTCATTTTCACAATTTAGTCCAAAATACTCAAATTCATCAAAAATCCAAATACAAAACATAGTAATCTAACACATATCTTTCATTTTCTATCATCAAACTTCATAAAGCTTACATTATCAACAATGGCACATCTTAAAATCATCATCAAATTTTGAAATTGAGGCACGAACTTAATAGAACACAAAGCAACAATCACAAAAAACATAGAAATTATCAAAAACCGAGTCAAAACCGTACCTTAATCAAGAAATCAAAGTGCCGAATGCTAGCAAGCTTATTTTCTTTTCTTTTTATTTCAATTTTTGGCAAAGATGATGAATACAACACTAAATTCATGTTTTGTTTTATTTAATCAACGTTAGTACATAATTTTCCATTTTAACCTTTGTTTAAAACATAAAAATTCATCCATTTTAAGGTTATTTATGACAAATCCCACTAACCATGGTCAAATTACAACATAAGGACCTTTGCTTTAATAAGCCATAACAAATAGGCATACTTAACAAATAGAACATATCTTTTGCATTTTCTGCAATTAGGTCCTTTTATCTAATTAAGCACGCAAACAATCAAATTTTTATATGAAACTTTCACACATATTAATTTGCATATTGTAAGCACGAAAAATAATATTAAAATATTTTTCTAACCTCAAATTTGTGGTCCTAAAACCACTATTCTTGTAACACCCCTAACCCGTATCTGTCGCTAGATTAGGGTTACGAGGCTTTAGTTAAGTAAAAACATATTTTCGAACAACCACACATATATATATAAGTTACATCCATATAAATAAAGCATAAATTCAACTAAATAATAAACATGTTTTCAATAATCTTAATATAATGTACAACCATATTTAAAACATTTCAATATTATTCGTATGCTAAGAAGAAATCAAACTATTTGCAACTTATTTTACATTAACATATCTTAAACACTTAAAATGTTTACCTAATACTATATTCAATAGCATATACATATAATATTGTCAACTTTACCCAATGGTCATATATTTAATAATATAATTATAAACTTGCACAATTTTAGACATAATTAACATGTTTTGCACTTACTCATAATAAAACCAATCAAAACTTATTACATAAATTAACAAACAATTACACATACAACCTAATATATATATTTACATGTTCGAATATGCTATTAAAGATTAGATACATATTTCTTACTTGCCATAGGTTTCAAAGCTACACTTGGAAATTGAATTTATACCAAATAATGGACTAAAACCATCATGGAACATTTTCCTAATTCATTACCTTGCATATTCGAATCTCATTAATAAATATACATGCATATCCAAATTTTATATCATGGAACAAGTGGCGAATTACAAATTGTAATAAAATCAAAACATAAATCTTGCATACCATGTTATAAACATATTAAAACATATTTATATCAAACTCGGATATAGTAAAACAACCTTAGATGCCAAATCTCTTACAACACATTGACTAAATACAACGACCTAAAACACTTATACTTTTATCCATGCATATCATAACCGAACCAACCACACAAAATCAACCCAAACATTAATCTTTTCCAGAACATATAATACCTATCTCAACATCATTTACTTATAGCATATAACATTATAATCAAACGATTTCAAACCAAAACCAAACATGACCTAATTATCAATATCAAACTCATTAGACATTATAAATAAGCACTCATGTAACCAAAACTAAACATAATTACTAAGCCATTTTCACATGGCTTTATACAAAACCAAAGTTCATCATTTCAAAACATAATCTAGTTTATACATGCCACAAGTTCGAAAATAGACTTTAAAAAGTACAGAAGATTGACGATAGTCTAGATGACTTCGATGACGATCCCTGAGCTCGTAACTTACAACTAAAATCTATAAAACAACGTAACAAAAAACACACAGAGTAAGCTAACTTAGCTTACTAAGCCTTAAGCAAATTAAACAATTCAAAAGAATAATCAAAACATTTTAAACAAGCCAAATTAAATCATTAATGTTATACTTTTACACCAATAAGTTACCTTGGTCGAATGCTATTGTTTCTCATTCATTCAAGTTTTCATTCCCAATGTACATTATTCCATGTATGCTTACATTCAAATAAATGTAGTCATGAATCATACTCAACTCCATATATATGTATATATATATGAAACCAAAACATACTTCTCATATCTACTCACATTCTTCACTTTCTATACCAACATCAATCTTTTGGCCAAATTTACAAAATCAAATACATTATCACATAAGTACATACCTATGTGGCCGAATATACAAGATCATTTAGATCAACGTACTTGCTCAATTTCCACATCAATGTGAAGTCTTATAGGCATAGGCTTGAAAATAAATCATCGGTACAAAACCTGCTAGGCATAAAGCCCAATCAAATTCACCATCACAAAGCTTGCTAGGCTTAAAGCCCGAATATCACTATTATAAAATCATTTCATAAACAGTTCATATATCAAATCGTCCAAATATTTCATGTAGTTCATACAAACTTTCAGAGGTTTTTAACTCAGTCAAATAAAACTCAACCATATTAATTCTAAATTAAGCCACATTCGGCTACTCTACCATACAACTATAAAATTCGAATCATCATAGCAAACCATATTATATTCAAAATAAACAATGTTTAATTGCTTAAAGACTTACCTCGGATATCGACGAACGTTGTAAATTGGCTTGTAACACCCCAAACTCGGCCTAGATGTTATGGCCGAACTTGGCGTGTCACGTTGAAGTGTTTTACCGAAAACCTTGTTTTCATTGAAAACCTTACTTTGAAATAAAAACCTTGAGTAAAATCCCAGCTTGTATTTGTTGCTTTCAAAGCGAGGTGTATTTTCAAGAAAAACTATTCCTTCTTGCATGATAATAATTACTTTGTAAAATCTCTTTTCAGTTGTGGAAGCTTTATTTAAAACAAATGATCTATGAAAACTCGTCATTTAAAAATTGAGTTGCGGAAACGTAGTATTTAAAAACAGTTATGGTTTTAAGAAAACCATGTTCTACTTCTCGCAAATATAAAGCATAATAATAAATATAATCCTAATTTGAATAATAACCAGAGGAAAGGCCTTATTACATTTCGGACTGAAATAACTTTAAATACTATAAATTATAGGCTTAAGAAAAGAAGTCCAAGTCTCTTGCTAGCTGGCCACCTCGAAGTCCCTCCTACCATTGAACCATCTACTGAGGATCACCTGAGAAAAATAAAAGAGGGGGGTGAGTTTTCGAAAACTCAGTGGGTACAACCCTCGGCAAATAAGAAAGCATGCAATAGCAAGTTTTTTTGGGCCTGAGCCTAATTTAATATCAGAACAGAAAAAAAGCAATCAAATATGCACGAATCCCACCCATCCAACCGCTACACACCATCTCCATCCCCCGAGACACTCCATGTGGGGATATAAATATCGATCCACCCATCCGATACACTCCAATGGTAGCCCGATTGCGGTACTGCCTAACGTTGCAGCAAAGTTGCTAATCATATATTGGGCTAAAAAAACCATCGGTGGATCTACGATCGTCAAGCAACCATGCGATCTTCATATACTTCCTCTGTTCCATAATTCCCAACCCATATACAACCTAAATAGAATATCATATGAATGCAGCAGGTACACATGCAACATCCATAAATCTTACATTCAACACATAGGGGTATTTTAGTCATTCTCGCCCTTAGGACGTTTTAGTAATTTCTCTTTATTATGGGTTTATTACTTACCTTGGCCCGTTAACAAGTCCTCATTGGCTAAAGTGAACAAATACTATGCACCAGGTAGGATTCCAGAGAAGAGTAGGTGGGTCATTAAGACCACTTAAGTACCAAGCTCTCCCTAGATCCAATCCTAAACATGCATATACCCATTGCCACACCTTAACCTTATGACTCATCCACAGTCGAAATTAATTAACTAATTAATTTTTATGTCTGTTTAAACAGTTATCAAATACTAGGTCCAAAAACCCCTTACGAAGCCCAAACAAGTCTACATACATGCATATGGCCCACTAGGCCCAATCTCATTCATATGGCCCATCGGCCCTAATCACATTTATAGTCATGCAATCATATTATTTTCCATCACTTAGTATCAAATTGCCAATTTTGCCTATTATGGGCCCTACAACCCATCGGGCCCATTTAACCCATTCTGGCCTGATTGGCCAATACACGGCCTAAGTCCATGGAATTACTCATGGGGCCTCTAATAACCTATCGATTTCCCCCCTTAAGAGTGTTCGCGCACTCGCAAGACTATTGTAACCAAACTTCCAGCTTTTCGGCATTTCAGCTTTTCAACATTTCAGGATTTGTCGGTCTACTGTGTGTGTACACACCTGGTACCAAATGTGCTACGATCTCCTTAGGCACGAACCTACAAATGATATCACTCAACAATTACTCACACACTTATCAAATACGATCACCAAAAGCCAAAAATCTCACATTTGCCTTACCTTGAACAACAAGCCTTACAGACCTTTCATGATTACTAATCACGAGATTTCCTTAAATCAGCATCAATCTTAATCATTAAGAACTAACCAACAAGTGACTCGCATTCATCTTAAGTCACTCTTAAAACTTCCATGACCATTTGGCCAACCTTAACCAATAAAAGAGGAACACTTACCCAAACCCTAAAACACCTAAGGAGCAATTCGGCATAGATCTGAAATTCGAGATTCGATACTAATCCCTTACCAATATCAATTTAGAAAGAGTGAGGGAGAGAAGAAATTGGTACCAGGAAAATCGACTGAAAGAGCAAAGCACTTACACAAGAATCGAGCGAAGTAGGGGGAGTAGTGGCAGTACAAAGGGTATTTAGCCAATGAGGTATTCAGCTTTTGAGATTTGTATAGTGAAAGGGGTTATTCGGCACAAATAAGAATAAGAGAAGAAGGAATCTGCTAAAACCAAAGGTGAATCAAAAGAGAATTTGAGAAGAGAAAGAATGGAAAATCGGCAAGCAAGGAACAAGGAATTTGGCTTCTGAGCACTTAGAGAGAAAAGTGTTTTGGCAACACAAAAAAATGAGGAATTCAGATAAAGGAAGAGAAGCAATTTTTGCATTACCCTAGAATCCCCAAAATCGGCACCTATATATACTATAGCTGAATTTACATATCCCTAAATTCCCTATTCGGCTCCACTTCTCTGCACCCCTCATCTCCTAACTTTTCTACCTGATAACTCCTTAATCCCTTCATTAAATTTCTCCTCTGATCACTCCCTTCAGAGTTCACATCCAACGCCACTACTGGCCATTTATTGAGCAAAAATAAATCCTTTTTTTGAGTAATGAGGGATTCAAACCCCAAACCTCCTTGCCATGCATGTGACGCCACTTGTAAGCCCCACATGCGACGTTACTTGCCACTCTAACACAAGGCTCCTTGTGTCCAGTTCCTCCTTCATTTATTTAAAACCCAAACTGCTGGCCATCAAGGTTATTTTAATTATTAAACTATAATTTCCTTCACCTTAAAGTTCGAACTCTAAACTTAACCAAGGCCTATTATCACATAAATAACACTTGACTAGGAATATTAAGCACACCTTTTATCAAAACCATCATAAAAAGAAAGTTCAAGATTTTTGGGGCGTTACACGGCTATTCGACTGTTTTTGCTTTTCCCCGATCCAAGTCCGATTTCTTTTTTTCTTATCTATATAATTTCAAATTAACCTCATTTAAACACAACTTCATTCAATTTAATCCAACAACACATAAATGGGCAAATTACCATTTTACCCTGATATTTCATACTTTTACAAATTAGTCCTAATTGCATAAAACACAAAATACACAAAATCTCACCACATCATAGTTAGGCTAAATCTTCCTTATACTCATACTAGTTCATATATTTCATTTATTTAGAATTTTAGTCCTTTAATTTATTATTTTTTTAATTTAGTCCTAATTACTCAAAATCTTCAAAAACTTCAATATAAAACATGTTAATCTAAAACATATTTTTAATATTTCATCATCAAACATCACAAAACAAAAATATTCATCAATGGCATAACTCAAAATATGCATCAAAATCAAAAATTTAAGCATGGGTCAGATAGTGCCGAACAAAAACCGAAAACATAAAAATCATCGAAAACCGAACGAAAACTAACCTTTTATCAAGCTTCCAAAGTGCTGAATGCTTGAAACTTTCTAACGCTTTATTTTTTTCTTTTATTTTCGGTCATGCAAAGTGTATGAACACTTTTGTCTTATTTTTTTATGTTTTATGTTATTATTACATGTTATTAATTTACTTATTTAACCGTGTAAAATAAAAAACATAAACATGCATAATAAGGGTACATTTGGCCATCAATAGTCTAAAGGATTATTTGCAACATAAATGCTTCAACTTACAAAGGCATTAACAATTTGGCACTTAAGCTTTTAACTATCAAGTTTTTGATTTATGCGATTAAGCCCTTTTATTTAATTAAGCACACAAACAATCAAATTTTCGTACGAAACTTTCACACATGCAAATTCACATATAATAAACACGTAAAATAATATTTAAATATTTTTCTAACTCAGATTCATGGTCCCGAAATCACCATTCCGATTAGGATCTAAATCAGACTGTTACAATTTTGACTAGGGTCTAAACCAGAATGCTACACGGGCTAGCCACACGAGTGTGTGTCTTGGCCGTGTGATCCAAGTCAGAGAGTTACACGGGGTTAGACAAGGGTTGAGACACGGCCATGTGATTCCATTTCAAATGTCCACACAGCCTGTGAGACGGGCGTGTCGGGCCACAAGGGCTTATGTCCCCTGTATTTTGCAAAAAATTTCTAAGTGTTTGAAAAGTTTATAAAGTTATCGCTTTAGTCCCGAACCACCCCCGAGTGGATGTTTTGGGTCTCGTAGGCTTGTATTAGGGACGATATGAATGTTTTTTATTGATGATTATATGAAATTTGAAAATGTACATGAATTGTATGTGTAACTGTGTAATATGTCCGGTAACACTTCGTAGACGTTGAATACGGGTGAGGGGTGTTACAAGAACCATAGATGGTTCGAATCCCCTTTCCTGAATAAAAGTTTTGCCTTGCAGTTCGAGAAAATACTTCTCGGCATTTTGTTTTCAAAATTTTAAGGGATTCAAAATCGCCGGTGGTTCTTGCGTGTTAGTTTTTCTACTCTCCCTATAGGGCATATTTGATATAAAAACTTTAAGGAAACTAATAAATTTAAGAAAAGTATTTCACAAACAATGGAACAGTATTGGAACTATTAACCTCGTATAATTTGTTCTAATTTCCTTGAAAAGCTCGCTGATTGTCGTTTCTTTGATTTATTTTCTCTTGCACCAAATTAGCTTGAAAGAAGGGGGAATTTGCCACAAACTAATTATAAAAATTGAAAAAGTTATTTAGGGTTTATAAGGTTTTAAGAAAATTTGAAAAATTTGGGAGAGTTTAGTTGTTAAAAGAGGCTTAGTCTTAGTTTTTAGGTTTTTAATATGGTGTTTTAAAGCTAAAAATCGGGTTAGGTCAACCCTGCAAAAAATTATAACGACGTTGCAACACACTCTGAAATCTTGGAAACTTAGGTAGGTTGTCGTCTGTGTCGCAACATTGAGGTACTGTGTCATGACATCAAGATGATTTTCTCGATCATTTGCAATTGGACACGGTGTTGTGACATAGGAGTTTCGTCTTACGACACTGACTCTATTATGAGCCCAATTTCCTTTCCAAAAGTTTTCTCGGTTCCTATAAAACATAATGGTAATAAAGTTTACAGTCTAAACTAAGAGTTTGTTAAATATGCAATAATATACACAAAATGAACATTTCAATTTTAAATTACAAGTCTTGCTATCGGATTCATCCATCAGCTCACTCAATATATCTGGGGACGCTTCTTCGGTTCTATTAGTGTTTGTCCAACATCCATCGTGCCATTCCACCTTCTTCACTTATCTTGTTCTCGAAACTTGTTCATCTGACTTGCACTAACCACAGAGAACACTTTCCCTCGCTCAAGGTAGTTAGGTTTTTGAATAATTATTTTGTAACAAGGCTTTCCTAGATTTTCCCTATTTTTCTTATTCTATTGGTGACCACATTTAAACATTTTTGCCTTACCCTTGATCTTCATTGTTAATTCATTATTTTCTAGGTCAATGGTGGATCGCAATGTCGCTAAGAATGGCTCACCCAGCAGAATGGGTAATTCATGGTCTTCTTTAAAGTCTAAAATTACAAAGTTCACTTGGATTATAAAGTTCCTCACTTTAACTAATACATCTTCAAGTAGTCCCTTCGGTTGTACTGAAGACCTATCGATTAATTGTAGTGTGATTTTTGTATTTTTAAGATTCCCTAACCTGAGCTTTTTATAAATATAAAAGGGCATTAAGTTAATGTTGGCTTTTAGATCACATAGAGCCTTACTAAAATGGATGTCCCCTATTTCTATAGGTATTATAAAACTCCTCGGGTCTTTTAGTTTAAGGGGAATGTATTTTGAAATAACCACACTACATGAGGTGCTTATGTTAACTTGCTATCTTGTTTTTACTTTCCTATGCCTAGACATGATATCTTACAAATATTTGGCGTACTTAGGAACCTTTTCAATCAGATCAATTAAAGCCAAGTTAACATTAAGTGATTTGAATAAGTTAAAAAAACTTATTCATCCTCGTCCCCTATTCACTTTTCTTCCAACCGTGAAGGGAATGGTATCCTCTCATTGCAGGTTTTTTAATGGAATCATCTTTCAGCTCAACTACTGGTTTGGCTAGCTCTTTAGGTTTTGGTCCAACATTAGCTCTTTAAAAATATTCTAGAAGTCATCCCGGGCTACTTAGTACTTTAATCGAACTAAACACTATTACCTTCACATGCTCCTTTCCCTCTCTCTGAGGATTATTTTCTGTGTTACTTGGGATTCTTGTGCCAATTTTCCTTTTAATATCTCCAATCATTCTCATTAATTGGCCCATCTAATATTGTAGTTTAGTCAATATTTTCATCGTATTGGTACACTTAGACTGTACCTATTTCACTTCTGTCGCCATTGATTGCATCTCGCCCTCAATTTCATCTAGGTGTTGACAACTTATAGTATGGTCATTTAGGTTTGCCCTTTCCTGAGGTTTTTATAGATAAGTAGGTTAACAATTACCATTTGTAACTTTGTTAGAATTATTACCTCCTCCCTAGTTTCCGCCCCATCTCATGTTTGGGTAATCTCTCCATCCAGGATTATAAGTATTTGAATAGGGATTTCCACCCTTATTCCCTATATAGTTCACATCTTCAGTAGGATTATTGACATAATGGCAGAGAGGTTTGTTTCATCCATATATAGATGACACACTGGATAAGGATTCTATATGGTTTAACCTATCCACTATCTATTGGTATATTTCATCCTCTTGAAAAACTGACTGTGGATGGCTTCTGGCCATATGTGTAACATTTTGTTGGCCACTGGTAGGAATTCATTGATATACTCTCCATTTGTTCATACGCGTCATCGTATGTTCTATTCATTAAGGCTCCTCCTGCGACTCCATCTATTCTTAATCGTGATTGTGCATCCAACCCATTATAAAACATCTACAGTCTTAACCACTCAGGTAGTCCTTAGTGTGGACATCTCTAAATTAGCGTTTTAAAACACTCCCAAACTTCGTGAAACTTTCTCCTTCCAATTTTTTGAATGCTGCAATATTCGTCCTTAGTTGGACCATTTTATTGATAATGAAGAACTTTTGTAAGAATTTTCCTGCAAGTTCATCCCATGTCATGATTGATCCTCGTGCCTGTGAGTCTAACCAAGAGAAAGCATTATCTATTAAGAAGAAGGGGAACAACCAAAGCTAAATAGCATCATTGGTGACCCTAGTTATATTTAAAAGTATCACAAAGTAGAAAAATCATTTAAAATACTGATTTGGGTACTCTATCATCGTTCCTCTAAACTGCAAATTATTTTGGATCAGTGTTGGTTTGATTTCAAAATTATTGGCCATAATGGTTGGTCTCATTATACTTCCTTGAATCATATCCAGATTCAGCAATACATTCCTTGAACCATATCCAGATTCAGCAATACATACTCCCTTAAGGTTCTCCCGTTGTGTGCCATAATTATGTTTGCGGGTAGCTGCAGTGTTGGTGGTAGATCTTCCAGGTTATTATTGTTAACCTCGTCAAACAGCAGATTGTCTCATGGTGGTAATTTGCCTACAGCTGGAGGTTGGTTCTCTATCTGCTATTTTTGTTGTTGTTGTTGATGATTCTTACGAATTATTCTTTCTAGATCTATAGTTGGCAGTATAGGTATTCCTCTACTACGAGTTATACACTAAACCCAAAAAGAAAATAAAGAAGTTATCAAAAATAATAAAATAAAATCGTTCTATAATTTAAGAATTTCCTAATTATTCTATTTACTACAATAAATTAAAATCAATCTAGTGGCATTACCTCCCTAACAATGGTGCCAACAACTTGACTGCCTCCAGACATACCAACGTCCAGAGTAAGGATCTTGCACAAAATATATTGAATAAGTAATGTATACAAGTATACGGTTCAGGTTGTAATATAGTTACAATGAAGTAACGAGTACTCCAAAGATCGTACCCAAGGGAGGCAACCGCTAAATTAATCCTAAACTAAACACCAATAGAGCTAATTACTAATTTAAATAAATTATCTTACGACAAAACATAAAGAAAGAGTTTCAAATGTTGCTGACTTACCACTTTTGATATCAAACACCTAAGTTTAGTATATTATAAAGCATAAAAACATTAAGGGTTTCAAATGTAGGGATCCATAAATAAGTTATATGAGTACTTTGATTAACCTAGTGGAATACAAATAGTCTTAAATGTAATTATTTAGTATAATGTCAATTTGTAAATAAGTCTACCTAGACCACATAGGGCTTTTCGGCTTGTAACATTTTGATGCTTAGGATGGGTATAGAATTCAAGAACAATAAGTGTCAAATAGTTTCAAGCACAAAAATAGTTTCGCACATTGTATTGTTGCCTATTTTGCCCCCTTAGTAATCCTTACCCGCTCACCACCTTCTTTCTCCTTCTCTCACCTTTCTTATTTTTCCATAGGAAATTACGACATAATACAACTATGGCTAGCTTACAAGTTTGCGTACACTTAGTGAACGAGTCTCTCTATGGTGACTATATCACTTTTCTTTCTTCAATACATTTCTCATTCATGATTGCTTTTACTTTTAAGAACTTTTACTACTTGTTTTTTATTTTTCTTTTTGAGTTTTTTTTTTTGTTGTTGCACATGTTGGCTAACCTATAATTACTTTATCACATTAATCTTTCCTATTTCACTCTATTTTTACAAAATTTTGCCTAATGTATCTATTTAACATTCAATAACTTAACCCTCAATATGCATGGCCAGATGTCTATAATCATGTAGTTTAGGACTAAGGAAAAAGGGTAAATCCAAATTAATGTTTTTGGCTTAGATTTTGCATGAAGGTTCATAAAAAAGTGTTTTCTAGGTCAAATATAGGTACTAAGAATGAAATAAATAAGGTTAGATTTCTGGCTCTGGGTGTACACTAAACAATGCCTTAGATCATCCCTACATATCTCAATAATCACAAATTAAATCACCCAAAAAATTACAATTTCAACAATTTATCATACATACTAGCTTTCTCGTTTACCTGTATTTCTTATACCATATGGTGCATTCAATTGCTCGATGCCTATTGACAGTGTAATTAAAAAGAACTTAGTAGTCTAATAATAAAAAAATTAAAATCATCTACTATCATGCTAAATTTATAGTAAATACAATCAACTTATATATATGCTCCAAACCAATCACTTGTATTTCACAAGCTCAAGCACACAAAGAAAGAGTTTTTAAAAACTAAAGAAAGAAAACAAGATAAATAGAAAAACTTTAGAATTTTGCTATGGAAACTTAATCAGATTTGAGCATGGGTTATTAACTCGTTCGGTAATCATAACCAACTGTTGCTTCAGGTTCCCTGTTCAATCAACGAGTTGTTACCCTACCATGATCTCTCGATCTTCCACAAGAATAACGAGTCAGCAAGAACTACTTATCTATCGACCTCAAAGTCTAAACTTGTTTAGGATTAAGGTGTTCACAGATAGGCCATTTCAATTTTTAGTTAATTCTCACCTAAATGGCTTCCTATTATCGTCAAGACTAGGCTTTAAATTCTTCATTTCCCAAACAGTTGATCCATTTAGAAAATCATGTACAACAATTAGTTAATCATACCTCCACTCGCTAATCCCCTATAAGAGTATTAGTTCCTCATAAATCTTAAAAGCATAATAAACTTGATATGAAAGATGCACATTAACAACAAATTAAGAGATTAAGGTTTAAGAGAAGTCTAAATTGTATTTAATCAAAGTACAAAATCCACAAAGAGTTGATCAAGTTTCACAAATCAAATCTCATGACAAATGCAAAATTGAAAATAACCTAAAGCCTAATAAAAAATGGAAAAACTAAAAATTGAAACTATGAAGAAAATTATACAGTGCTAAAAGCTCTCCATAACAAGTGTTAAATGAGCCTATTTATAGAGTTAGGGCTTCTATTGTCCTCAACCCTAGGTCAGTTGACACTTTCATGCTTAATATTTGATTGTGCAGACCAAAATGTCTCTAGCTAATAATATTTTTCGTACGGGAACGGTGTCGCGACACCCTAGTGCCTATGTCGCAAAATCGAAGGCAGTATGCTCATACTTAGGTTAGCGTCAAGGGTGTGTCGTGACATCCCTTGGTTGTGTCGCGACACTGAAGGCAATCTTTTGGATTTCTTACTCTCTACTTCCTATGTTGCGACATGAAACTCCTTATATTGCAACACAGCGGCTAGTATTGAGTTCGTACTCCTTATAATGGTCTCCTGCACACTCATAAAGTATGTTAGCTCACCCTTAGGCCTCATTTTTCCCCTAAGGTCAATAAAATAATCAAATTACAATTTTTATTTAATGTCAACGAAACTAAGAAAACTTAATTAAAACATAATAAAAATGCTTGTATTCAAGCTCTTCAAGTGCGAAAACTAGTGTAACACCCCTCACCCGTATTCAACGCCAGAATAGGGTTACGAAGCATTAAAAATATATTATACATTTACACATACATTCCACATACAATTTCAAATTTCATTTAATCTTCAATCAATAACATACATATCGTCCGTAATACGAGCCTACGAGGCCCAAAACATGCATTCAAGGTGGTTTGGGACAAAACCAATAACTTTAGAAACTTTTGAAACCCATAGAAAATTTTCACAAAAATAGGGGACACACGCTCGTGTGTCCTGGCCGTGTCTCCCACAAGGTCAAAGACACGTCTATGTCGCAGGCCGCGTGGACATTCGAAATGGGAGCACATGGCCATGTCCCAGCCCATGTCTAACCTCGTGTAACTCTTTGACATGGGTCACACGGCCAACACACATGCTTGTGTGCCCTAAAAATAGCCACACACGATCGTGTGCCAGGCCGTGTGGTAGGCCGTGCCAATCTTGTAGGGTATACTGACTTAAGCCACACAGCCAAGTTACACACCTGTGTGTAAGGTCATGTGGAGCATACTGACTTGGTTTTTAATTCAATACTAAGGGACACACGGTCGTGCAACATAACCTTGTGTCAGATACAGCTGAGACACAAACCCGTTTCTCTACCTGTGTGGACAAAAAATAGGCTATTTACTAAGCCATTTTGCCACCCAAATTGCATGTACCTACACAAAACCCAAATGGCACAAAACATAGCATATATAGGCATTCATACCAACTCAACCAAACCTAATTCATGCTAACTCAATATCATTATCCACAAAGCACTCAAGTTAGAAAATAGGCCAATCCATTTATACCAAATTCACATATACTTTTCAACTAATTATACAAGTTCAAACATGCATCATTTGGCTTAAGATTTACCAACATATATCTTTTCTAATATCAACCACCATACCTATTATTAATAAGCATCACAAAAATAACCTCAATCACATCACATAAACCATATGCACACATACATATATACAAAACCAATCCAACCAAATTATGTAATGCCCCGTACCCGAGACCATTGCCGAAGTCGAATATGATGTGTTAACGGGCTTAATTCATTACTTATACAGCTCAAGCAATTTATTTTTAAAACTTCCAGACAAGCTAGCAATCTGCGTTATAGTAGCTTAAAAATTCATATATTGAGTTCCGAAACTCAAAATCCAATTCCGTAAATTTTTCCTAAAACTAGACTCATATATCTACCTACTAATTATTTTCTAGAATTTTTGGTGGGGCCAATTAGTACAGTTTATTAGTTAAAATCTCCCCTGTTTCAAGGTTTGACTTCTCTGACCTCTATGTATTACGAATCATATTTCTCTCTGTACATAATTTCAATGACTATGCCGTTTGTTTCTCATACAAATAAACTCAATAAGGAATCTGTACATATAAATAATGACTTATAATTATTTTTTTAAAATTTATGGTGAATTCTTAATTTCAGAACAGGGGATCCAAAAATCACTCTGGCCCTGTTTCACAAAAATTCAAATATCTCATAAAATATAATTCATATACCTATTTTGTTCAATCCATATGAAAATAGACTCATTAAGCTTCAATCCCTTAACTTATTCATCATTTAAGTCAATTTCTACTATTTTTAGTGATTTTTCAAATTCACATCATTGCTACAGCAATATTCTGTTTTATAACAAATTTCACTTTACTATAGATTTCCATGGACTAAAGAGCATTTTAAACATACATGGCATCAAATATGATTTAGATTGGCCATTGAAATGGCTAATCATTCACAAACTCTTTTCTTACCAAACCATAACCATGTCATAAAATCATTTACACAAAGTGAGTATTTTGCCATACATGCCACATTCAAAATACACAAGCCATTTTACCAATTTAGGCCTTCGGATAGTGTGAACGAGTCTTCGACCTATCCTGATTCTCAAGCCGACTTGTCAACAACTACAATGAATGAAAAGGAGGGGGTAAGCATAAATACTTAGTAAGTTCACATGCAAATAGCAAGTAACATAATCATGCAATTCCACATAAAACATCATTTGCATAAACAACATCAAGACATTCGTGTTTCGTTTGCATTTAATATCTTTCTACGATTTCATCATACCAAGTTCTCAACCCGAGGATTTAAGCACATCCCTGTCAAATTTTCTCATTCACCACACTTACCAATATATCACCTTCGTTTTAGGCGTTCTTCTCATTCACTTAAGATTCACCCGTTGAACACATCGGAATATAATTCGAATACGCGGATTTCATGAACGTAAGTGCCATACCCGCAGCTAGACAAACTCAATAGCCTGCGGAACTTATGTAGCCAAGCTACCATGCAACCCGCCCATAAGTGAACTCGGACACAACTCAACGAGCTCGGGTGTTTGCATCCATAAGTGAACTCGGACTCAACTCAACGAGTTCGGATGCCTAGTTACATCTCACGAACTCAGATTGTAACACCCCGAACCCGAGACCGTCGCCGGAGTCGAACGCGAGGTGTTAACAGACTTCAACCCACTTATTGACAATTTTCAGACAAGCTGCCAATCTGAGTACTAGTCGCTCCAAAATTCATAACTTGAGTTTTACAACTCGAAAATCAGTTCCGTAAATTTTTCCTGAAACTAGACTCATATGTCCATCTACATATTTTTTTCTAGAATTTTTGGTCGAGCCAATTAGTACAGTTTATTAGTTAAAGTCTCGCCTGTTGTAGGGATCGACTACACTGACCTTTGTGTGTTACGAATTGGATATCTCCCTGTACAGGGCTTCAATACTAATGCCGTTTGTTTCTATAGAAACTAGACTCAGAGAGGAATCTACACATATATGGAATGACTCCTAATTATCTCTGGTTAATTTACAATGATTTTCCAAAGTTGGAACAGGGGATCCAGAAACCGTTCTGGCCCTATTTCACAAGAACTTTAAAATCTGTTAACTTATAACTCATATGACCATTTCGTTTCTTCCATATGAAGGTAGATTCATCAAGGTACACTTACATAATTTATTTGCTATTTAATACCATTCCTACTATTTTTAGTGATTTTTCACATCCACGTCACTGCTGCTGTCAGCATCTGCCTTTAGTAGGCTTTACCTATTTCATACTTTCCATGATTCAATTGGCCCTTTTACAAACATAGCACAAAGCGTGATCATGATTAACCATTCCAATGGCTAATCGTTTCAAAATAATTCCATACCTCATAAGGGTCAACATACAAACGATTATAGTTCTATGCTAAAACGTATATAAGCCATTTTCGCATGGCTATCCAAGTTTACACAAACCGGAAGGTACATGACCTTCAACAAAGGATGGTCCTATACATGCCATTTCAAAGTTCAACCAAAATTTGTACCAAAATGGGGCTTCGATAGTGTGGATGACTTCGACTTCTTTGATCCCGAATCCGATAGCTAACGAGCGAAACCTATAAAACAGAGAGCCAAAGCAACGGGTAAGCATTTTAATGCTTAGTAAGTCTCAAGCAATGAAATCAGCTTTGACTAAGGTATTTTATTCACATGGCTAATTAAACCACTTTACTAATTCACATTCCCATACTCATACTTATTTCACATCACCGACCCTTATGTTCATACACAAAAGAACAACTTAGCCCAAGGCCGGTAGCTCGTTTATCAACTTAGCGATACTTACTTGTAAGAATTCAATTAGTACAAGTACATACAAACATACCTCATTGCTGGAATTTTCACAAGTGTATAAGCTGAAATTTTCACAGCAAGATTGCTCACTTCGAATCACATACTTTCGGATTTAACCGGATATAGCGACTCAAGACGATTGCCTTGGTCATAACCCGGATTTGGTGACTTGCACAAAGGCCTTGGTCTTAGCCGGATATATCAACTCGCACGAATGCCTTCGGTCTTAGCCGGATATATCAACTCGCACGAATGCCTTTGGTCTTAGCCGGATATATCAACTCGCACGAATGCCTTGGTCTTAGCCGGATATATTTTCAATGTTCACTTACACATATATCAATATTCAAGACACGTCCATAGTTCATTTTAGTTACTAAAGCTCTAACACAAAATATTTATCAACCTTTACTATTTCGGCTCAATGGCCACACAAACAAGGAGCATAATTTTGATATAATTCAAGTAGGGTCATCACTCAAGACTTACCTTGGATGTTGTCGAGCGATTTCGACGGCTATTCAACTACTTTTTCCTTCCCTTTATCGGATTTAGCTCCCTTTGCTCTTGAGCTAATTCACACAAATTTAACTTATTAAAATCTCATCATGATAGCTTATGGCGAATATGACAAGGAGTGTAAATGGTCATATGGCCATCCTTTAGCTCAAATACACAATGGTCATGCACATTTTACATCACAACAAGCAATTCAATACATTCAAACATCAACGTGAAGTTCAAAGTACTTGGCCCTTATATACATTAGGCATCAAAGTTGCATATGTACGAAATCATAAATCGAACTCAACACATTAGTTAATATTCCTCTTAGCGAATTTTCTAAGCCAAGAATAGGCATCAATATGCTTGCCTCAAACCGAATGCATGCACACTAATTACCCCTCATGTGGCGAATATACACTTAATACCACACACAAAAAAAACAGCATACATTTTACTACTAACACATTACATATCGTAATTCATTGCACATCTCTTATTTACTTCATAATCAACACATCATCACAAGCAAATATACACTTTGAATTAGTATATATGTCATACCAATCCATCATGTGCAAACATATATTCATGTAGGTGCAAGGGCGAATTCTCAAATGGCTTATATCCAAATATATACACATTTCCAAAGCTTAAATCTTACTTACCATGCAACATGCATGAATTATACTTATGGATATATCATGGCGAATACCACAACACCACACCATTTCAATTTGGTCATGGTGAAACAAAGAACTTAGTATCTCATTCAAAAAAATGCTAAAAGAAAATCTAAGAATCTTCAATCCTCCATCACATGTATCACTTTCAAGCTTGTCATTTAACATGCAATGGCATTAACACCACATTCACTTTGGCGAATTTCATTCCCATGACATAACAAGGATTTGAACCATGGGCTAACAAGAACATTAAGCTAGCAACTAAAACATGCATGAACCTCAAACATACCTTAATCTTGATGCAAGTTTAGCCAACCTCTTCCTAATCCTCTTCCAAACCAAGTATGAAGCAAAACTCCTTCCTTAACCTTAGTATTTTCGGCCAACAAGAGAGTGAAAAGAGATGAACAAAATTTTTCTTTCTTCCTTTAGGACATTCGCCAAGCTATGGAGGAAGATGGACACTTTTTTTTTGTTTCTCATCTACTAACATTAATTGTTTATTCCATACCCCTTATTTTATTCTTTCCATCATAACCCATTTACCAAACATGTTTCATGACATGATTTTTGCCCATAAATCCTTGTCATGGCGGCCACTAGCTATGGGGAAATTTGACATGCAAGTCCATTGTTTTGCATGCATCCTTTAATTAGTCATCACACATTTCCCTCATACTTTCAAAGTTTATTACTAGGTCCTTTCTAGTGAAATTCACATCTATAATTCTAAATCAAAGCATAAAAATATCACACATGAGTTAACACACATTATAGGCAATAAAATAAATATTAAATTATTTTTATGCCTTGGTTTTGTGGTCCCGAAACCACATTTCGACTAGGGTCGTTTTAAGGTGTCACAACTCTCCCCACTTTAGAAATTTTCGTCCCCAAAATCTTACCGTAAATAGGTTTGGATATTGCTCTTTCATAGAGTTCTCGGGTTCCCAAGTAGCTTCTTCTATCCCGTGTTTGAGCCATAACACTTTCACTAGCGGAACCCTTTTGTTTCGCAACTCTTTCATTTCACGAGCTAGGATACGAATCGGTTCTTCTTCATAACTCATATCGGCTTGAATTTCAACCTCTGATGGACTAATTACGTGCGACGGATCAGATCTATAGCGTCGAAGCATTGAAACATGGAAGACGTTGTGAATCTTTTCAAGTTCAGGGGGCAAGATCAAACGATACATAATCGGGCCAACTCGTTCGGAGATTTCAGACGGCCCAATGAATCTCGGCTCAACTTGCCCTTACGGCCGAATCTGAGTATCTTTTCCACGGCGAAACTTTAAGAAACACTTTATCTCCCACCGATACTCAATGTCCTTTCGTTTCAAATCCGCATACGATTTCGACGATCGGAGGCTATCTTGATTTTCACGGATTACTTTTACTTTCTTCAGCATCTTTAATCAAATCCACTCCAAAATTTTGTTCTCACCGAGCTCGGTCCAAAACAATGGTGTACGGCATTTACGCCGTACAAAGCCTCGTAAGGCGCCATCTTAATACTTGATTGAAAACTATTGTTGTGGCGAATTCAATCAAAGGTAGGTACCGCTCCCACGAACCATCGAACTCGAGGATGCAACATCTCATCATATCCTCAAGTATCCGAATTATCGCTCGGATTGACCATCGGTTTGGGGTGAAAGGCGGTCTGAAATGCAACTTGGTGCCCAATGCTTCTTGTAATTTCTTCCAAAATCGCGAGGTGAACCTTGGATCTCTATCCGACACAATGTAAATCGGTACCCGTGTAATCTCACAACGAGAAACGCACAATTCAGCTAGTTTATCCAATGAAAATCCATACGCATTGGGGATAAAGTGAGCCGACTTAGTTAGTCTATCAATAATAACCCAAATTGCATCCTTCTTACTTGTCGACAACGGCGGTCCGGACACTAAAGTCCATTGTGACTCGATCCCATTTCCACTCGGGTATCGTGATCGGTGAAGTAACCTCAAGGCACTTGATGCTCCGCTTTCACTTGTTGACATATTAAACATCTTGCAACAAAGTCGGAGATGTCTCGTTTCATACCATGCCACCAAAACCGACGTTTCAACTCATTGTACATCTTCGACTCCGGGTGGATTGCCATTCGGCTACAATGAGCTTCGTTCGAATTATCGAAATAAGTTCAATTCTTTGGAACACACAAACGACTTCGAACCTCAAACAATCGTCATCATCAATTTGAAACTCCGATTCCTTGTTCGAACACACTCGGCCCGTTTTGCACGCAACTCCTCATCAACTTTTCGAGCTTCACGAATTTGATGAGTCAACAATGGTTTGGCCTTTAATTCGCTACTAACACATTGTCGGGTAGGATAGACAAGTGTACATTCATCGTCAAAAGCAAGCGGTGATTTCCGCTTAAGGCATCCGCAACCACATTAGCCTTTCCGGGTGATAGTCAATGACCAGCTCATAATCCTTTAATGCTCGAGCCAACGTCTTTGTCGCAGATTTAAGTCTCTTTGAGTCATCAAATATTTGAGACTTTTGTGATCCGAATACACATGGCACTTCTCACCAAATAAGTAATGTCGCCATATCTTTAAAGGCGAATACGATGGCGACCAATTCGAGATCATGGGTCGGATAATTTTTCTCATGTGGCTTTAATTGTCTCGACGATAGGCCACAACTCGACCTTCTTGCATCAATACGCAACCTAACCCAAGTAGGGAGGCGTCACTATAGATGACAAACTCTTTGCCGATTCGGCCGTACTAGTCTTGGAGCTTAGTCAAATGAGTTTTCAATTGGTCAAAACTTTTCGACACTTTTCCGTCCATTCAAACTTGACATCTTTCAAGCGGCCGTCATGGGTGTGGCTATCATCGAGAATCCTTTTACAAACCGTCGGTAGTAACCAGCAAGTCCCAAAAAGCTCGAACCTCAAGAATATTTCTTGGAGGTTTCGATTAAGTATGGCTGAAATTTTGCTTGGGTCGACTCGAATACCCGATCTGCAGATACCACGTGACCCAAGAAGCTAACCTCTCTTAACCGTAACTCACACTTGCTAAACTTAGCATATAACCGCTTATCCCGTAAAATTTGCAACACTAATCTCAGGTGCTTCGCATGTTCGGTCTCATCTCTTGAATAGACCAAGATGTCGTCGATGAACACAACTACGAACCGATCCAAATATGATCGAAGATCCGATTCATCAAATCCATAAATACCACCGGGGCATTAGTGAGCCCAAGCGGCATCACTAAGAACTCGTAGTGACCATATCTCGCTCAAGGCGGTTTTGGGTATGTCGAATCTCGGATTCATGAATCGATAATAGCCCGATCTCAAATCTATTTTTGAGAACACCGAGGCTCCTTCGTTGATCGAACAAATCATCGATACGTGGTAACGGATACTTGTTCTTTATTGTCACTTTATTAAGGCGACGATAGTCGATGCACAACCTCATGGTTCCGTCCTTCTTTTCACAAACAACACGGTGCACCCCAAGGTGAAAAACTTCGGCGAGCAAAACCTCTATCCATCAACTCTTGCAACCGAGCTTTCAACTCCTTTAATTCCGTTGGTGCCATACGATATGGAGCTATCGAAATCGGTGTGGTCGTGTACAAGCTCAATGCCAAACTCTATCTCCGAACAGTGGCAAACCGGCAATTCTTGGGAAAACGTCCGGTATTCACAAACCACCGCACAGATTTGGGTTCTATTCCTAACTCCTTATCATCAAGTACATACGCAAGGTATGCTTCACACCCTTTTCTTACATATTTCGGGCCAACATTGATGATATTACGGTGGCAACCCTTCAAGTTCAGTAGACTCAACTCGGATCATCTCGTTGTTTATGCATCTCAAATCAATAGTCTTGCTTTTGCAATTCACAACCGCATCATGCACGGTCAACCAATCCAACCCAAGAATAACATCAAATTCATCGAACGGCAAAAGCATCAAGTCCGCGGAAAAAGTACCTCGAATTACTAGGGGCATTTCTTACACACTTTGTCGACCACACATAACGACCCAAAGGATTTGACACCGAATTACGAACTCGAGAGACTCAATAGGCAAAGTCTTCTTGGATGCTAAGGTTTCGCATATATAAGAATGAGTAGAACCGTGGTCAATCAAAGCAATCACATTAGTATCAAAGAGAGTGAAAGTACCAGTAATAACATCCGGCGAGGAGGCATCCTCGCGTGCTTGGATATAGCATAAGTCCTAGCTGGAGCGCGAGCCTCGGATCTGGTCGCAAGATCTCTAGATCCTCTCGACCACCACTAGCCTTGCCCGTATTTCCAGATGGTCTACCTCGGCGGTGGTAGTACCGGTTTCCCACTCCGATCTACATTCTGTTCAGACAACCTCGGGCAATCTTTAATGAAGTGGTCAACTGATCCACACTTGTAACAGGAGCGGTCACGGAATCTACAGCTTCCAAAATGCCATTTGCCACAATACTGGCACTCCGTCCTCTCTCGTCGATCATTCCCACTACTGGCGATCGAAGTGATTCGTGTAATGTCACGTGGGGTCGATCGCGATCTCGTCTAGAAAAGCCCGAAGTGTCTCTAGATCGGCCTAAGCCATCTCTAAGTTTCTTTGATGACTGTTGGAAGGGCTTCCCCGAATACCTCTTACGAAACTCCCTTGCTCCCGCTTCCGCTTTCCTTTTCTCCATACTAAACTCCTCGGCTTTGCATCTCGCTCGACGAGAGTCACAAACTCTCGGATTTCCAAAATGCCAACATACGACTTTATCTCATCATTCAGTCCATCTTGAGCGTTTACACATCACGCTTCAAGAAATGCATTCTCGCGCATCTGGCTAAGCCTCACGAATTTTCGTTCATAGTCGGAACCGACATGGAACCTTGTTTAAGTTCGAGAAATTCCTTTCGTTTTTGGTCCATAAATCTCGATCGATATACTTTTTCCAAACTCGGTTTGGAAGAACTCCCAAGTTACTTGTTCATGGGCACAACTGTAAGTCGAGTACTCCACCAATAGTAGGCGTAATCACGTAGCAAGGAGATGGTACACTTTAGGCATTCATCGGTGTACAAGATAGCTCATCGAGTGCGGATCGTGTTGTCCAACCAAAATTGCTTGCTCGGCATCATCACTATCCGTAGCTTTAAATTCAGTAGCCCCATGTTTTCGGATTCTATCAACTGGGGCTTATTCGACCTTATTTGGTCAATTACGGAGGCATTGTAGGTCTTGAAATTTGTGTTTGTTGGGAATGGAGGTTGTGGAACAGCCAGTATTAGTTCGAATGTATTGGTTGAACCAATCATTCATCACGCTATAAAAGGCTTGTCTAGCCTCGTCATTCGGATTGTTAGCAACAGGTTGAGAGTCCGGCGCTGTCCCTTGTCTTGGGAGCAGCGCCACACTCTCCACATCATCGCTATCGCTTCGGTTGGGATCGGGATCCATTACTATAAATAAACACAAGTTCAAACGCCGTAAATCACCACACTATCATATAATCACATAAAATGGCATGTATAGCTAGACCCAAACGCATTACGGTAGTCCTAGAATCGACTAAACCGTAGCTCTGATACCAATAAAATTGTAACACCCGAACCCGAGACCGTCAGCCGAGTCGAACGCGAGGTGTTAATGACTTCAACCCACTTATTGACAATTTTCAGACAAGCTGCCAATCTGAGTACTAGTCGCTCCAAAATTCATAACTTGAGTTTTACAACTCGAAAATCAGTTCCGTAAATTTTTCCTGAAACTAGACTCATATGTCCATCTACATATTTTTTCTAGAATTTTGGTCAAGCCAATTAGTACAGTTTATTAGTTAAAGTCTCGCCTGTTGTAGGGATCGACTACACTGACCTTTGTGCGTTACGAATTGGATATCTCCCTGTACAGGGCTTCAATACTAATGCCGTTTGTTTCTATAGAAACTAGACTCAGAGAGGAATCTACAAATATATGGAATGACTCCTAATTATCTCTGGTTAATTTACAATGATTTTCCAAAGTTGGAACAGGGGATCCAGAAACCGTTCTGGCCCTATTTCACAAGAACTTTAAAATCTGTTAACTTATAACTCATATGACCATTTCGTTTCTTCCATATGAAGGTAGATTCATCAAGGTACACTTACATAATTTATTTGCTATTTAATACCATTCCTACTATTTTTAGTGATTTTTCACATCCACGTCACTGCTGCTGTCAGCATCTGCCTTTAGTAGGCTTTACCTATTTCATACTTTCCATGATTCAATTGGCCCTTTTACAAACATAGCACAAAGCGTGATCATGATTAACCATTCCAATGGCTAATCGTTTCAAAATAATTCCATACCTCATAAGGGTCAACATACAAACGATTATAGTTCTATGCTAAAACGATATAAGCCATTTTCGCATGGCTATCCAAGTTTACACAAACCGGAAGGTACATGACCTTCAACAAAGGATGGTCCTATACATGCCATTTCAAAGTTCAACCAAAATTTGTACCAAAATGGGGCTTCGATAGTGTGGATGACTTGACTTCTTTGATCCCGAATCCGATAGCTAACGAGCGAAACCTATAAAACAGAGAGCCAAAGCAACGGGTAAGCATTTTAATGCTTAGTAAGTCTCAAGCAATGAAATCAGCTTTGACTAAGGTATTTTATTCACATGGCTAATTAAACCACTTTACTAATTCACATTCCCATACTCATACTTATTTCACATCACCGACCCTTATGTTCATACACAAAGAACAACTTAGCCCAAGGCCGGTAGCTCGTTTATCAACTTAGCGATACTTACTTGTAAGAATTCAATTAGTACAAGTACATACAAACATACCTCATTGCTGGAATTTTCACAAGTGTATAAGCTGAAATTTTCACAGCAAGATTGCTCACTCCGAATCACATACTTTCGGATTTAACCGGATATAGCGACTCAAGACGATTGCCTTGGTCATAACCGGATTTGGTGACTTGCACAAAGGCCTTCGGTCTTAGCCCGGATATATCAACTTCATACGAATGCCTTCGGTCTTAGCCGGATATATCAACTCGCACGAATGCCTTTGGTCTTAGCCCGGATATATCAACTCGCACGAATGCCTTGGTCTTAGCCCGGATATATTTTCAATGTTCACTTACACATATATCAATATTCAAGACACGTCCATAGTTCATTTTCGTTACTAAAGCTCTAACACAAAATATTTATCAACCTTTACTATTTCGGCTCAATGGCCACACAAACAAGGAGCATAATTTTGATATAATTCAAGTAGGGTCATCACTCAAGACTTACCTTGGATGTTGTCGAGCGATTTCGACGGCTATTCAACTACTTTTTCCTTCCCTTTATCGGATTTAGCTCCCTTTGCTCTTGAGCTAATTCACACAAATTTAACTTATTAAAATCTCATCATGATAGCTTATGGCGAATATGACAAGGAGTGTAAATGGTCATATGGCCATCCTTTAGCTCAAATACACAATGGTCATGCACATTTTACATCACAACAAGCAATTCAATACATTCAAACATCAACGTGAAGTTCAAAGTACTTGGCCCTTATATACATTAGGCATCAAAGTTGCATATATGCGAAATCATAAATCGAACTCAACACATTAGTTAATATTCCTCTTAGCGAATTTTCTAAGCCAAGAATAGGCATCAATATGCTTGCCTCAAACCGAATGCATGCACACTAATTACCCCTCATGTGGCCGAATATACACTTAATACCACACACAAAAAAAAACAGCATACATTTTACTACTAACACATTACATATCGTAATTCATTGCACATCTCTTATTTACTTCATAATCAACACATCATCACAAGCAAATATACACTTTGAATTAGTATATATGTCATACCAATCCATCATGTGCAAACATATATTCATGTAGGTGCAAGGGCCGAATTCTCAAATGGCTTATATCCAAATATATACACATTTCCAAAGCTTAAATCTTACTTACCATGCAACATGCATGAATTATACTTATGGATATATCATGGCGAATACCACAACACCACACCATTTCAATTTGGTCATGGTGAAACAAAGAACTTAGTATCTCATTCAAAAAAATGCTAAAAGAAAATCTAAGAATCTTCAATCCTCCATCACATGTATCACTTTCAAGCTTGTCATTTAACATGCAATGGCATTAACACCACATTCACTTTGGCGAATTTCATTCCCATGACATAACAAGGATTTGAACCATGGGCTAACAAGAACATTAAGCTAGCAACTAAAAACATGCATGAACCTCAAACATACCTTAATCTTGATGCAAGTTTAGCCAACCTCTTCCTAATCCTCTTCCAAACCAAGTATGAAGCAAAACTCCTTCCTTAACCTTAGTATTTTCTACCAACAAGAGAGTGAAAAGAGATGAACAAAATTTTTCTTTCTTCCTTTAGGACATTCGCCAAGCTATGGAGGAAGATGGACACTTTTTTTTTGTTTCTCATCTACTAACATTAATTGTTTATTCCATACCCTTATTTTATTCTTTCCATCATAACCCATTTACCAAACATGTTTCATGACATGATTTTTGCCCATAAATCCTTGTCATGGCCGGCCACTAGCTATGGGGAAATTTGACATGCAAGTCCATTGTTTTGCATGCATTCTTTAATTAGTCATCACACATTTCCCTCATACTTTCAAAGTTTATTACTAGGTCCTTTCTAGTGAAATTCACATCTATAATTCTAAATCAAAGCATAAAAAATATCACACATGAGTTAACACACATTATAGGCAATAAAATAAATATTAAATTATTTTTATGCCTTGGTTTTGTGGTCCCGAAACCACATTTCGACTAGGGTCGTTTTAAGGCTGTCACACAGATCAACTCAACGAGTTCGGAACTCAAATATCCTAATGACATGTCACTTGTATTCTAATCTATTCCAAAGGTTCAAACGGGCTTTTTCCTCCATTACACATCTTTGCCGTCTTCCACGGAATATCGAAATCGATACTTTGGTGATAGTTCATACTTATCAAGTAATTCACATCAAGGCTTCATAAGCCCGTGTGGGTATAGAGCACACACCTGTGTGCTAGGGACACGCCCGTGTCCCGAACCCATGTCCAAAAACCTGAACAAATACAAGGCTATTTTCCAAGCCATTTTGTCACCCTCCCAACACATGCACACATACTTATACAATAGCATACAACATGGCAAAATTAGGTACTTAAATATTCCTAACATGACATGACCATGGTAATTTCACATGCAATAGATATCATAGATTTTTCTCACATCTTTACCACATTCATGATATAATCATTATAAACTCATCACGTAAGACCATAGCACATGCATGTATAATTAAAATGAATTTACAATCCCATAATCAAAATAGGCCAACACATATTGTCAAAGCCATATCACATACTCTAATATTTAAACTCCTATACATGCCATAGACTCAAAGTACTTGAAATCACTACACCAATAGCGTTAGCTTGACAGTGTGATAATATCTCCGACAAACTCCAACCCGAACAAACCTGGAAACCCTAGAGAACATGGGAAAGAAGGTGGGTAAGCTTTTGCTTAGTAAGTTCATATGAAAAAAATAAGCAACTCATTAACTTGTTTTATCAATGTTTACAACATATTCTCAAGTTCATGACAAGCTGTCTTCCTGCACAATAGTCACTAAATTATTTATATCTAGAGTTACGAAACACCGAATTAAGTTTCGTAAATTTTCTCTAAAACTAGACTCATTTATCTTTCTTCCATAAAATTTCCATAATTTTTTGTCGATCCATTTAGTAAATTTTATTAGTTAAAGTATCCCCTGTTTCAAGGTATGACTACTCTGACCCTTGTGCACTACGAACCGAATTTCTCCCTGTAAAAATTCCAATGACCATGCCGTTTGTTTCCCTTAAAAATAGACTCAATAAGGAATCCATGCATGTAAGTTATGACTCTTAATAATATTTTTACAATTTATGGTGAATTTCTAAATTCAGAACAGGGGATCTCGAATTCATTCAGACCATGTTTTACAAGAATTCAAATATCACACAATATAGATTTCTTTTTCTTCCCCTGTTTCTTTAATGTGAAAATAGACTCATTAAGCTTTAATCCGATATTTTATTCTGCCTCTAACTCATTCTCTACTATTTTTAGTGTATTTTCAAAATTACACTACTGCAGTAACTCAAATCTGTCAAGGCTAAGTTACTCATTCATGATCATTGTTCACAAAATTAATACAACATCATTTCATCCATCATGGTAAGAACACATATTATGCATCATAGAGCATCACATATCAAGGCATTCTCATAGGCTTAGTATACATACTTGCACAACTCGTAACATAACTCAAGTGCATACTCACCAATGACTTACCTCATTGGGACCATCATCAACTCTTTCCTCGGATTACCCGTTGAACACTTGGAATACTAATTGGATACTCAGAAAAGCCTTTGCACATAAGTGCCTCAATTGTAGCTAAAGCTACCTCATATCTCATGACATTTCAATGCTCACTCTCAAGCTAGTTATCTAGACTCATAATTCCTAGTGACATGTCACTCGTATCCTATTCTATTCCTAAGGTTCAAATGGGATTTTTCCTCGTCTATTAAGGCTTTGTCTTATCATATTTCTATTAATCATATACACTTAATATCTGTACAATTCATGTAATGATAACATTTAAATACATGTATAGCATGGTATTGTTTACATACAAACTTACCTCGATACCACAAAGGTGAAAAGGACATAATCATCCCTTAATCGATTTCTTTCCGTTCTAGGTCCAAATCTCGATTTCCTTGATCTATAATATCACATTTAGCCTACCAATCAGTCACAATATTCATAGGGGTCTAAAAATCATATTTTTACAAATTTATATTTTGACCCCCTAAACTTTTGCATATTTTTACTTTTGCCCCAATGCTCGTAAAATAATTTTTATCACATTTCTTTACTCCTTGAGTCTAGATGAACCATTTTCATAACTATAGCAACTCATAATTTCAACTATTTTACACATTACAACTTATTTTACAACTTAGCAATCTAGCCCTTTTTTAAGGTGTTTTCATGCAATTTCTTTCACAAAAGTTGTTTATTAGACAACTAGGACTCATAATATTCCATAAAAACACAGAAAACAACACATTTACTCTCATGGAAAAACCCTAGACTCTTCATCATTTTGCAAAATAGTCCCCTCTTATGAAAGCTCATGCTTTAGGGGTTCCAAAAATGTAAAAATCATCAAGCAAAGACATTAAAATCACTTACAAGCAAGGGAAATATGTTGCTGAAATTTTCCAGCTTCAAAACCCTTTCTTTGCTGCATATTTCGGTGAAGGAGGAGAGAAAAATGATAGCTTTTTCTTTTTGATTTGTTAAGAATAAAACTAGTCAAAATTGGTGATCAAATTTCACCTAATTTTGACTTTTCAACAATTTTGTCTCCCATGGCCGGCCATCACACTTTCAATGGCCTAAATTCACTTTAAATACCCCCAATTTAAAATACAAGGCAATTTAACACCTTTAGGTATTAAAACACAACTTTTACCTTTTACGCGATTTAGTCCTTTTTCAAAATTGGACTAGAAATTGCTAAAATTAACTTACCAGAATTTACAAGAACTTATAAAATTATATTATAACACATAAAATAAAAATAATTTTCTCTGGCCTTGACATAGTGGTCCCGAAACCACTGTTCCGACTAGGCTCAAAATCGGGTTGTTACATTTCTTCCCCCCTTTAGGGATTTTCGTCCCCGGAAATCTTACCAGAAAAAGTTGCTCTCTACTTTCATGAGTCACTTATATCTTTTTCTCAAAACTTACAAAACAACTCAGCTGAAGCTCATACTCAGGATTTCTGTAACCTTTCCACAATTACCATAAAATTCTCGGCTTAATTCAAAATACTGAAAACTGACATTCTAAGAACTATAAGCTTAGAAACACAACTCGTCCCATTCCGTCTAACAATACCTCTGTATATACCAAAATAGTCATGCGGACTACTATCATCAATCTATCACAATCCATTATGGTATCTCTTATTTCCCGAAGAAGAGAGACATCCCGATACAAAATTCATACTAATCATTTCTCAATTTTCTCTTTCAATGTCAGCACTGACAATTATAATCTTGAATATATCTGATAATCGGCTTTACCCGATAGTCAATTTAACATCCTTTGGAAGAATAAACAAAAGACTGCTGTGAACTCTGTACACAATTCTCTGCATAGCCTAGATTTTCTCAGTACCCTAATCTTACTCTAAAATAATAGTAACAGAAACCAGAAATCAAATATTCCTTGCAATTCCAAATTAAAAGTCGAATCATGTTGTACTTGTTTAATTTACCACTTATAGCCAGATTTCTATACTCTGATCATCAACTGTTTAGAAACTTTACTAACATGAATCAAATGATTCCAACTTCATAGATGTGGTCTCTTTATTAATCAGGATAACTATACTTATAACATCTCTCGAACAAGAGAAATCCAACTAATATGTTTCCATAACATACTTTCAAGAATAAAACCCCATCATTTTCGATATGCACGACTACTTACCAAAGAACACGAAGCGGTATTCTCGAACCGTAGAATAAACTTAAATGCACATAACTCAAATTTACTTTTGCAAAATAACCAATCTTTACCCCAAGAATTTTAAAGAAATCTCTATTAATCGAAATCCCCACACTTTTATGGTCGAGCCAGAAGCTTAATCATAACAGATTCTAATATCGCAAGTCAAAGATTACTCATAAAGATAAGCCAAGCTTGATAATTCTCGAAACAAGAATGAGAGAAAAGCCAATATAAGAAATTCCAAGATATAAAGACTATACCAGAAATTCGAGAATATAATCCAGAAGAAAATAATAAAGATGATCCGAAAAATCCCTTAGAGAAAACCAGAAGGAAACTACTGTCTGGACACTCTAGAATTCCTCATAACAGAGATAATATAATTCCCGTATATATATAAACCATAATCAATAGAACATCAGAATAATCTCACATAGATTTTTACTATCAACTTCATTTCAATATATTAGAATAGAAATCTGAAGAGATGGGGAAAATGTCAATCATAACTAGCTGGACTAATAGAGCTTTTCATCTAATATCATAGTCACTAGCATCCTCGTATGATAGAATTTCCATTCGAAAGGAATAACCATACGTATTCCCCAGAATTGAGGAAAACATAGAATACTCAGAAGAGAAAGATAGCCATCACTTTTGTTTAATTGAATCTGTCATACTCAGACATCTATGCAAGTCTGACATTATTCCTCTAACTAATTCTGTCTTCGCTAATCTCATACTATTCCATTCTTGTACTCTTCAGTTTCACTTTTGCAAGCTTATGTAACATATCTCTCGAAAATCTCATTGTATAACTCTATTCTGGTAAGGGGGCGAAGATTGTAAAGCCTCTAAAATTTTGACTCTCAAGCAAATACATATTCAACAACAACATAGCACTACACACATCGATTCAAACCTTTCAAATTTCCAACTTGTTATGAACACATTTTCACATATCTCAGTAATACATGCAACTTTATTTCATGCGAATATTAGCTAAACATAAGTGAATTTATCATAACTCAAACTTTTATTTCTTTTTTTCTCAAGTTACCCTTAATGTCTTATCAAGTTTCAACATTTAGTCTTAATCACTTTCCAATATTTATCAAATTGGAGAACGTCTTACGGTTTTGAGTACATCGCTTACTTGATTCCATAGTCCAACTATGGTCTTGTACTAGCTTTCTTCTATCTGTGTCAATGCCGTGTCCCAGGAAAGTCTTACAGTGACACATGTAACCGTGCCGATGCATGTGCCAAACATGTCTTACACTAGCACATCTCGTAGCCGACGCATGTCCCAGACATGTCTGACACTGGCTAACATCTCGAGCCCGATGCATGTCCTGCACATGTCTTACCTCGCTATCATATCAGGGTGATGCATGTCCTAGACATGTCTTACACTAGCCCTCGTCTCAATGCCGATACCATGTCCCAGACATGATCTTACACTGTGTAACATCTCGAAATAGGGCCTAAACAGAACAGTGGTTGCGAAACCACAAATCTAAGGTAGAAAATTTTATTTTATTATTATTTTGAGGTTCATGATATGATTGCATGATTGTGTGAAAATTTCGTGATGAAATTCTATGCATAAAGTGCTTAAGTTGAGATTAGGGACTAAATCGAATATTTACAAAACTTGCATTCTAGAAGTTTTTAGTATGAAATTTGCTTTGGAATATTAATGAGGAGGTCTTAAATAGAAATTTGACCAATTTCTAAGCCTATGGACAACAATTGGACATGGATGGAATTTTTGGAAAGTTTAGTAGTAAGGGCATTTTGGTCATTTAGTTATTAAAATGAATTAAAAACAAAATTAAAAGCCAATTTTTGTCCATCTTCTTCATTAGGCCGAAATTTCAAGGGTTCTCTATAGCTAGGGTTTGTTTCAAGCTTTCAAGCTCTATAGTAAGTGATTCCAAGCCCCGTTTTTAATGATCTTTACCTTTTTGGAGTCTCGATAACTTGATTAAGCTTATTCTAGCAATAATTCAACCTAGGGTTCATATTTGGAAAATACCCATACGTGAAATTTGTGTATTTTGGTGTTTTATGATAGAATATAAGGTTTTAAATTATGTTAGACGACTTGTGCTACTCGGTTTTAAGTGAAAATGAGTAAAAGGGCTTAATCGGTAAAAATACCTAATAGTCATAAGTACATGTTAGAGTGTGAATTTGATGTTTTCATAAAAGGGAAAAATGATCAGCATGTCATAAAACATAAGAAAATAGGATGAAGTTTAAATTACGAGTCTTGTGGCAAAAGCACAAGGTAGAAGAGACTACATGGGAGCCCGAAGAGGCTATGCAAAAATAGTACCCAAATCTCTTCACAGGTAAGATTTTCGGGGATGAAAATCCCTAAAGGGGGGAGAAATGTAACATCCCGAAATAGGGCCTAAACAGAATAGTGGTTGCGAAACCACAAATCCGAGGTAAAAATTTTTATTTTATTATTATTTTGAGGTTCATGATATGATTGCATGATTGTGTAAAAATTCGTGATGAAATTCTATGCATAAAGTGCTTAAGTTGAGATTAGGGACTAAATCGAATAATTTGCAAAACTTGCATTCTAGAAGTTTTTAGTATGAAATTGCTTTGGAATATTAATGAGGAGGTCTTAAATAGAAATTTGACCAATTTCTAAGTCTATGGAAAAAAATTGGACATGGATGGAATTTTTGGAAAATTTAGTAGTAAGGGCATTTTGGTCATTTAGTTATTAAAATGAATTAAAAACAAAATTAGAAGCCAATTTTTGTCCATCTTCTCCATTAGGCCAAAATTTCAAGGGTTCTCCATAGCTAGGGTTTGTTTCAAGCTTTCAAGCTCCATAGTAAGTGATTCCAAGCCCCGTTTTTAATGATCTTTACGTTTTTGGAGTCCCGATAACTTGATCAAGCTTATTCTAGCAATAATTCAACCTAGGGTTCATATTTGGAAAAATACCCATAGGTGAAATTTGTGTATTTTGGTATTTTATGATAGAATATGAGGTTTTAAATTATGTTTGACAACTTGTGTTACTTGGTTCTAAGTGAAAACGAGTAAAAGGGCTTAATCGATAAAAATACCTAATAGTCATAAGTACATGTTAGAGTGTGAATTTGATGTTGTCATAGAAGGGAAAAATGATCAGCATGTCATAAAACATAAGAAAATAGGATGAAGTTTAAATTACGAGCCTTGGGGCAAAAGTGCAGATATGTGAAAGTTTAAGGGAAAAAATGTAATTTTGCCAAAGTTTGGGTCAAGGACTATTTTAATAAATGTGAGTATTAAATAAGCTAAATTTTTTATTATAGATCAAGAAGAACAAAATCCGGAGTTAGACTGGGGAAAGAAAAAGATAGTGGACTAAATCGATATAGCTGATTGTATTTTGTTTCGAGGTAAGTTTGCGGTAAATAAATGTAATATTCTATTACTTTATGTTAATTTTGTTAATTTCCAGCATGCGTATATTTATTTTATGAAATTATTCAAATAAGACTTAAGCATGAATTGACGGAGAAGAAATTTCAGAAAGTCCCGATTGAACCTTAGGAATGTGTAGGATACAAATGTCATGACATTAGGGTTTAAGGATACCATGTGTAACACCCGAACCCGAGACCATCGCGGTGTCGACACGAGGGTTAACAAACCAAGTTCACTTGTTTTGCCCACCAATTTGACATTTCCGGTAAAGTAGAAAACTGCGTCACCGTCGCTTTAAAATCATATCTCGAGTTTCAAAACTCAAAACCGGTTTCGTAAATTTTCCCGAATTTAGACTCATGTATCCATCCATGGATTTATTTCTAGAATTTTTGGTCGGGCCAATTGGTACAGTTTATTAGTTAAAGTCACCCATGTTACAGGATCGATCGCTCGACCCGAGGATGCATGAGCAGAATGTAAGTCGAGTGGAAACCCGGTGCTACCATCGCCGAGGTAGGCCACCTAGAAATATGGGCAATGTCATGGCGGTCGAGAGGATCTAGAGATGCTAGCATCAGATCTGAGGCTCGTGCTCCTGCAAGGACTTATGCCATACGCGCACGTGAGGATGCTGCCTCTCCAGATGTCATTACCGGTACTTTTACTCTTTTCAATACAAATGTGATTGCTTTGATTGACCCTAGTTCTACTCATTCATATATATGTGAAACCTTAGCATCTAGTAAGACTCTGCCTATTGAGTCTACTGAGTTTGTAATTCGGGTGTCAAACCCCTTGGGTCATTACGTGCTTGTCAACAAAGTGTGCAAGAAAAGTCCCCTAGTGTTCCGAGGTTCTTGTTTTCCGGCGGACTTGATGCTTTTGCCGTTCGATGAGTTCGACATTATTCTTGGTTTGGATTGGTTGACCATGCACGATGCGGTTGTAAATTGCAAGAGCAAGACTATCGATTTAAGGTGCGCGAATAATGAAATAATTCGGGTTGAGTCTACGGACTTAAAGGGGTTGCCAGCGGTAATATCAGCGATGGTGGCCCAGAAATATGTAAGAAAAGGGTGCGATGCGTACCTTGCGTACGTGCTCGATGACAAGGAATCGAAAAGAAACTTGAATGTGTGCGTGGTTTGTGAATACCGGATGTTTTCCCAAGAATTGCCGGGTTTACCACTGCTCGGAAATAGAATTTGGCATCGAATTGGTACTGGTACCACTCCAATTTCGATAGCTCCGTATCGTATGGCACCAACGGAATTAAAGGAGTTGAAAGCTCGATTGCAAGAATTGGTGGATAGAGGTTTTGCTCGCCCGAGTTTTTCGCCTTTGGGTGCGCCGGTGTTGTTCGTGAAGAAGAAGGATGGAACCATGCGGTACGTAGATCGACTATCGTCGACTTAATAAAGCGACGATAAAGAACAAATATCCATTGCCACGTATTGATGACTTGTTTGATCAAGCGAAGGGAGCCTCGGTGTTCTCGAAAATAGATTTGAGATCGGGCTATTATCAATTGCGAATCCGAGATCTGGACGTACCCAAGACCGCCTTGAAGCGAGATATGGTCACTATGAGTTCCTAGTGATGCCGTTTGGGCTCACTAATGCCCCTACGGTATTTATGGATTTAATGAATCGGATCTTCGCACCATATTTGGATCGATTCAGTAGTCGTGTTCATTGATGACATCTTGGTCTATTCAAGAAATGAGACCGAACATCTTGAACACCGCGGTTAGTGCTGCAAATCTTACGGGATAAGCAATTATATGCTAAGTTCAGCAAGTGTGAGTTCGGTTAGAGAGGTTAGCTTCTTGGGTCATGTGGTATTCTGATCGGGTATTCGAGTCGATTCAATAAAATTTCAGCCATACTTAATTGGAAGCCTCCGAGAAATATTACTGAGGTTCGGAGCTTTTTGGGGCTTGCCGGTTATTACCGACGATTTGTAAAAGGCTTCTCAACGATAGCCACGCCTATGACGAAGCTACTCCAAAAGGATGTTAAGTTCGAATGGACGGATAAATGCCAAAAAAGTTTCGATCAACTGAAAACTTATTTGACTGAAGCCCCAATTTTAGTGCAACCCGAATCTGGCAAAGAGTTTGTCATCTATAGTGACGCCTCCCTCCTTGGGTTAGGTTGCGTATTGATGCAAGAAGGTCGAGTTGTGGCCTATGCGTCGAGGCAATTAAAGCCACAGGAGAAAAATTATCCGACCCATGATCTCGAATTGGCCGCCATTGTGTTCGCCTTAAAGATATGGCGACATTACTTATTTGGTGAAAGGTGCCATGTGTACTCGGATCACAAAAGTCTCAAATATTTGATGACCCAAAGAGACTTAAATCTGCGACAAAGACGTTCGCTCGAAGTGTTAAAGGATTATGAGTGATCATTGACTATCACCCGGGAAAGGCGAATGTGGTTGCGGATGCCTTGAGTCGTAAATCATTATTCGCTTTACGAGCGATGAACGTGCACTTGTCTGTTCGATCCGATAGTGTATTAGTAGCTGAATTGAAAGCCAAACCACTGTTGATACATCAAATTCGAGAAGCTCAGAAAGTCGACGACGAGTTGGCTACAAAACGGGCTGAGTGTGTGCCGAACAAGGACTCGAAATTTCAAATCGATGATGACGATTGTTTGAGGTTCAAAAGTCGTCTGTGTGTTCCAAAGAATTCGGAACTCATTTCGATAATTCTGAATGAAGCCCATTGTAGCCAAATGGCAATCCACCCGGGGAGTACGAAGATGTACAATGATTTGAAACGTCGGTTTTGGTGGCATGGTATGAAGTGAGACATCTCCGACTTTGTTTCGAGATGTTTAATATGTCAACAAGTGAAAGCGGAACATCAGGTGCCTTCAAGATTACTTCAGCCAATCACGATACCCGAGTGGAAATGGGATCGAGTCACAATGGACTTTGTATCCGGACTGCCATTGTCAGCAAGTAAGAAGGATGCGGTTTGGGTCGTGGTAGATCGATTGACTAAGTCGGCCCACTTTGTCCCCGACGCATGATTTTTCAATGGACAAATTAGCCGAATTGTACGCTTTCTCAGAAATGAAATTACACGGGTGCCTATTTCCATCGTGTCGGATAGAGATCCGAGATTTACCTCGCGATTTTGGAAAAAGTTGCAAGAAGCTTTGGGTACCAAGTTGCATTTCAGCACCGCCTTTCACCCCCAAACCGATGGTCAATCCGAGCGGATAATTCAGATACTTGAGGACATGTTAAGATGTTGCGTCCTCGAGTTTAGTGGTTCATGGGAACGGTATTTGCCGTTGATTGAATTCGCACAACAACAAACTTTCAATCAAGTATTAAGATGGCACCTACGAGGCTTTGTACGGTCGTAAATCTTGTACACCATTGTTTTGACCGAGCTTGGTGAAAGCAAGATTTTCGGTGGATTTGATTAGGGATGCTGAATGAAAGTGAAAGTAATCTGTGAAAGTCTCAAGATAGCCTCCGATCGTCGAGGAAGTCGACGCGGATCTGAAGCGTAAGGATATCGAGTATCGTGGGTGATAAAGTGTTTCTCAAGGTATCGCCTTGGAAAAAGATACTCGATTCACCGTAAGGGCAAGCTGAGCCCGAGGTTCATTGGGCCATATGAGATATCCGGCGAGTCGGTCCGGTGGCATATCGTTTGATTTTGCCCCCGAGCTCAAAAAGGTTCACGATGTCTTTCATGTTTCGATGCTTCGACGCTATAGATCCGATCCATCGCACGTGATTAGTCCATCGAAATTGAAATTCAAGCTAATATGAGTTATGAGGAAGAACCGATTCGTATCCTATCACGAGAAGTGAAAGAGTTGCGAAACAAGCGGGTTCCGCTAGTGAAAGTGTTATGGCTCAAGCACGTGATAGAAGAAGCTACTTGGGAGACCGAGAATTCTATGAAAGAGCGATATCCAAACCTATTTACGGTAAGATTTTCGGGACGAAAATTTCTTAAGTGGGGAGAGTTGTGACAGCCCAAAATTGACCCTAGTCGAATGTGGTTTCGGGACCACAAAACCGAAGCATAAAAGTAATTAAAATTTATTTTGATACCTATAATATGTGTGTGCTCATGTATGACATTTTATGATGATTGATTTAGTGTTATAAAGGTGAATTTCACTAGAAAGGACTTGTGTGAGAAAACTTAGAAATGAGATAGGCAAATGTTGAAGTGGCCATGATGCATTCATAAGCATGGTTCATGCTTCTTGCATGTTAGTTAAAATTCGTGTTTTGGATGGCTATGGACACCTTGAAATTCGGCCATGGTCATATATGTATATATATGTTTGCACATGATGTTTGGTTATGAACTAAGTGATGTAGTATAAAATGTGCATGACCATTGTGTATTCAAGCTAAAGAGTGGCCATATGACCATTTAAACTCCTTGTCATATTCGGCCATAAGCTAGCACAATGAGGTTTTAATAGATTGAATTTGTTTGAATTAGCTCAAGAGCTAAGAGGGCCACAATTGGACAGGGGGAAGGAAAAAGTGATCGAATAGTCGTAAAAGCCGTTCGACAACATCCGAGGTAAGTCCTCAAGAAGTGACCTTAATTGAATTATGTGGAATGAAATATGGATGTATTGATTATTGATTTATGTGTGTATGAGTATTCGAATTCTACCCGGGCTAAGTCCCGAAGGCGATTATGCTAATGATTATAATTGTGTTTGAGCCTTAGTAACGAAAATGAAATATGTATGTCCAATGATTATTGATGTATGTGTGCATGAGAAATTGAATGATATCCGGGCTAAGCCCTGAAGACAATTATGCTGGAAATTATATCCGGGTTAAGACCCGAAGGCAATTGTGCTAGTGGCTATATCCGGGCTAAGACCCGAAGGCATTTATGCGAGTCATTCTATCCGGGCTAAGACCCGAAGGCATTTGTGCACATGCTTATATCCGGTTATATTCCTAAGAATCTTGGGCTGGAGGTGAGTGTTGGTTGCTGTAATAAATTCAATTAGTACACTCGAGAAGCCCAAAGAATAAGGTACGTTTATATGTGCATTGGAAAGTCGACATGTTTGAGCAACATTCGCTCAATCGACTAATGAATTTCAGTTATTGAATTGATGGATACTTTGTGAAAGTATATAATGATGAAGTGTGAAGTAAGAATGTGTATTAATGAAATGATGCATTTGGCTATGTGAATGTATTGCTGTAATTAGAGTTGATTATATTCCTTGAGACTTACTAAGCATAAAAATGCTTACCCGTTACTTTGGCTCTCTGTTTTATAGATTTCGCTCGATAGCAATCGGATTCGGGATCAATAAAGTCAAGTCATCCACACTATCAACGTCTCTATTTTGGTATAAATTTTTGGTTGAACTTTGAAATGGCATGTATAGGACTACCCTTGTTGGTTAAATATGTTGTGATGTATTTGTGTACGGCCATGCGAAAATGGCTCGTAAAAGTGAAGTATCGACTTAGACTATTTGCGGTTTGTATATGTATATATTTGGTGTCATGATGTGACCATGGATTGGAAATGGGAATGTTGGTCACATGATCAGCCATTGGCATGGTTAAAATGATCATATATGAACCTATGTATGGCAAGACTAGTTGGTTCATGGAGACTACCAAATAGGTAAGACCTACCTTAAAAGCAGATGTTGCCAGTGCGATGGCGTGAATGTGAAAAATCACCACACTATCGATTCATCATTTAATGGCATGTATAGCTAGACCCCAAACACATCACGGTAGTCCTAGAATCGACTAAACCGTGGCTCTGATACCAATAAAATTGTAACACCCGAACCCGAGACCATCATGGATTGTCGGACACGAGGGGTTAACAAACCAAGTTCACTTGTTTTGCCCACCAATTTGACATTTCCAGTCAGGCTGGAAAACTGCATCACCGTCGCCTTAAAAATCATATCTCGAGTTTCAAAACTCAGAAACTGGTTTCGTAAATTTTGCCTGAATTTAGACTCATGTATCCATCCATGGATTTATTTGTAGAATTTTTGGTCAGGCCAATTGGTACAGTTTATTAGTTAAAGTCACCCATGTTACAGGGATCGACTGCTCTGACCTTCACACGTTACAACTTGAATATCTCACCGTACAGAACTTTAATACTGGTGCCGTTTGTTTCTAATGAAACTAGACTCAAAATGGAATCTGTACATATAAGGCATGACTCCTAATTCTTTCTGGATAATTTATAGAAAATTTTTAAAGTTGCGACAGGGGACCCAGAAACCGTTCTGGCCCTGTCTCACAATAGCTTTAATATCTCTTAACATGTAACTCCTATGACCATTTCGTTTCTTCCATATGAAAATAGACTCATCAAGGTTCATTTACATAGCTTATTCACTATTTAATACCATTCCTACAAATTTTGGTGATTTTTCACATTCACGCCACTGCAGCTGGCAGCATCTGTTTTAAGGTAGGTCTTACCTATTTGGTAGTCTCCATGAACCAACTAGTCTTGCCATACATAGGTTCATATATGATCATTTTAACCATGCCAATGGCTGATCATGTGACCAACATTCCCATTTCCAATCCATGGTCACATCATGACACCAAATATATACATATACAAACCGCAAATAGTCTAAGTCGATACTTCACTTTTACGAGCCATTTTCGCATGGCCGTACACAAATACATCACAACATATTTAACCAACAAGGGGTAGTCCTATACATGCCATTTCAAAGTTCAACCAAAAATTTATACCAAAATAGAGGCGTTGATAGTGTGGATGACTTCGACTTTATTGATCCCGAATCCGATTGCTATCGAGCGAAATCTATAAAACAGAGAGCCAAAGTAACGGGGTAAGCATTTTTATGCTTAGTAAGTCTCAAGGAATATAATCAACTCTAATTACAGCAATACATTCACATAGCCAAATGCATCATTTCATTAATACACATTCTTACTTCACACTTCATCATTATATACTTTCACAAAGTATCCATCAATTCAATAACTAAAATTCATTAGTCGATTGAGCGAATGTTGCTCAAACATGTCGACTTTCCAATGCACATATAAACGTACCTTATTCTTTGGGCTTCTCGAGTGTACTAATTGAATTTATTACAGCAACCAACACTCACCTCCAGCCCAAGATTCTTCGGAATATAACCGGATATAAGCATGTGCACAAATGCCTTCGGGTCTTAGCCCGGATAGAATGACTCGCATGAATGCCTTCGGGTCTTAGCCCGAATATAGCCACTAGCACAATTGCCTTGGTCTTAACCGGATATAATTTCAGCATAATTGTCTTCGGGCTTAGCCGGATATCATTCAATTTCTCATGCACACATACATCGATAATCATTGGACATACATATTTCATTTTCGTTACTAAGGCTCAAACACAATTATAATCATTAGCATAATCGCCGGACTTAGCCGGGTAGAATTGAATACTCATACACACATAAATCAATAATCAATACATCCATATTTCATTCCACATAATTCAATTAAGGTCACTTCTTGAGGACTTACCTCGGATGTTGTCGAACGGCTTTTACGGCTATTCGATCACTTTTTCCTTCCCCTTGTCCAATTGTGGCCCTCTTAGCTCTTGAGCTAATTCAAACAAATTCAATCTATTAAAACCTCATTGTGCTAGCTTATGGCCGAATATGACAAGGAGTTTAAATGGTCATATGGCCACTCTTTAGCTTGAACACACAATGGTCATGCACATTTTATACTACATCACTTAGTTCATAACCAAACATCATGTGCAAACATATATATACATATATGAGCATGGCCGAATTTCAAGGTGTCCATAGCCATCCAAAACACGAATTTTAACTAACATGCAAGAAGCATGAACCATGCTTATGAATGCATCATGGCCACTTCAACATTTGCCTATCTCATTTCTAAGTTTTCTCACACAAGTCCTTTCTAGTGAAATTCACCTTTATAACACTAAATCAATCATCATAAAATGTCATACATGAGCACAAACATATTATAGGTATCAAAATAAATTTTTAATTATTTTTATGCTTCGGTTTTGTGGTCCCGAAACCACATTCCGACTAGGGTCAATTTTGGGCTGTCACACCATGTAAGACCATGCCAAGGCATGGCAATTGGTAAGGTTTCTAAGGCAAGGAAATCATGTAAGACCATTTCAAGACATGGCATTGATAAGTTACAATAAGGCAAAGGTCCCATGTAAGACCATGCCAAGGCATGTCATTGGTGAGTTCATAAGGCAAGGCTACCATGTAAGACCATGTCAAGACATGGCAATGGTAAGTTTCAAAAGGATACCACGTAAGACCATGACAAGTCATGGCAATGGTAAGGTACCCATGTATCCTTAGTATTCCAAGTGGTTCAATGGAAAAATTTAAAGAGAATATCAAGGTAAGGTAAGGTAAGACGAGTTATACTAAAAAGGTAAGACAAGTTCATGCTAGAAGAGTAAAGGTAAGTACATCATGTTCATGTATGCTTGATAAGGAAAAATGTAAGTAAAATGTATTAATAAATTTGATTAAGTAAGTAAGTATTTAAGTAAGTGAGTAAGTGAAGAAGTTTAAAATATGTCTATGACAATTAATGAAGTTGCATTATGTAGTATCATGCCAAGTAGTAAGATAGTTCTTATGAATGTTGTTATTTATTTGCATGAAAACTTACTAAGCTTAATGCTTACCCCCTTTATTTTCGTTCTTTTTATAGTTTTGTCAAGCTAACTCGGGGATCGTAAAGTACGTCGAAGGTCCGGACACACTATCACAAGGATTATTTTGGTATAGCTAGACGTTTCATTTTGAGTATGGCATGTATAGCATCGTAGCCATTTTGTGTGTATGATCTAATGATATGGCTAATGATTGGTATGTAAATGCTTGATAATGATTAGCTGTTGGAATGGCTAATCAAAGACATGTTTGGTGTTATGTATGCCTAAATGCTAGTTATTCCATGGAAATTATGAAAAAGGTGAAATTAGCACAATCAGACAGTAATAGTGACGTGAATTTCAAAAATCACTAAAAATAGTAGAAATGGAACTAAATGATGAATAAGTTGTGAAATCAAAGATTATTATGTCTATTTTCAAATGGAAGAAACAAAATAGGTAAATGAGACATATTTTATGAGATATTTAAATTTTTGTGAAACAAGGCCAGAGCGATTTCTAGATCCCCTGTTCTGACTTTGGAAATTCACCAAAAATTGTACAAAGATAATTAGAAGCCATTATTTACATGTAAAGATTCCTTGTTGAGTCTAGTTTTATGATAAATAAACTTCATAGTAATTGGAACTCTGTATAACGAGATATTTGATTCGTAATATATAGAGGTCAGAGCAGTCAAACCCTGAAATAGGGGAGACTTTAACTAATAAACTGTACCAGTTGGCCCAACCAAAAATTCTAGAAAACAACTATTTGATAGACATATGAGTCTAGTTTTAGGGAAAATTTATGGAATTGGATTTATAGTTTTGTAACTCAAGATATAAATTTTTAAGCGACTGTGACGTAGATTGCCAACTTCTCTGGAAGTTTTAAAAATAAATTATTTGAGCTGTTTAAGTAATGAATTAAGTCTGTTAAAACCTCGTGTTCGACTCCGGCGACAGTCTCGGGTACGGGGCGTTACACATTGGCACACAAATCTCATGTATTGCCACGGTCCAACCATAGTCTTTTCTATCAATTCATTAGTGAACGATCGTACTCATTCCCTGCGTTCCACCCAATTTGATCTTTTATTACAACTTTCATGCTATTGTGACATTTATGATTCTGTAATTAAGATTATAAGGCATAACATTTCAGTATATTGACTTCATTAATCTAGACATAAATGTCAACCTCATGTATATACTAATTACTAATCATGCAATAAAAGTATTCATACATACATTCTGTCACTTTAAGCAAATTTCTTTCTTTTCATAAACACTTGGTCAAATCAAGTTGGACATTTAACATCGTATGAATACTAACATGCATAAAAGAGCTTTTCACAACTTAACTTCGTTTTATTTCACTATTTCACATTCTTTAACTCAAGAGTATCACATAATGAATACTAGGTCATGTAAAAATCATGAATTTCTTTTCATACCTTTCCCATTTTCAGCATATCACAAGCATGATTCAATAATCTCAAGTTTACTCTTATCTCTATCAAGATTTGCTCGGTTGGAACTCATTCCTGTCTTAACCAACAGTTCTGTTAGGGCCAAGAGATATCACACTATCACGAGTAATACTATGGCATGTATAGCTAGACTCTCTTACGCTAGGTCAGTCCGAGAACCGACAAAACCATGCTCTGATACCACTAAATGTAACACCCCTCGCCCGCATTTGACGTCGGGACGGGGTTCGAGGTGCTACCTGACTTTTACTAACACTTCTATACTAAACAGGGCCATGAAATCTCAAATAATTAAAAACTTTTCTTTTCACATACAATCTGTCCCATTACGGGGCCTAACCGAGAACTCATGAAAAACTTAGAAAATCTCTTACATCAAGGCTTCATACGCCCGTGTGGGTATAGAGCACACACCTGTGTGCTAGGGACACGCCCGTGTCCCGAACCCATGTCCAAAAACCTGGACAAATACAAGGCTATTTTCCAAGCCATTTTGTCACCCTCACAACAAATGCACACATACTTATACAATAGCATACAACATGGCAAAATTAGGCACTTAAACATTCCTAACATGACATGACTATGGTAATTTCACATGCAATAGATATCATAGATTTTTCTCACATCTTTACCACATTCATGCTATAATCATTATAAACTCATCACGTAATACCATAGCACATGCATGTATAATTAAAATGAATTTACAATCCCATAATCAAAATAGGCCAACACATATGGTCAAATCCATATCACATACTCTAATATTTAAACTCCTATACATACCATAGACTCAAAGTACTTGAAATCACTACACCAATAGCGTTAGCTTGACAGTGTGATAATATCTCCGACGAACTCCAACCCGAACAAACCTGGAAACCCTAGAGAACATGGGAAAGAAGGGGGGTAAGCTTTCGCTTAGTAAGTTCATATGAAAACAATAAGCAACTCATTAACGTGTTTTATCAATGTTTACAACATATTCTCAAGTTCATGACAAGTTGTCTTCCTACGCAACAGTCACTAAATTATTTATCTCTGGAGCTACGAAACCCCGAATTACATTCCGTAAATTTTATATGAAAATAGACTCATTTATCTTTCTTTCATAAAATTTCCAGAATTTTTTGTCAAGCCGTTTAGTACATTTTATGAGTTAAACTCTCCCCTATTTCAGGGTATGACTACTCTGACCCTTGTGTACTACGAACCGAATTTATCCTTGTACAGAATTCCAATGACCATGCCGTTTGTTTCCCTTAAAAATAGACTCAATAAGGAATCCATGAATGTAAGTTATGACTCGTAATAATGTTTTTAAAATTTATGGTGAATTTCTAAAGTCAAAATAGGGGATCTCGAATTCATTCAGACCCCGTTTTACAAGAATTCAAATATCATACAATATAGGTTTCTTTTTCTTCCCCTGTTTATTTCATGTGAAAATAAACTCATTAAGATTTAATCCCATATTTTATTCTGCCTCTAACTCATTTTCTACTATTTTTAGTGTATTTTCAAAATTACACTACTGCAGTAACTCAAATCTGTCAAGGCTAAGTTATTCATTCATGATCATTGTTCACAAAATTAATACAATATCATTTCATCCATCATGGTAAGAACACATATTATGCATCATAGATCATCACATATCAAGGCATTCTCATAGGCTTAGTATACATGCTTGCACAACTCGTAACATAACTCAAGTGCATACTCACCAATGACTTACCTCATTGGGACCATCATCAACTCTTTCCTCGGATTACCCGTTGAACACTTGGAATACTAATTGGATACTCGGAAAAGCCTTTGCACATAAGTGCCTCAATTGTAGATAAAGCTACCTCATATCTCATGACATTTCAATGCTCACTCTCAAGCTAGTCATCTAGGCTCATAATTCTTAGTGACATGTCACTTGTATCCTATTCTATTCCTAAGGTTAAAACAGGATTTTTCCTCGTCTATTAAGGCTTTGTCTTATCATATTTCTATTAATCACATACACTTAATATCTGTACAATTCATGTAATGATAACATTTAAATACATGTATAGCATGGTATTGTTTACATACAAACTTACCTCGATACCACAAAGGTGAAAAGGACATAATCATCCCTTAATCGATTTCTTTCCGTTCTAGGTCCAAATCTCGATTTCCTTGATCTATAATATCACATTTAGCCTACCAATCAGTCACAATATTCATATGGGTCTAAAAATCATATTTTTACATATTTTCATTTTGACCCCTAAACTTTTACATATTTGCACTTTTGCCCCAATGCTCGTAAAATAATTTTTATCACATTTATTTACTCCTTGAGTCTAGATGAACCGTTTTCATAACTATAGCAACTCATAATTTCAATTATTTTACACATTACAACTCATTTTACAACTTAGCAATCTAGCCCTTTTTTAAGGTGTTTTCATGCAATTTCTTTCACAAAAGTTGTTTATTAGACAACTAGGACTCATAATCTTCCATAAAAACACAGAAAACAACACATTTACTCTCATGGAAAAACCCTAGACTCTTCATCATTTTGCAAAATAGTCCCCTCTTATGAAAGCTCATGCTTTAAGGGTTCCAAAAATGTAAAAATCATCAAGCAAAGACATTAAAATCACTTACAAGCAAGGGAAATATGTTGCTGAAATTTTTCAGCTTCAAAACCCTTTCTTTGCTGCATATTTCGGTGAAGGAGAAGAGAAAAATGATAGCTTTTTCTTTTTGATTTGTTAATAATAAAACTAGTCAAAATTGGTGACCAAATTTCACCTGATTTTGACTTTTCAACAATTTTGTCTCCCATGGCCGGCCATCACACTTTCAATGGCCTAATTTCACTTTAAATACCCCCAATTTAAGATACAAGGCAATTTAACACATTTAGGTATTAAAACACAACTTTTACCTTTTACACGATTTAGTCCTTTTTCGAAATTGGACTAGAAATTGCTAAAATTAACTTACCAAAATTTACACGCACTTATAAAATTATATTATAACACATAAAATAATACTAAAATAATTTTATTTGGCCTCGAAATAGTGGTCCCGAATCCACTGTTCCAACTAGGCCCAAAATCGGGCTGTTACAGACTTACCTCGATAATATTAGCAATCGAGCCTATTCTTCGTAAACTTTATTTTTCCCTTGATCGCGACTTGAATCTCGTTTCTCTTGATCTATAATGCCAAATTAATCTTATTTAATTCATACATTCATCAAAACAGTCTTTAATACGAACTTTGGCAAAATTACATTTTTTCCCCTAAATTTTTGCATAATTATACTTTTTCCCCTAGGCTCGGGTATTAAAATTCATCCCTTATTCTTATGTTTTATGACATGCTGATCATTTTTCCCTCCTATAGCAACATCAAATTCACACTCTAACATGCACTTATGACTATTAGGTATTTTTACCGATTAAGCCCTTTTACTCGTTTTCACTTAAAACCGAGTACTACAAGATGTCTAACATAATTTAAAACCTCATATTCTAACATAAAACACCAAAATACACAAATTTCACCTATGGGTATTTTTCCAAATATGAACCCTAGGTTGAATTATTGCTAGCATAAGCTTAATCGAGCTACCGGGATTCCAAAAACGTAAAGAACATTAAAAACGGGGCTTGGAATCACTTACTATGGAGCTTGGAAGCTTGAAACAAACCCTAGCTATGGAGAACCCTTTAAATTTCGGCCTAATGAAGAAGATGGACAAAAATTGGCTTTTAATTTTGTTTTTAATTCATTTTAATAACTAAATGACCAAAATGCCCTTCCTACTAAACTTTCAAAAATATTCCATCCATGTCCAATTTTTGTCCATAGACTTAGAAATTGGTCAAATTTCTATTTAAGACCTCCTCATTAGTATTCCAAAGCAATTTCATACTAAAAACTCCTAGAATACAAGTTTTGCAAATTATTCGATTTAGTCCCTAATTTTGATTTAAGCACTTTAGGCATAGGATTTCATCACGAAATTTTCACACAATCATGCAATCATATCATAAACATCAAAATAATTATAAAATAGTTATTTCTATCTTGGATTTGTGGTCACAAAACCACTATTCTGTTTAGGCCCTAATTCGGGATATTACAACTCTCCCCCCCTTTAAGGATTTTCGTCCTCGAAAATCTTATCAGTAAATAGGTGTGGGTATTGGTTTCTCATAGTTTCCTCATCTTCCCATGTAGTCTCTTCTACCCCGTGCTTTTGTCACAATACTTTCACGAAAGCGACACTTTTATTTCTTAGTTGTTTGACTTCTCGAGCTAAAATCTTAATCGGTTCTTCTTTGTAAGTTATATCCAGTAGTAGCTCAACTTCTGTCGATGAAATTATATGTGAAGGATCTGAAAGATACCGATGTAGCATAGATACGTGGAAAACATCATACATCCTCTGTAATTCAGATGGCAATGCTAACCAGTAAGCTACTCGTTCAATTCTTTCAATTACTTCATAAGGTCCAATAAAACGCGGACTTAACTTGCCCTTTCGTCCAAATATAAGGACTTTCTTCCATGGAGACACTTTCAAAAATACCGTATCACCAACTTGAAACTCGATTTCCTTTCGTTTCAAATCCGCATAAGATTTTTCTCTATCTGAAGCAGCTTTCAAACAATCTCGAATCACTTTCACCTTTTCTTCGGTTTCTTTTATTAGATTAACTCCATAAATCTAATTTTCCTTGAGTTCAGTCCAATACAATGGTGTCCGACATTTACGACCATACAATGCTTCATATGGTGCCATCTTCAATCTCGTCTGATAACTATTATTATAAGCAAATTCTACCAACGGTAAGTACCTTTCCCAATTACCTTGAAATCCCAATATGCAACATCTAAGCATGTCTTCAAGAATCTGAATTACTCTCTCTGATTGTCCATCAGTTTGTGGATGAAAGGTAGTGCTGAAATTTAACTTCGTACCTAATGCCTCTTGCAACTTTTGCCAAAACCGTGAAGTAAATCTCGGATCTTTACCCGAAATGATTGAAAAAGGTATTCCATGAAGTCTAACAATCTCATAGATATACAATTCAGCCAACTTATTAAGAGAATAATCCATACGTACCGGAATAAAATGAGCCGATTTAGTCAGTCTGTCAACTATTACCCTGATGGCATTTTTCTTCCCCGGAGTTAACGGCAACCCTGATATAAAATCCATAGTAATCTGATCCCATTTCCATTCAGGAACCATGATAGGCTGGAGTAATCCCAAAGGTACTTGGTGTTTAGCTTTCACTTGTTGACAAACTAAGCACTTTGATACAAACTCAGAAATATCTCTTTTCATTCCACTCCACCAGTACATTTTTTTCAAGTCATTATACATTTTCGTACTGCCCAGATGAACCACCAAACAACCATTATGTGCTTCATGCAAAATCTTTTTAATCAACTCATCACTTTTCGGTACGCAAATCCGGTTTTTAAACATTAAGCAACCATCAGAACTGATTCTGAAATCTGATCCCTAATCAGCTTCACACTGCTTTCTCTTGGCTTGCAAATCTTGATCATTTTTTTGAGCTTCACAAATCTCTTGTAAAAACATCAGTCTTGCTCTTAACTCTGCTAGAATCGAACCATCATCTAATACCTTTAACTGAGTTTTCATAGCTTTGAAAGCAAATAACAACTTTTTGCTCAAAGCATCGGCAACCATATTCGCTTTTCCCGGATGATAGTCAATAACAAGCTCGTAATCTTTCAACAACTCCAACCATCTTCGCTGTCTCAAATTCAAGTCTTTTTGTGACATCATGTACTTAAGACTTTTTTGATCTATATGTACTCGGCACTTTTCACAATACAGATAATGTCGCCAAATCTTCAAAGCAAACACTATAGTAGCCAATTCCAAATCATGAGCCGAATAATTCCTTTCATGAGATTTTAGCTGTCTCGAAGCATAAGCCACCACTTTTCCTTCTTGCATAAGTACACATCCTAAGCCATTTCGAGAAGCATCACTATAAACCACAAATTCTTTACCTGATTCGGGTTGTACCAACACTGGTGCTTCAGTTAATAACTTTTTCAATTCTTCAAAACTCTGTTGACATTCTTCCGTCCATTCAAATTTAACATCCTTTCGGAGTAGTCTAGTCATAGGAGCAGTAATTATAGAAAATTCATTTACAAACTGCCGATAATACCCAGCTAGCCCCAAGAAACTTGTATCCTCGATTACATTTCTTAGTGGTTTCCAATCAACAATGGTTGAAATTTTACTAGGATCAACCCGTATACCATCACCTGAAACAATATGACCTAAAAATCCAACTTACAGAAGCCAAAATTCACTTTTACTGAACTTAGCATACAACTGCTTATCTCTCAAAGTTTGCAAAACTATCCTCAAGTGCTCAGCATGCTCTGTCTCATCTTTTGAATAAATTAAGATGTAATCTATAAACACCACAACAAATTTGTCCAAGTATGGCCGAAATATGCGATTCATTAAATCCATAAACACAGCAGGAGCATTTGTCAACCCGAATGGCATAACTAAAAATTCATAGTGACCGTACCTTGCTCTAAAAGCAGTTTTAGGCACATCCGACTCTTTTACTCGCACCTGGCAGTACCCAGATCTCAAGTCAATCTTTGAAAACCATGTCGCTCCTTTTAGCTGATCAAACAAATCATCAATTCTTGGCAACGGATACTTGTTTTTGATTGTCACCTTGTTTAATTGCCGATAGTCAACACACGATCTCATAGAACCGTCTTTTTTTTTCACAAATAACACGGGAGTACCCCAGGGTGAAAAACTCAGTCTCATAAAGCCTTTATCAGTCAACTCTTGCAACTGCGACTTTAATTCTTTCAACTCTATTGGTGCCATTCTATACGGAGCAATCGAGATCGGAGCTGTTCCCAGTATCAATTCAATACTAAATTCTACTTCCCTGACTGGAGGCAAACCCGACAATGCTTCTGGAAATACATCTGCAAATTCACACACAACCGACACTGATTCAACTTTCTTTTCAATTTCTTTTGTATTAATAACATACACCAAATAAACTTCATAACCCTTTCTCAAATATCTCTGAGCCGACATCGAAGAAATCATACTAGATAATGCCTCTAATTTGTCTGGTTCAACCCGCAGAATCTCACCACTTTCACACTTTAATTCTATAACCTTTTCTTTACAATTTACTATAGCATCATGCAATGACAACCAATCCATACCCAAAATAACATCAAATTCATCAAACGGAAACAACATCAAGTTGGCCAAAAAGTAATAACCCCGAATCATTAAAGGGCATTTCTTGCATACTTTATCAACTATCACACATTTGCCTAACGAATTCGACACTCTAATCATAAATTCTGTGTTCACAACAGGTATATTCATACTAGACACCAATTTCATGCACACATATGAATGAGTAGAATCGGGATCAATCAAAGCAATAACATTAATATCATAAAGAGAAAATATACCAGTAATCACGTCAGGTGATGAAGCATCTTCACGTGCCTTTATAGCATAAGTTCTAGCTGGAGCCCTTGCTTCAGATTTAGATGCTGAATCTCTGGCTACATTCTTGCTACTTGCTTCATTTCCAGCTTTTCTCGAATATCTTCCCCTCGAGTCTGCACCACTAGCTTTTACACTCTGAAATTTTTCTTTCTCGACTCTCTCTGGGAAGTCTCTAATAAAATGATCCAGAGAACCACACCGAAAACATTCATTCGCTCTACATGGGCCAAAATGATTTCTGCCACACCACTGGCACTCGGGCTTAACAAATCTCGTATTTCCCACACTAGCCGCAGAAGTAATCTGAGATTTAGGACCCACATTTTGCTTCTTAAAATTTCCATATGATTTTCCAGCCGAAACCTGTGAACGAGGATTCATATTTCTAGATTTTCTGAATTGCTGTGAGATTGAACTGCTTGTCGGTCTTTTCTTCCAATTTCTAGTCTCAGCCTCTACTTTTTTCTTCTCTTTAAGTATTTCTTTAGCCTTGCAAGTTCGATCAACCAGTACTACCATTTCTTTTAATTCAAGAATCCCAACAAATACTTTGATGTCTTCATTGAGTCCGTCTTCAAATCGTCGCACATTTTAGCCTCAGAGGAATATATTCTCTAGCATACTTACTCAACCCGACGAACTCCCTTTCAGATTCAAGAGTCATCATGTTTCCTCCTTCAATTCAAGAAACTCTTTACGCTTTTGATCAACAAATCCTTCATCGATGTATTTCTTCCAAATTCTTCTTGAAAGAACTCCTGTTACTTTCTCAGAACGCCTGCACCGATACCGTCTGTCGAGTCGAACACGAGGTGTTAACAGACTTAATTCATTACTTAAACAAATTTCAAACAATTTATTTTAAAATTTTCAGTCAAGCTAACAACCTGCGTCATAGTTGATTAAAAATTCATATCTCGAGTTACGAAACTCGAAATCCAATTCTGTAAATTTTCCCAGAAACTAGACTCATATATCTATTTACTAATTTTTTTCTATAATTTTTGGTCAAGCAAATTAGTACAGTTTATTAGTTAAAATCTCTCCTGTTTCAGGGTTCGACTGCTCTGACCTCTTTATATTACGAATCAGATATCTCCCTGTACAGAGATTCAATGACTATGTCGTTTGTTTCTAATAAAACTAGACTCAATAAGGAATCTTTACATATAAATCATGACTTCTAATTATCTTTGAAAAATTTATGGTGAATTTCCAAAGTCAGAACAGGGGATCCAGAAATCGCTCTGGCCCTGTTTCACAAAAAATTAAACATCTCATAAAATATAACTCATATACCTGTTTTGTTCCATCTATATGAAAATAGACTCATAATTCTTCAATTCCATATTTTATTCACCATCTAATTGTATCTCTACTATTTTTAATGATTTTTCAAACTCACGTCACTGCTGCTGTCTGAATCTATTTTATGGTAAATTTTACCTATTTCATGTTTTCCATGGATTAGCTAGTAATTTAGCATACATAACACCAAATATGATCATGATTAGCCATTCCAATGGCTAATCATTACCAAGCATTTCCATACCACTCAATAACAATATCATAAGACCATATATACAAAATGATTATAATGCTATACATGCCATACTCAAAATATGCAAGCCATTATGCCAAGATGGTATACTTGATATAGTGTGAGCATGCCTCCGACCGCTCCCCGATTTCCGAGCTGGCTTGTCAACACTACAAGGAATGAAAAGGAGGGAGTAAGCATAAATGCTTAGTAAGTTCACATGCAAATAGCAAGTAACATAACCATATAAGCAAACATAAAACATCATTTGCATAATCATCACCAAGACATTCATATCACATTTTCATTTATCATCTTACCATATTGTTGTTATATCAAGTTTTCAACCCGAGGGTTAAGTACATACCTGTTCAAAGTATTCATTTCACAACACTTACCAATACGTCCCTTTCATCTTGAGTATTCCTCCATTTGAGTAGAACTTTACCCGTTGAACACATCGGAATATAATTCGGATACATGGAAAGTTTGCACATAAGTGCCACATATGTAGCCAAGCTACTATGTAACCCGCCCATAAGTGAACTCGGACTCAACTCAACGAGCTCGGGCGCTCGCATCCATAAGTGAACTCGGACTCAACTCAACGAGCTCGGATGCCTAGTTACATCTCTCGAACTCGGACTCAACTCAACGAGTTCAGACATTCGCATCCATAAGTGATCTCGGACTCAACTCAACGAGTTCGGATGCCCAAACATTCTAGTAGCATGTCACTTGTATCCTAATCTATTCCTAAGGTTCAAACGGGCGTTTTCCTCGATCACACATCTTTTCCATCTTCCACGGAATATCGAAATTGATACTTCGGTGATAGTTCATACTCATCAAGTAATTCACATAATTACATATTATTCAACAATAACCATAAAGCATAATATTTCATGATAATAATCAGCATCATATCATATAAACAACATTAAATTGCTTAAAATGACAATTATGTTACTACATTTACACATGAACTTACCTCGTGATGCTAAAATGGCTACTTTTACCATTTCGTCCACAACTTGGTATTTTCCTATTTTAGCCCAAATTTTAGTTTTCCTTGCTCTATCATTTAAAATATAGTCTAATTAGGACTCACATTATTCAAATTGACCCAAAATCATATTTTGGAAAAATTACAATTTTGCCCCTAAACTTTTGCATATTTACACTTTTTCCCCAAAGCTCGTAAATTAAACTTCAGCCTATTTTCTTATGTTTTATGACATGCTGATCATTTTTCCCTTCTATGACAACATCAAATTCTCAGTCTAACATGTACTTATGACTATTAGGTATTTTTACCGATTAAGCCCTTTTGCTCGTTTTCACTTAAAATCGAGTAGCACAAGTTGTCTAACATAATTTAAAACCTCATATTCTATCATAAAACACTAAAATACACAAATTTCACCTATGGGTATTTTTCCAAATATAAACCCTAGGTTAAATTATTGCTAGCATAAGCTAAATCGAGCTAAGGGACTCCAAAACGTAAAAATCATTAAAAACGAGGCTAGAACGGACATACAATCGAGCTTGGAAGCTTGAAAACCCTAGCCATGGTTTCTCCTTGCTATATTCGCCATGGGGTTGAAGATGAGCAAAATTGGCTTTTAATTTTGTATTTTAATTCATTTTACCCTAAATGACCAAAATGCCCTTACTACTAAACTTTCCAAAAATTCCATCCATGTCCAATTTTTGTCCATAGACTTAGAAATTGGTAAAATTGCTATTTAAGACATCCTAATTAATATTTCAAAACAATTTCATACTACAAACTTCTAGAATGCAAGTTTTGTAAATTATTCGATTTAGTCCCTAATTTCAATTTAAGCACTTTATGCATAAAATTTCTTCACGAAATTTTCATACAATCATGCAATCATATCATAGACCTTAAAATAATCATAAAATAATTATTTATATCTCGGATTTTTTGGTCACGAAACCACTATTCCGACTAGGCCCAAAATCAGGATATTACAACTCTCCCCCCTTTAGGGATTTTCGTCCCCGAAAATCTTACCAAAAATGTGGTCTTCACTTTTAATCTCATATTCGGTGCCAAATAACTTTCACTTAGACTGTACCTCCAATACATCTCTTTAATTTCTCATATGATCTGAAAGCTTACAGTTTCAACTCTCAACTGTTCTTAAATTTTCAACCCTTCTCAGTTTCCCATGATATCATGACATAAAACCCGGATCTTAACTTGATTAATGGAGACCAAAATTTCAAGAAATCCAACAATCAAAGAGACCTGAAATTCCATGAATCTGATGAGTAGGAATTCATTCAATACATATATGATTTGTAGATCTCGCCAAACATTTAACAATAGGATACATCACATTTTCCTCTTTCTGCCATGGAAATAATTCTGATATGGCCTCAAGAATAATCCTTCTTATTTCCACCCCAATATCAACACTGACAAGGATAATTTTGATAGATCCCAATGCTCGGCTTTAATCCCTTTAACAACTCCGATTTTATGTAACATCGAATGCTCTAAACTATCACATTACCTCACTGTCTTGAAACGCATCACAATTCATACAACAGTACATTACTGAAAGTCAGGAAGTCTTTACTCAATGTAGACTAGTCTAGTTCAGACGCTTTGGTTACCAATATTCTCATCTATCCGAACTCTGTCAATATGTAATAAACTTTTCAGCTTTCACAAGATGAAAACCTTATCATTCGTAGTGACTTTAACTAATATCAAACTCTTTCTAATAAATATACACTTCTCGTTCAGACTATTTACTCTTTTATTCGTACAAAATGAAATTATATTATCAGACTTGGGAAAAATAATCCTGAAATAATTGTCACATGAAATCTTTCAAATAGATAATTCACCATACCGACTGAAACTTGCGCTTTTATAACTTATGCCTTTACTGATGTCAAATCCTTACACAGAAATTAGAAAAAACCCCAATACTAAAATCACCGCATTACCAAGAACAAATTAGAAGTATTTTCATATTTGACATGATTATCACGAGCTGAAGAACGCACTTCGAACATGAGTCATAATTGACAAATTATGGAACAAAGATAACAAGGAAACCGAATAAAGAAATCCAAGATAGAGAAATCCAGAATAAAGAATTCCAGAATAAAGAGATTCAGGATAAAGAAACCCAAGATATGATACTATGCCGAGAATCGAAAACCAAACTCATAGAGAAAATGAGAATACCCGATAATTCTTCAAAGAAAGAAAGTCCAAAAGAAAACATCATTTAATCCCACCGAATCAAATATAACAAGAACAATATATCTTCCCATACATATATATCGATGAAGCATCAAGTAGAAGAAAGAAACATAATATCTTACGTATTCTCTCATCAATTCTTATCGATTTAAATAAAATAGAATACCCGATGAAATAGAGCAATATAAATTATAAACCAGTTAGACTACCAATGCTTTCATCCAACACCAGGATTAAAAGACATTCCCATATAACAAGAATTTCTTCAGAAGATCAATAGCCATAGAAATATTTCTTAGAATGGGTAAACACATAGAACATCTCAAAAGAGACTGCTAAATCTGTCCAGTCATAACTGTCACACTCAGATAGTTCACATTTCAATTATCATTTCCCCATCTAGTTCTGTCTTCACAAATTTCATATTAAACCATTCACTAAAGAAGGTCAGTTCTGAATAAATTTCGATTTACACTTTTCTCGACCTTGCACCTGAGTAATTCGGTTTACCAAGGAGAATTCCTTTTCTAACTGAGACAATGCATAACTCCAATAATCTTTACATCAATCCGATACTTTACTGGCTCTGACTTTACTTATCAGCTCATTTTCAATCTCTGATTATACTTATGATTATTCTATCACTGAACTCTTTGGGTTCTCAACCGAAAACTTATTCAATACAAATCTCATGAAATTCCATTATAAGTACCACTTTGGTAAGAGGGAGGGGTTGTAGGACCTCTGACTCGACTTTCTTATACATACACATATGACATAACTCCCATCATCATAGCAACATCATCAAAATCATGTCATTCATTCATGTTGGCTTACACCAATTTTCCTATTGTCCCATTTAGACAATATACTTATGCATACATTCTATGTTTTCTAGATAGCTTTACTTATCCATTCATTTAATTAATTTAATTCATGCTCATGACATCATATAAGGCCAAACAAACATAGATATTTGCATCACAATCACAACATTTATTTCATGCATCATCATGTACATATCATTACAATCATATAATTCAGTCCAACAATTTAACATAGATAAGTTCATTTCATTATAATCCTTTATCTCATAAAAATTATATATCATTAACATTCATCAACATTCAACGTCCAATCAAGACAAGGACATTTTCATTCGTATCATGATATTATGACATTTATTCATACCTCTACTACTTTCTATTTATTCCGTTCATCTTATCAAGTAAGCCACATACACTACATCGTATGATCATTAAGCAAATATGGATATTTATCACATATGTATCATAAACTTTTATTCTTACTTTTCTGAACCGAGAATTATCATAATCATAATTTTACTCAAATACCTTCACATAACATTGAACATGGTCGGTGCAGCTCGGTTGGAGAGTACCCTATCTAAATAAGACGATACTCATACGCGTCGGAAGACATCACACTATCACAGATCAGTAGCATGTATAGCTAAACTTTTACACATGCTAGGTTAGTCTGAGAATTGACTAAACCTGCTCTGAAACCACCAAATGTAACGCCCCGTACCCAATACTGTTGTCGGAGTCGAACACGAGGTGTTAACAAACTTAATTCATTACTTAAACAACTCAAACAATTTATTTTTAAAATTTTCAGTCAAGCTAACAATCTGCGTCATAGTCGATTAAAAATTCATATCTCAAGTTACAAAACTCAAAATCTAATTCTGTAAATTTTCCCTGAAACTAGACTCATATATCTATTTACTAATTTTTTTCTAGAATTTTTGGTCAAGCCAATTAGTACAGTTTATTAGTTAAAGTCTCCCCTGTTTCAGGGTTCGACTGCTCTGACCTCTGTGTATTACGAATCAGATATCTCCCTGTACAGAGATTCAATGACTATGTCGTTTGTTCTAATAAAACTAGACTCAATAAGGAATCTGTACATATAAATCATGACTTCTAATTATCTTTGAACAATTTATGATGAATTTCCAAAGTCAGAACAGGGGATCCAGAAATCGCTCTGGCCCTGTTTCACAAAAATTTAAACATCTCATAAAATATAACTCATATACCTGTTTTGTTCCATCCATATGAAAATAGACTCATAATTATTCAATTCCATATTTTATTCACCATCTAATTGTATCTCTACTATTTTTAATGATTTTTCAAACTCACGTCACTGCTGCTGTCTCAATCTATTTTATGGTAAATTTTACCTATTTCATGTTTTCCATGGATTAGCTAGTAATTTAGCATACATAACACCAAATATGATCATGATTAGCCATTCCAATGGCTAATCATTACCAAGCATTTCCATACCACTCAATAACAATATCATAAGACCATATATACAAAATGATTATAATGCTATACATGCCATACTCAAAATATGCAAGCCATTATGCCAAGATGGTATATGGATATAGTGTGAGCATGCCTCCGACCGTTCCCGATTTCCGAGTTGGCTTGTCAACACTACAAGGAATGAAAAGGAGGGAGTAAGCATAAATGCTTAGTAAGTTCACATGCAAATAGCAAGTAACATAACCATATAAGCAAACATAAAACATCATTTGCATAATCATCACCAAGACATTCATATCACATTTTCATTTTTCATCTTACCATATTGTTGTTATATCAAGTTTTCAACCCGAGGGTTAAGTACATACCTGTTCAAAGTATTCATTTCACAACACTTACCAATACGTCCCTTTCATCTTGAGTATTCCTCCATTTGAGTAGAACTTTACCCGTTGAACACATCGGAATATAATTCGGATACATGGAAAGTTTGCACATAAGTGCCACATATGTAGCCAAGCTACTATGTAACCCGCCCATAAGTGAACTCGGACTCAACTCAACGAGCTCGGGCGTTCGCATCCATAAGTGAACTCGGACTCAACTCAACGAGCTCGGATGCCTAGTTACATCTGTGACAGCCCAAAATTGACCCTAGTCGGAATGTGGTTTCGGGACCACAAAACCGAGGCATAAAAATAATTTAAAATTTATTTTGATGCCTATAATATGTGTATGCTCATGTATGACATTTTTTGATGATTGATTTAGTGTTATAAAGGTGAATTCCACTAGAAAGGACTTAGTAGTGAACTTTAAAAGTACGATAGGGAAATGTGTGATGACTAATTAAAGCATGCATGCAAAACAATAGACTTGCATGTCAAATTCCCCTTTTTATAGGTGGTGGCCGGCCATGACCAAGAAATATGGGCTAAACATGTCATGAAACATGTTTTGTTGGGCATTAGGGAGAAATAATAAACAAATAAGCATGGGTAAGAAAAGAATGAAAAAAAAATGTGTGTGTGAGTGTGGTATCTCCCCCATTGCCGTGAGTTGTAAAGGAAGAAAGGAAAAAATTTGTTCATCCTTTCTTTGAGCCAAAACTAAGGGGGAAGAAGAGATTTTTGCTTCATTTTATTTGTTTAGAAGAGATCTAGAAGGAGATTTGGCTAAACTTGCACCAAGATTAAAGTATGTATGAGGTTGTGTCATGAGATTCATGCATGTTTTAGTTGCCAACTTGATGTTCATGTTAGCCATGGTTCAAATCCTTGTTATGCCATGGAAGTGGTATTTGGTCAAAGTTGATATTGTGATAAAGCCATTGCATGCTAAGTGTGAAGCTTGATGATGATGCATGCAATGATGGATTGTCTACTCTTGAAATTTCTTTGTAGCCATCTTGAGTAAGACTTTGAGTTTTCTTTTGTTTAACCATGATTGAAGTTGAAAGGGCATGATTGTGATGTATTCGCCATGATGCATTCATGAGCATGGTTCATGCTTCTTGCATGTTAGTTAAAATTTGTGTTTTGGATGGCTATGGACACCTTGAAATTGCCATGCACATATATGTATATATATGTTTGCACATGATGTTTTGGTTATGAAGTAAGTGATGAATATGTTTGTTTAAAGAAGAAAATGTTGAAGAATGTTTGTGAAATTGCAAGTACATTCGGCCTAGAATACCTATGATGTGGAAATCTTGGAATTTATTGTTGATTTGGTGCAAGTATGACTAAGTATAATCGGCCATATGAGTGCTTGATGATGTATTATAAGTATGGAGCCACAATATGTAAAGCATTAACTAGTAAAATGCATGCTGTTTTTGTGTGGTGTTAAGTGTATAATTGGCCTCAAATTGGACATGTTGTTCGCCTTAAGTAGCCGATTGATGGCCTTAGCTTTTCCTTGATGCTTGAATGGATTGTATTGAATTGCTTGATGTAGTATAAAATGTGCATGACCATTGTGTACTCAAGCTAAAGGGTGGCCATATGACCATTTAAACTCCTTGTCATATTCGCCATAAGCCAAAGATAATGAGGTATTAATAAATTAAATTTGTTTGAATTAGCTCAAGAGCTTAGAGGGCCACAATTGGACAAGGGAAGGAAAAAGTGATCGAATAGCCGTAAAAGCCGTTCGACAACATCCGAGGTAAGTCCTCAAGAAGTGACCCTACTTGAATTATGTGAAATGAAATATGGATGTGCATTGATTATTGATTTATGTGTGTATGAGTATTTGAATGACACTCGGGCTAAGTCCCGAAGGCGATTATGCTAGTGATTATATTTGTGTTTGAGCCTTAGTAACGAAAATGAAATATGAATGTCTAATGATTATTGATGTATGTGTGCATGAGCAATTGAATGATATCCGGCTAAGTCCCAAGACGTTATTGCTGGAAATTATATCCGGTTAAGACCAAGGCAATTGTGCTAGCGGCTACATCCGGGCTAAGACCAAGGCATTCGTGCACGTGGTTATATCCGGTTGTATTCAAGAAGCTTGGGCTGGAGGTGAGTGTTGGTTGCTGTAATGAATTCAATTGGTACGCTCAAAAGCCCAAAGAATAAGGTATGTTTATACGTGCATTGGAAAGTCGACATGTTTGAGCAACATTCGCCGATCGACTAACTAATTTCAGCTATTGAATTGGTTGATACCTTGTGAAAGTATATAATGATGAAGTGTGAAGTAAGAATGATTATGTCAATGTGTATTAATGAAATGATGCATTTGGCCATGTGAATGTATTGCTTTAATTAAAGCTGATTTTATTCCTTGAGATTTACTAAGCATAAAAATGCTTACCCGTTGCTTTGGCTCTGTTTTATAGATTGTGCTCGATAGCAATCGGATTCGGGATCATTAAAGTCAAGTCATCCACACTATCAAAGCCTCCATTTTGGTATAAATTTTGGTTGAACTTTGAAATGGCATGTATAGGACTACCCTTGCTGGTTTAAATATGTTGTGATGTATATGTGTACGGCCATGCAAAATGGCTCGTAAAAGTGAAGTACTGAACTTAGACTATTTGCGGTTTGTATATATATATATATATGGTGTCATGATGTGATTATGGATTGGAAATGGGAATGTTGGTCACATGATCAGCCATTGGTATGGTTAAAATGATCATATGTGAACCTATGTATGGCAAGACTAGTTGGTTCATGGAGACTACAAACTAGGTAAGACCTACCTTAAAACAGATGCTGCCAGCTGCAGTGACGTGAATGTGAAAAATCACCAAAATTTGTAGGAATGGTATTAAATAGTGAATAAGCTATGTGAATGAACCTTGATGAGTCTATTTTCATATGGAAGAAACGAAACGGTCATAGGAGTTACTTGTTAAGAGATATTAAAGCTATTGTGAGACAGGGCCAGAACAGTTTCTGGGTCCCCTGTCGCAACTTTAAAAATTTACTATAAATTATCCCGAAAGAATTAGGAGTCGTGCCTTATATGTAAAGATTCCATATTGAGTCTAGTTTCATTAGAAACAAACGGCACCAGTATTAAAGCCCTGTACAGAGAGATATTCAAGTTGTAACGCGCGAAGGTCAGAGCAGTCGATCCCTGTAACATGGGTGACTTTAACTAATAAAATGTACCAATTGGCCTGACCAAAAATTCTAGAAATAAGTCCATGGATGGATATATGAGTCTAAATTCAGGGAACATTTACGAAACAAGTTTCCGAGTTTTGAAACTCGAGATATGATTTTTAAGGCGACGGTGACGCAGTTTTCCAGCCTGACTGGAAATGTCAAATTGGTGGGCAAAATATGTGGACTTGGCCTGTCAACCCCTCGTGTCCGACACCGGCGATGGTCTCGGGTTCGGGGTGTTACAACATCTCTCAAACTCGGACTCAACTCAACGAGCTCGGATGCCTAGTTACATCTCTCGAACTCGGACTCAACTCAACGGGTTCGGACATTCGCATCCATAAGTGAACTCGGACTCAACTCAACGAGTTCAGATGCCCAAACATCCTAGTAACATGTCACTTGTATCGTAATCTATTCCTAAGGTTCAAACGGGCATTTTCCTCGATCACACATCTTTTCCATCTTCCACGGAATATCGAAATTGATACTTCGGTGATAGTTCATACTCATCAAGTAATTCGCATAATTACATATTATTCAACAATAACCACAAAACATAATATTTCATGATAATAATCAGCATCATATCATATAAACAACATTAAATTGCTTAAAATGACAATTATGTTACTACATTTACACATGAACTTACCTCGTATCTGAAAATGACTACTTTTACCATTTAGTCCACAACTTGGTATTTTCCTATTTTAGCCAATTTTAGTTTTCCTTCCTCTATCATTTAAAATATAGTCTAATTAGGACTCACATTATTCAAATTGACCCAAAATCATATTTTGGAAAAATTACAATTTGCCCTAAACTTTTGCATATTTACACTTTTTCCCCAAAGCTCATAAATTAAACTTCAGCCTATTTTCTTATGTTTTATGACATGCTGATCATTTTTCCTTCTATGGCAACATCAAATTCTGACTCTAACATGTACTTATGACTATTAGGTATTTTCTGGAATTAAGCCCTTTTGCTCGTTTTCACTTAAAACCGAGTAGCACAAGTTGTCTAACATAATTTAAAACCTCATATTCTATCATAAAACACCAAAATACACAAATTTCACCTATGGGTATTTTTCCAAATATAAACCCTAGGTTAAATTATTGCTAGCATAAGCTAAATCGAGCTCTAGGGACTCCAAAAGCGTAAAATCATTAAAAGCGAGGCTAGAACGGACTTACAATCGAGTTTGGAAGCTTGAAAAACCCTAGCCATGGTTTCTCCTTGCTATATTCGGCCATGGGGTTGAAGATGAGCAAAATTGGCTTTAATTTTGTATTTTAATTCATTTTACCTAAATGATCAAAATGCCCTTACTACTAAACTTTCAAAAATTCCATCCATGTCAATTTTGTCCATAGACATAGAAATTGGTAAAATTGCTATTTAAGACCTCTAATTAATATTTCAAAACAATTTCATACTAGAAACTTCTAGAATGCAAGTTTTGCAAATTATTCGATTTAGTCCCTAATTTCAATTTAAGCACTTTATGCATAAAATTTCTTCACGAAATTTTCATACAATCATGCAATCATATCATAGACCTTAAAATAATCATAAAATAATTATTTCTATCTCAGATTTTGTGGTCACGAAACCACTATTCTGACTAGGCCCAAAATCAAGATATTACATTCTCTTTCGGTACTACTGAAGTTAATGTCTTCCACCAATGATAAGCTGAATCCCTCAACAATGATATAGCACATTTCAAGCAATCCTCAGGTGTACAAGACAATTAATCAAATACCCGAATAGAATTCTCAAGCCAAAACTCTGAGTTCTCGACATCATCATCAATATTTGCCCTGAATTCTTCGGCCCCTTGCTTACAGATTCTGTCAACTGGAGTTCTGTGAAATTTCATCAGATCTACGCCTTGAGACATCGGGTGTAATATCCTGATTTTGGGCCTAGTCGGAATAGTGGCTTCGTGACCACAAAATACGAGATAGAAATAATTATTTTATGATTATTTTAAGGTTTATGATATCATTGCATGATTGTGTGAAAATTTCGTGAAGAAATTTTATGCATAAGGCTTAAATTGAAATTAGGACTAAATCGAATAATTTGCAAAACTTGCATTCTAGAAGTTTCTAGTATGAAATTGTTTTGAAATATTAATTAGAGGTCTTAAAGAGTAATTTTACCAATTTCTAAGTCTATGGACAAAATTGACATGGATGGAATTTTTGGAAAGTTTAGTAGTAAGGGCATTTTGGTCATTTAGGTAAAATGAATTAAAATACAAAATTAAAGCCAATTTTGCTCATCTTCAACCCCATGGCCGAATATAGCAAGGAGAAACCATGGCTAGGGTTTTTCAAGCTTCCAAGCTCGATTGTAAGTCCGTTTCTACCTCGCTTTTAATGATTTTACGCTTTTGGAGTCCCTAGAGTTCGATTTAGCTTATGCTAGCAATAATTTAACCTAGGTTTATATTTGGAAAATACCCATAGGTGAAATTTGTGTATTTTGGTGTTTTATGATAGAATATGAGGTTTTAAATTATGTTAGACAACTTGTGCTACTCTTGTTTTAAGTGAAAACGAGCAAAAGGGCTTAATCCAGAAAATACCTAATAGTCATAAGTACATGTTAGAGTGAGAATTTGATGTTGCCATAGAAGGAAAAATGATCAGCATGTCATAAAACATAAGAAAATAGGCTGAATTTTAATTTACGAGCTAAAGCAAAAGTGTAAATATGCAAAAGTTTAGGGCAAATTGTAATTTTTCCAAAATATGATTTTGGGTCAATTTGAATAATGTGAGTCCTAATTAGACTATATTTTAAATGATAGAGCAAGGAAAACTGAAATTGGCTAAAATGGGGAAAATACTAAGTTGTGGACTAAATGGTAAAATAGCCATTTTCGATACGAGGTAAGTTCATATGTAAATGTTGGTAACATAGTTATTATTTTAAATGTTTTTATGTTATTTAAATGATATGATAATTATTATGAAATATCATACTTGTGACAATTGTTTGATAATATGTCAAATTATGTGATATACTTGGAAAATGAAATGTGAAATACTACCGAGTATCGGTATCGACATTCCGTAGGAGATGGTTGAGACGCATAATTGGGAAAAAAGGTCCCGTTGAACCTTAGGAAAGGATTAGGATACAAGTGACATGTCACTAGGATGTTTGGGCATCCGAACTCGCTGAGTTGAGTCCGAGTTCACTTATGGATGCGAATGTCCGAACTCGCTGAGTTGAGTCCGAGTTCGAGAGATGTAACTAGGCATCCGAGCTCGTTGAGTTGAGTCCGAGTTCACTTATGGATGCGAACGCCCGAGCTCGTTGAGTTAAGTCCGAGTTCGCTTATGGGCGGGTTACGTGGTAGCTTGGCTACATATGTGGCACTTATGTGCAAACTTTCCATGTATCCAATTATATTCCGATGTGTTCAACGGGTAAAGTTCTACTCAAATGGAGGAATACTCAAGATGAAAGGGACGATTGGTAAGTGTTGTGAAATGGATACTTTGAACAGGTATGCACTTAACCCTCGGGTTGAAAACTCGATATAACAACAATATGGTAAGATGATAAATGAAAAGGTGATATGAATGTCTTGGTGATGATTATGCAAATGATGTTTTATGTTTGCTTATATGGTTATGTTACTTGCTATTTGCATGTAAGCTTACTAAGCATTTATGCTTACTCCTCCTTTTCATTCCTTGTAGTGTTGACAAGCCAGCTCGGAAATCGAAAACGGTCGGAGGCACGCCACACTATCTCAGATACCATCTTAGCATAATGGCTTGTATATTTTGAGTATGGCATGTATAGCATTATAATCATTTTGTATATATGGTCTTATGATATGGTTATTGAGTGGTATGGAAATAGAAATGCTTGGTAATGATTAGCCATTGGAATGGCTAATCATGATCATATTTGGTATTATGTATGTCAAATTGCTAGCTAATCCATGGAAACCATGAAATAGGTAAAATTTACCATAAAATAGATTCAGACAGCAGCAGTGACGTGAGTTTGAAAAATCACTAAAAATAGTAGAAATGGGATTAAATAATGAATAAGTTATGGAATCGAAGCTTGATGAGTCTATTTTCATATGGAATAAGCGAAACAGGTATATGAGCTATATTTTATGAGATGTTTAAATTTTTGTAAAACAGGGCCAGAGAAATTTCTGGATCCCCTGTTCTGAATTTGGAAATTCACCATAAATTTTACAAAGATAATTAGAAGTCACGCTTTATATGTACAGATTTATTATTGAGTCTAGTTTTATTAGAAACAAACATCATAGTCATTGAAGCTCTTTACAGGGAGATATCTGATTCGTAATACACAGAGGTCAGAGTAGTTGAACCCTGAAACAGGGGAGACTTTAACTAATACAATGTACTAATTGGCCCAACCAAAAATTCTAGAAAACAATTAGTAGATATATATATGAGTCTAGTTTCAGGAAAAATTTACGGAATTGGATTTGAGTTTTGTAACTCGAGATATGATTTTAAAGCGATCGTGATGCAGTTAGCCAGCTTGTCTGGAAATTTTAAAATGAATTGTATGAGCTGTTTAATTAATGAATTAAGTCCGTTAACACCTCGTGTTCGACTCGCAACGGTCTCTGCACGGGTGTTACATCGGGGGTACAGGTTGAGGAATCGGGGGAGGTGGGGGACGTTGTGCATTCGGGTTCGTACGAATGAACTCAGTATACCAGGCATTCATCATTTGGATAAAGGCTGCTCGAGCCCTTTCTCCTCCTCCTTGACCAACAGTAGGAGGTGGATTTTTAGTTGGCACCGCCCCTTCAGCCGGAGCTGGTGCATTACTCTCTACATCATCAGCGGCAACTGGATCGGGATCCATTTACTATAAAAAAAATCATTTAGAAAGTCAGAAGTCATCACACTACCACAATATATATATGGCATGTATAGTAAAACCCGTACATACAACAGATTAGTCCGAGAACCGACTAAACCTGCTCTACTGCCACCAAATGTAATGTCCCATACTCGAGACCATCCCCGGAGTCTAATACGAGGTGTTAACGGACTTAATTCTTTACTTATACAGCTCAAACAATTTATTTTTAAAACTTCTAGACAAGCTGACAATCTGCGTTATAGTCGCTTAAAAATTCATATCTCGAGTTCTGAAACTCAAAATCCAATTCCGTAAATTTTTCTTGAAACTAGACTCATATATCTATCTACTAATTTTTTTCTATAATTTTTGGTCAGGCCAATTAGTACATTTTATTAGTTAAAGTCTCCCCTGTTTCAGGGTTCGACTTCTCTGACCTGTGTATTACGAATTAGATTTCTCTCTTTACAGACTTTCAATGACTATTCTATTTGTTTCTCTTAAAACTAGACTCAATAAGAAATCTGTACATATAAAGAGTGACTTCTAATTATTTTTTTACATATAAAGTCAGAACAGGGGATCTAGAGATCACTCTGCCCTATTTCACAAAAATTCAAATATCCCATAAAATATAATTCATATACCTGTTTTCTTCAATCCATATGAAAATAGACTCATTAAGCTTCGATTCCTTAACTTATTCATCATTTAAGTCAATTTATACTATTTTTAGTGATTTTTCAAATTCACATCATTGCTACAGCAATATTCTGTTTTATAACAAATTTCAATTTACTATAGATTTCCATGGACTAAATAGCATTTTAAACATACATGGCATCAAATATGATTTAGATTGGCCATTCCAATGGCTAATCATTCACAAAACCTTTTCTTACCAAACCATAACCATGTCATAAAATCATTTACACAAAGTGAGTATTTTTCCATACATGCCACATTCAAAATACATAAGCCATTTTACCAATTTAGGCCTTCGAATAGTGTGAACGAGTCTTCGACCTATCCTGATTCTCAAGTCGGCTTATCAACAAATACAATGAATGAAATTGAGGGGGTAAGCATAAATGCTTAGTAAGTTCACATGCAAATAGCAAGTAACATAATCATGCAATTCCACATAAAACATCATTTGCATAAACAACATCAAGGCATTCATGTTTCGTTTGCATTTAATATCTTTCTACGATTTCATCATACCAAGTTCTCAACCTGAGGATTTAAGCACATGCCTGTCAAATTTTCTCATTCACCACACTTACTAATATATCACCTTCGTTTTAGGCATTCTTCTCATTCACTTAAGATTCACCCGTTGAACACATCGGAATATAATTCAAATACGCGGATTTCAAGAACGTAAGTGCCATACCCGTAGCTAGACAAGCTCAATAGACTGCGGAACTTATGTAGCCAAGCTACCATGTAACCCGCCCATAAGTGAACTCAGACTCAACTCAACAAGCTCGGGCATTTGCATCCATAAGTGAACTCGGACTCAACTCAACGAGTTCGGATGCCTAGTTACATCTCACGAACTCGGACTCAACTTAATGAGTTCGGAACTCAAATATCCTAGCGACATGTTACTTGTATTCTAATCTACTCCCAAGGTTCAAACGGGCTTTTTCCTCGATTACACATCTTTGCCGTCTTCCACGGAATATTGAAATCGATACTTTGGTGATAGTTCACACTTATCAAGTAATTCACATAATTACATATTATTCAACAATAACCACAAAACATAACATTTCATGATAATAATAAGCATCATATCATATAAACAAACATTAAATTGCTTAAAATGACAATTATGTTACTACATTTACACATAAACTTACCTCGATAATACTAGCAATCGAGCCTATTCCTCGTAAACTTTATTTTTCCCTCGATCGCGACTTGAATCTCGTTTCTCTTGATCTATAATTCCAAATTAATCTTATTTAATACATACATTCATCAAAACAGTCTTTAATACAGACTTTGGAAAAATTACATTTTTGCCCCTAAACTTTTGCATAATTACACTTTTGCCCCTAGGCTCGGGAATTAAACTTCATCCCTTATTCTTATGTTTTATGACATGATGATCATTTTTTCCTTCTATAGCAACATCAAATTCACACTCTAACATGCACTTATGACTATTAGGTATTTTTACCGATTAAGCCCTTTTACTCGTTTTCACTTAAAACCGAGTACTACAAGTTGTCTAACATAATTTAAAACCTCATATTCTATCATAAGACACCAAAATACACAAATTTCACTTATGGGTATTTTTCCAAATATGAACCCTAGGTTGAATTATTGCTAGCATAAGCTTAATCGAGCTACCGGGATTCCAAAAACGTAAAAAACATTAAAAACGGGGCTTGGAATCATTTACTATGGAGCTTGGAAGCTTGAAACAAACCTTAGCTATAGAGAACCCCTGAAATTTCATCCTAATGAAGAAGATGGACAAAAATTGGCTTTTAATTTTGTTTTTAATTCATTTTAATAACTAAATGACCAAAATGTCCTTCCCACTAAACTTTCAAAAAAATTCCATCCATGTCCAATTTTAGTCCATAGACTTAGAAATTGGTCAAATTGCTATTTAAGACCTCCTCATTAATATTCCAAAGCAATTTCATACTAAAAACTCCTAGAATGCAAGTTTTACAAATTATTCGATTTAGTCCCTAATTTCGATTTAAGCACTTTAGGCATAGGATTTCATCACGAAATTTTCACAAAATCATGTAATCATATCATAAACATCAAAATAATTATAAAATAGTTATTTCTATCTCAGATTTGTGGTCACGAAACCACTATTCTGTTTAGGCCCTAATTCGGGATATTACAAATTAAGCCAACTTTCATGGCTATATATACAAACCAAACCATAGACATTTACAAGCCAAACCAAATGGATAAATTCATCAACAACTTATATACCAAAGTGATCAAAGTTCTTATACATGCCATATATTCCAAAACATAGATTCAAAAGTACCAAAATGATAGCTTAATAGTGTGATGAAGTCTCCGACGATCCCCGAGTCTGAGCTAGCTTTAAAATCACTATAAGACACGAAAAAATAAACAAAGTAAGCTTTATAGCTTAGTAAGGTCATATGAAAATAATAAGAAACACTTATCACTTATTAACCATTCAAGTAACACCTCTTACCCGTATCCGATGCCGGGACAGGGTTCGAGGCGTTACGGGACTTAAACATCCAGAAACATGCAAAACCAGGACATTTCGCTCAAAAATAAAACTTTTCAAATACATGTATATCGTCCCTTATACTAGCCATTCGAGGCCTAAAACATATATCGGAATGGTTTGGGACTAAATCGAGAACTTTCGATAAACTTTCGACAACTTAACAAATTTTCTTACTTTGGAGAGTCACACGCCCGTGTGGCTTGGGACACGCCCGTGTCCTCAACCCATGTAACTCTCCATTTGTGACGCTAACAAAACAATTTGAACCACAGGCCAGGCCACACACCTGTGTGCTAGGCCATGTCCTCCACACGGCTAAGACACATGGCCGTGTCTCTGCTTGTGTGACTAACACTTAGGCTATTTTCCAAGCCTTTTTGTTGGTTTAATCCTTCACATGCTTAGACACTTCATAGACACATACCATAACTTAAATTTGATGGTTTCTTATCTGTTATTAAAACTCAAAGTAATATTCGTATAATTACATACATGTGAATCACATACTCGTATAATATCTAGTCTAAACACACCCATTCATATTCTTTGGCTTTAGCATTTTAATCACTTTCTATACTCTTACACCATGTTCAATAGCATACCATTTACTCTCAACAAAAACAACAAGCATACATACCGTAATACTAACCATTCATGTCAAACAATTATAATCACATGACCACATCACAAGGCATCAATAAATAGCTTGTATAAATAGACTTACAAGCTAAAACCCATACAAGCCACATCTCATGGCTAAACACAACGATCAATTTAAGCCAACATCTTGGCCAAATCAAAAGAATACACATCATAATGACTAAGTCCCTATACATGCCACTCACTTAAAGACATTAAGATTCATCAATACTCAGAAGGTAGTAGCTTGATAGTGTGAGGTTGCCTTCGAGGATCTCCAACCCTGAGCTAACCTGTAAATACTAAAGAAATTAAAGGAGGGAGTAAGCTTAAAGCTTAGTTAGTCCATGTGACAGCCCTATTTTGACCCTAGTCGGGAAGTGGTTTCGGGACCACAAAATCGAGCCATAAAAATAATTAACCATTGTATTCTATGCTTATTGTGTGTGTACATGCATGTGTGAAAGTTTCATGCTTTAATTTTGTCATCTGTATGTGAAATTTATAAGATAGGACCCATGTGATAAAACTTGAAAATGTCATAAGTAAATTTTAAAGTGCCAAATAATGCATGAATTGTGACATGGGGGACTTGCATGTCAAATGGACCAATTTTAGTTTAGTGGCCGGCCATAGTGATGGTTGTTAGATAATTTATATTTTATTTAAGCATTTTAATACGTAATGGCATTATATTAAAAAAAATAGTAAAATAACAAAATGGTGAAAAGAACAAAGCTTGTCCATCTTTGTTCTTCATAGCCGAATGTAAGAAAACAAATTGGGGAAGGGAAGCTCATGAATGTTCGGTCACTTGGGGAAGAAAAATCCAAGGTAAATTCACGGTAGTTTGCTTCTATTTTGATGTTTATGAGTTCCTTTCTTGAATCTACCTTAACCCATGAAATATATTTTGGTTTTTGGTTGTGTTGTGAGCATTTGTTCTTGATTGAAATGAAGGAAATGGTTGCTGTTTCATGTTCTTTTGATGAATAATGTTAGATAGGTGAGGTTGAGCTAAACAAATTAAGCATATATGTGCATTAGATGCTAAGTAGGAAATCGGCTAATATGTTGGGTGTACTATGGCCGATTGTGGACTTGGATAAAATTTAGTAATGTATGTGCTTTAAATGTGTTATGAACTATTATAAGTTAAATTAAGTTGAAGCCTGGTAAAATTGAATAATTGTGGCTTAATTTCTTAATGGCAATTGGCTATTATGGTGAAATGCAAATGTTAATATTTAGTTGCTAGTGTTTATATGTGTGTTAGCCGAATTTGAACTTGAATAATGATTTGAGCACAATGTGTTGTATTGATATTATGCTTAAGTGAAATTATAGATATATATGATGAAATTGATTAGTGATATACATGTTTAAATAATATGTATGCAAAGAACGTGTGAAAGAGTGAATTGGTAATAATCTGTTTGGGACAGCAGCAGTAAAGTGATTTTGGAAAATCACCATAAATTATGGGAGTTGAGTTAGAAACTATATAAATTATGTAATTAAAGCTTGATGAGTCTAGTTTCAAATGAAATAAACTAGAACATATTTTGAATTCTGTATAATGAGAAATTTATTTCGTAGTTAAGAGTGGTCAGATTAGTCAAACAGTGAAACAAGGGAAACTTTAGGAAAAATCTGGTATTGATTGGCTAAATTAAAAATTATGAAAATTTTATGGATAAAAGATAAATGAGTATATTTTCGGGGAAAATTTACTGTAATTGATTTGGAGTTTCGTAGCTCTAGTTATAAATAATTTAGTGACTGTTGCTCAGGAAGTCAGCTTATAGTGGAATTGTGATTATATTGTAAACATTGATAAAAATTTGCTAATGAATTGCTTATTGATTTCTTATAAGCTTACTATAATCTGTATGTGTGAAAGTCGAATATATATGTATTATATTCTGAAAGTAATACTTGAATAGTCGAATAATGACTAGTTTAAAATTTGTTGAATTAAAGCTCAAGAGCATAGGGGCAATTTGGATAAGGAAAAGAGAAAGTAACGAGTAGCCATTTCACAACCGTTCAAGTATATCAGAGGTAAGTTTTGAGTAGTTTCCTTTAGTATGTAATTGACGATGCTTTATAAGAGTATATTAAGTGAGTTGCGAGTTTGGGTTGTACTTGAATATAGTTGTATAATAAATGGTGCATGTATACGATTCGTAGTATAATGGTCACTTTGAGTTTAAGCTTGAATGGTGAAATGAATGTGTGATATTAAGTATAACTCTTGAGCCGAAATGTGAATGATGATGTGCATATTGAGCTTATATCCTAATGTAGTAAATGACTACTAAAGTGATAGGTCGAATGAGATGTGCTAAAGTATGATTAAGTATGCATGATATTGGGAATATATCCGGACATGAGGTCCGCAGGCTATATGCTGGGAATATATCCGGACATGAGGTCCGCAGGCTATATGCTGGGAATATATCTGGACTTGAAGTCCGCAGGGTATGTGCTGGAAATATATCCGGACTTGAAGTCCGCAGGCTACGTGCTGGAATGGAATCTGGGTTAAAGACCCGCGGGCTTGTGCTAGAAATGTGTTTTGAGTTCTAAGACTTGACAGGACCTATGCCAGTAAGTTAAGTAAGAATACGACATTGAATGTTCGTGGTAACCATTGTTGAGTAAGTAATATATATATTTTACATGTTAAGGTACGTATTATGTATTCATATTTGAATTGAGCTCAAAGTGAATTATTAGTATTAAGAACGATATATCTATGCATTTGGGTGGATTTGGTATTTGAGAATAAGACAATGGCCTATTCGATCAGTGTAGGCCATTATATAAAAGTATGTGACTAAAAATAATTGTATAAGTCATATAGAAAGTGAAATATGTGCAGGAAATTTCTTGTGTATTCATATATACATATTCGGCCAATAGATTTTATAACTAGTGTACTTGTGTATAATCGGCCAAGTGAATTACAATTAGAATATGAGATTTGTGATACTTGATGTTCATTTTAAATGACAATCTTTAATTGAATGAAATGCTTAAAACTTACTAAGCCTCAAAAGCTTACTCTGTTTCTAATTTCTTTGTTTTATAGATTGTTAATTTTGGCCACCGACTCGGGGATCGTCAGCAGTTCATCATACTATCGATCTTGTTGGTACTGTTATATTTTGGTCTTGATATGGCATGTATAGGTTAGGCTGTTGACTAATATATGTTTTGTAATTGTAAATATTTTTGGCCATATGGAAATGGTATATATATATATATATAACTCAAGATCAGTTTGCACTCGACTCGATTTATGTCTTTGTTGAATTATTTTGTGAATGGAATTTTAAATGTTTAGCTCGATAATACCTCATAGCCTAAACCGGCGATCGGACTCGGGCTAGGAGTGTTACATTTTATTGGTATCAGAGCTATGATTTGTCGATTCTAGGACTAACGTAGCATATACGAGTCTAGCTATACATGTCATACAGTGTTAATACGATAGTGTAATGATTTCTGACAGTTAAAAATGTGTTTTCGTATAGTTATGGATCCCGATCCCAATCGAACAGTAGCTGATGATGTAGAGAGTGTAGCGCCTGCTCCCACGCATGGGACGGTGCCGATGGACTCTCAACCTATTGCAAGCAATCAAAATGACGAGGCTAGACAAGACTTTTATAATGTGATGAATGACTGGTTTAACCAATACATTCGAACTAATACGGCTGTTCCAGAACCCCCACTCTCGAATAATACACCCCCTGCACCTACGATACCTCCGATAATTGATCAGACGAGGTTAAATAAGCCCCGAAGAGATGAATCAAAGCAGGGCTCTCGAATTTAAGGCTACAGATAGCGATGATGCTGAGCAAGCTGAATTTTGGTTGGACAACACTATCTGAATGTTTGATGAATTGTCCTGCACACCCGATGAATGCTTAAATTGTGCTATATCTTTGCTACGTGATTCTGCCTACTATTGGTGGAATACGTTGATTTCCGTTGTGCCCAAAGAGCGAGTGACTTGGGAGTTCTTCCAAATCGAGTTTCGGAAAAAGTATATTAGCCAGAGATTCATTGATCAGAAGCGAAAAGAATTTCTTGAGCTTAAACAGGGTTCCATGTCAGTTACTGATTATGAACGGAAGTTTGTCAGACTTAGTAGATATGCTCGGGAATATGTATCGTTTGAGGCTATTATGTGTAAACATTTTGAAGATGGGTTGAATGAAGATATAAAAATGTTTGTTGGCATTCTTGAAATACGAGAGCTCGTAGTACTTGTCGAGCAAGCTTGCAAAGCCAAAGAACTTAGTAAAGAGAAAAGAAAAGCTGATGTCAGAGCTAGAGAATTTCATAAAAGATCTTCAGGAAAGTCTTTTCAGCAATCATCGAAGAAATTTTGAGATGATTCAGGCCGATCAAAGAACACTTCGGGTTTTTCCAGACGAGACAGCGATCAACCACCTGTGAGTACACGAGCCACTTCAGTTGCTAGTGTTGGGAATAATCGACAGGATAGGGTCGAGTGCATGTATTGTGGAAAATGGCATTCGGGGAACTGTAGATTTCATGACTGCTCCTGTTATAGATGCGGATCAACCAACCATTTTATCAGAGATTGCCCGGGATTATCAGAAAAAAATGTGAACCAAAGTGGGAAAACGAGTACTACTACAGCACGAGGTAGACCACCTAGGAATACGAGAAATGCTAGCGGTGGTTAGAGAGGGTCTAGAGATGCTACAATCAGATCCGAGGCTCGTGCTCTTGCTAGAGCTTATGCTATACGTGCACGCGAGGATGCTTCTTCGCCTGATGTTATTATTGGTACCTTCACTCTCTTTGATACTGATGTGATTGCTTTGATTGACCCTGGTTCTACTCATTCATATGTATGTGAGACTTTAGCATCTAGTAAGACTTTACCAGTTGAGTCTACTGAGTTAGTAATTCAAGTGTCGAATCCCTTGGGTCGATATGTGCTTGTCGACAAGGTGTGTAAGAAATGTCCCCTAATAATTTGAAGTTCCTGTTTTCCGGCCGATTTGATGCTTTTACCATTTGACGAATTTGATGTTATTCTCGGTATGGATTGGTTGACCGTACATGATGCAATTGTAAATTGTGAAAGTAAGACCATTGATTTGAGATGTGCAAATAATGAGATAATCCGAGTTGAGTCTACTGACTTTAACGGATTGCCAGTAATAATATCCTCGATATTGGCTCAGAAATATGTGAGGAAGGGGTGTGAAGCATATCTTGCGTACGTACTTGATAGCAAAGAGTCAGAAAAGAAACTCGAATCAGTGCCAGTGGTTTGTGAGTATTCAGATGTTTTTCCTGAGGAATTACCGGGATTACCACCCGTTCGAGAGGTAGAATTTGGCATCAAACTTGTACATGGGACTACACCAATTTCAATAGCTCCGTATCGTATGGCACCAACTGAATTAAAGGAATTGAAAACTCAGTTGCAAGAGTTGACGGATAGAGGTTTCGCTCGACCGAGTTTCTCACCTTGGGGTGCACCAGTATTGTTTGTGAAAAAGAAAGACAGAACCATGAGAATGTGCATCGACTATCGTCAATTGAATAAAGTGACCATAAAGAATAAATATCAGTTACCATGTATAGATGATTTGTTTGATCAGCTGAAGGGAGCCTCAGTGTTTTCAAAGATAGATTTGAGATCGGGCTATTATCAGTTGCGAGTTCGAGACTCAAATATACCCAAAACTGCTTTCAAAATGACATACGATCACTACGAGTTCTTAGTGATGCCGTTTGGGCTCACTAATGGCCCTGCGGTATTTATGGACTTGATGAATCGAATTTTCTGACAGTATTTGGGCTGGTTTGTAGTTGTGTTTATAGATGACATCTTGATTTATTTACGCGATGAAACCGAACATGTCGAACACCTGAGATTAGTGTTGCAGATTTTACGGGATAAATAATTATATGCTAAGTTCAGTAAATGTGAGTTCTGGTTGAGAGAAGTTAGCTTTTTGGGACACGTGGTATCCGCATCGGGTATTAGAGTTGATCCGAGCAAAATTTCAGCCATACTCGATTGGAAGCCTCCGAGAAATATTATTGAAGTTTGGAGCTTTTTGGGACTTGCCGGTTACTACAGATGATTTGTAAAGGGTTTCTCGATGATAGCCACACCAATGACGAAACTACTTCAGAAAGAAGTTAAGTTTGAATGGTCAGAAAAATGTCAGAAAAAGTTTCGATCAATTGAAAACTTATTTGACTGAAGCTCCAGTGCTAGTGTAGCCCAAATCTGGTAAAGATTTTGTCATTTACAGTAATGCATCCTTGCTTGGGCTGGGTTGTGTACTGATGCAAGAAGGTCGAGTTGTAGCTTACGCGTTGAGGCAATTAAAGCCACATGAGAAAAACTATCCGACCCATGATCTCGAATTAGCGGCCATTGTTTTCGCTTTGAAAATTTGGCGGCACTATTTGTTTGGAGAGAAGTGTCATGTATATTCGGATCACAAAAGCCTCAAATTTTGATGACTCAAAGTGATTTGAATTTGCGACAAAGACGTTGGCTTGAGTTGTTGAAAGATTACGAGCTTGTCATTGACTATCACCCGGGAAAAGCTAACGTGGTTGCTGATGCTTTAAGTCGCAAGTCACTGTTTACTTTACGAGTGATGAATGTACACCTTTCCGTTTCATCCGATAATATGTTAGTAGTAGAATTGAAAGCCAAACCATTATTGATTCATCAAATACGTGAATCTCAGAAAGTCGACGATGAACTGGTTGCTAAACGAGCTGAATGTGCTTCTAATGTGGAATCAGAATTTCAAATAGACGACAACGATTGTTTGAGGTTCAGGAGTCGATTATGTGTTCCAAGAAATTCAGAACTTATTTCGATGATTTTGAGAGAGGCTCATAGTAGCCGAATGTCAATCCACCCTAGTAGTACGAAAATGTACAATGATCTGAGGCGTCAGTTTTGGTGGCTTGGTATGAAACGAGACATTTTTGACTTTGTTTCGAAGTGTTTGATATGTCAACAAGTGAAAGCGGAACATCAAGTGCCTTCAGGGTTACTTCAGCCGATCTTGATACTCGAATGGGAATGGGATCGTGTCACGATGGATTTTGTATCTGGGTTGCCATTGTCGTCAAACAAGAAAGATGCGATATGGGTTGTTGTTGATAGACTGACAAAGTCGGCTCATTTTATTTCAATACGTACGGATTATTCACTTGACAAGCTAGCTGAATTGTATGTTTCTTAGATTGTAAGGTTGCACGAGGTACCTATTTCTATTGTGTCAGATAGAGATCCGAGATTCACATCGCGATTCTGGAAGAAATTGCAAGAAGCATTGGGTACCAAGTTGCATTTTAGCACCGCTTTTCATCCCCAGACTGATGGCCAATCCAAGCGGATAATTCAGATACTCGAGGATATGTTGAGATGTTGCATCGTTGAGTTTAGTAGTTCATGGGAATGGTATTTACCTTTGATTGAATTTGCTTACAACAATAGTTTTCAATCAAGCATTAAGATGGCACCTTACGAAGCTTTGTATGGTCGTAAATGCCGTACAACGTTGTTTTGGATCGAGCTTAGTGAAATTAAAATCTTCGGGTTGATTTGATTAAAGATGCTGAGCAGAAAGTAAAAGTAATCAGTGAAAGTCTAAAAGCAGCTTCAGATCGTCAAAAGTCGTATGCAGATTTAAAACGAAAAGACATTGAATATCAAGTCGGAGACAAAGTGTTTCTTAAAGTTTCACCTTGGAAAAAGGTGCTCAGATTTGCCCGTAAAGGCAAATTGAGTCCGAGGTTCATCGGGCCGTATGAGATATCTGAACGAATTGGACCAGTCGCATACAGATTGATTTTACCCCCTGAACTTGAAAAGATTCACAACGTTTTTCATGTCTCGATGCTTCGACATTATAGATCCGATCCATCGCACATAATTAATCCATCAGAGGTTGAAATTCAATCTCATTTGAGTTATGAAGAAGAACTGATTTGTATCCTAGCTCGCGAGGTGAAAGAGTTGCGAAACAAAAAGGTTCCGTTAGTAAAGGTGTTATGGCTCAAGCACGGGATCGAAGAAGCTACTTGGGAACCTGAGAACTCTATGAAAGAACGGTACCCAAATCTATTTTGGTATGATTTCTGGGGACGAAAATCCCTAAAGGGGGGGAGAGCTGTGACAGCCCTATTTTGACCCTAGTCGGGAAGTGGTTTCGGGACCATAAAATCGAGTCAGAAAAATAATTAACCGTTGTATTCTATGCTTATTGTGTGTGTACATGCATGTGTGAAAGTTTCATGCTTTAATTTTGTCATTTGTATGTGAAATTTATAAGATAGGACCCATGTGATAAAATTTGAAAATGTCATAAATAAATTTTAAAGTGCCAAATAATGTATGAATTGTGACATGGGGGACTTGCATGTCAAATGGACCAATTTTAGTTTAGTGGCTGGCCATAGTGATGGTTGATAGATAATTTATATTTTATTTAAGCATTTTAATACGTAATGGCATTATATTAAAAAAATAGTAAAATAACAAAATGGTGAAAAGAGCAAAGCTTGTCCATCTTTGTTCTTCATAGCCGAATGTAAGAAAACAAATTGGGGAAGGGAAGCTCATGAATGTTCGGTCACTTGGGGAAGAAAAATCCAAGGTAAATTCATGGTAGTTTGCTTCTATTTTGATGTTTATGAGTTCCTTTCTTAAATCTACCTTAACCCATGAAATATATTTTGGTTTTTGGTTGTGTTGTGAGCATTTGTTCTTGATTGAAATGAAGGAAATGGTTGTTGTTTCATGTTCTTTTGATGAATAATGTTAGATAGGTGAGGTTGAGCTAAACAAATTAAGCATATATGTGCATTAGATGCGAAGTAGGAAATCGGCTAATATGTTGGGTGTACTATGGCCGATTCTGGACTTAGATAAAATTTAGTAATGTATGTGCTTTAAATGTGTTATGAACTATTATAAGTTAAATTAAGTTGAAGCTTGGTAAAATTGAATAATTGTGGCTTAATTTCTTAATGGCAATTGGCTATTATGGTGAAATGCAAATGTTAATATTTAGTTGCTAGTGTTTATATGTGCGTTAGCCGAATTTGAACTTGAACAATGATTTGAGCACAATGTGTTGTATTGATATTATGCTTAAGTGAAATTATAGATATATATGATGAAATTGATTGGTGATATACATGTTTAAATAATATGTATGCAAGGAATGTGTGAAAGAGTGAATTGGTAATAATCTGTTTGGGACAGCAGCAGTAAAGTGATTTTGGAAAATCACCATAAATTTTAAAGTGCCAAATATATGTTTTGTAATTGTAAATATTTTTGGCCATATGGAAATGGTATATATGTATATATAACTCAAGATCAGTTTGTACTCGACTCGATTTATGTCTTTGTTGAATTATTTTGTGAATGGAATTTTAAATGTTTAGCTCAGTAATACCTCATAGCTTAAACCGGCGATCGGACTTGGGCTAGGGGTGTTACAATCCATATGAAAATAATAAGCAAATTGTCAACATGATTCCATGGTAATATAACCATAATTATACTTTTGCTTATATTCTAGTCATGTTGTTTTCTCGAGTCATAGTCACTAAATTATTTATATATGGATCTACGGGACTCCAAATCAAGATCCGCTATTTTTCCTGAAACTAGAATCACATATCTTCTTATCATAAAATTTTCAAAATTTTTGGATTAGCCGATAAGTACAGTTTATTCTTTAAAGTCACCCCCTATTCTGCTGTTTGACAACTTGGACCCCTCTTTACTAAAAATCGATTCTCTCATAGTACGGGTTTCGATTAATGTTCCCATATGTTCCTCTTGAAAATAGACTCATTAAGGATTTAGTAATATAAATTGATAAATCGTAATTTATACATATTTTTATCCTATGCTTAGCATAATTTTGGATGAATTATCCTTAGAATTGGTAAATTCGATGCTCCAAACCCTTTAATCTCATTTTTTATACTTAGGTGAGCATAGGAGAGTAAAAAGAGAGAGAAACGGGCCGAAAACAGAGAAAATGGACCAACATGTGAAATCAACACGGGATTTCCTTACATGGGTAGACCACACGTCCGTGTCCTTTTAGTAGAATCGAGCACGACTTACACGGGTAGACCACACACCTGTGTCTATTTAACAGCCTTGAACACGGATTGAAGAAATCAAATACGACCGTGTCACACGGGCGTGTCCCTGTCGAGCCCAAATCTAATCTTATTTGGAAAAGGGCACTCTTAAGGGCTTTTAGGCATTCTAAAGCCTATTTAATCACACTAGATGAGGATTAAAAAGAACACATGGAGTAAGAGACAAGGAATTACTCGAGGGAAGCGATTGATCCATCTCAGAAGCCAAATTCACCTTCAAGACTAAAGATCTCCTTTCAATTCCCTTCAAGAGTTCTTAGGTTTTCTTTATGTTTTGTTATCATTATTCTTTTGAGATGTTTTCTTTCATAAATATGAACTAAAACCCCTAAATACCTAAGGGGGATGAAACCTAAGATCGATCTTGTTATTATTATCTAAATTGTATGATAAATTTTTGACTTGTTCTTAATTATGAGCTCTTAATTATTTCTTTAATATTCTAGATATTGATTCAAGTATTGATGTGCTTATTTAGAGGAGCAAAAGTCTCTGTCTAAGAGTAGATCTAACATAATTAAGTAGAGTTGATTGCACGACTAGAGATAGGGTGATAATATTTTGTCGGATTAGGGTGAAACCTAATAAGAGAATCCATAGATCGAGTTTATGCAGCACTAGGGAGTTAATTAGAAAGAGATTTCAATTAATCAACCTAGGGTTGGACGTTGTTAGTCTCGAGAGAGATAATAATATAAATTAGGGATTTCTACGGATTAAGTCAAGTGAATAAATGGTCTGATTCAGAGTCAATAACAAGTGAAGTCTAGGTGGATTTTTCCCTTAGGTATTGTCCAAATCATTTAGTTTTCCCAAAAGTTATTTCCTTAATTTATTTTCTGTGCATTCTTAGTTTAGTAATTAGTTTAGATAAAACAAACCCCTTTTATTTTTAGGCTGGATAATAAAAAGAAAGTTAATACTAGTACTTTTAGTTCCTTTGGGTCTGACATCCCGGTCTTGCCATAAGCTATACTACTGTTCGATAAGGTGCGCTTTCCTTTATCCTGATAATAGTTAGTTTTCAAGGACGAATATTCATAAATTATAAAACTTATCACGATTCATAAACACGATCAAGTTTTTGGCACCGTTGCCGGGGAACTAAGACATTAGGAACACTCGATTTTTATTACTTTAGCCGTTGTATTTTTATTGCAATTTAAATTTTTATTTTCTTTTCTAATTTTTTGTTTATTCGCTTCTAGCAGGTTTTTATAGTGCATGACTAGAAGAAACCTGTCGAGACCATTACTTTTGATAGTGAGATTGATCGCACAGCTCGCAGAAATCAAAGAGAAATAAGGCAAAGCCTAAGATACACAGAATAAGAGCAAGAGGATGACATTCACACCACAACCGAGGAGATGGCTGAAAATTAGGAAAATACGCTACCTTCTACGATTGCTACTGATCCAGTAAATCAGAATCTTGCTCCACGCACTACGTATGATTTTGCTAAACCTAGTTTAACAGGAACTGAGTCAAGTATAGTTAGGCCTGCTGTTGCTACAAATAATTTTGAACTGAAACCTAACACAATTCAAATGATACAACAGTTTGTTCAGTTTGACGGTTTCAAGGACAAGGACCCAAAAGCTCATTTGGAAAATTTCCTAGAGTTTTGCGTCACTTTTAAAATCAATGGCATTTTTGATGATGCCATTCACATTCGGTTGTTTCCCTTTTCGTTGAGGAACAAAGAAAAACAGTGGTTGAACTCGTTACCACAAGGCTCAATCACTACATGGGAACAAATGACTGAAAAATTTTTACTTAAATATTTTTCGCTGGCTAAAATAGCTAAATTGAGGAATGATATCTCTTCTTTTGTACAGATGGATCTAGAAACACTCTATGATGCATGGGAGAGATACAAGGACCTCTTGAGAAGGTGCCCTCACCATGGGCTACCCTTATGGTTGCAGGTTCAAACATTTAACAATGGCCTGAATCCTTCGACTAGACAGATGATTGACGCAGCTGCTGGTAGGACTATCAATAATAAGACACCTGAGGAAGCTTATGAATTTATAAAGGAGATGTCACTGAATAATTATCAGTCGCAAGTCTTGAGGAAAAAGCCAACGAAAGCATTCGGCATTTTTAATGCCGATACGGTCACCATGCTCTCTAATCAGGTAGAACTTTTGAATAAAAAAATTGATGGTTTACTTAGCTCTTTATAGGTTCACCCAGTAATGCAATGCAATACGAATAGAGGTGGAACGAGCAATTTAGAATACCTACCTTATGGCTACAACATGGAACACGAGAAACTAAATATTATGGGTAATAATCTTCAACCTCAAAATAATCCTTATAATAACACTTACAATTCAAGTTGGAGGAACCACCCCAATTTCTCATGGGGAGGCCAAGGAAATCAGAGACCACAACATCCTTCAGGTTTCTAACAACAACTTTACTAGCGAGAGAAAAAATCGAACCTTGAGGAAATGATGTCAAAATTTATTTCAGTAGCGGAAAACTGTTTTCAGAACACTAAAACTACACTTAAAAATCAGCAAGCGTCGATCCAAGGACTTGAGAAACATATTGGGCAGTTGGCTAAGATGATTTCAGAAAGACCACCAGGAAGTTTACCTAGTAACACCGAACCCAATCCAAAAGAGCATGTGAAAGCAGTTACACTAAGGAGTGGGAAGGTGTTGGATGAATCCGAAAAGAAGCCACCACAAGAAGCTGAAAGAGACAAAGGAGAGGAGGAAAAACCTGAAAACAATGACAATCCAATGTTAAAGGAATATAAACCACCAATCCTATATCCGAAAAGTTGAAGAAAGACCGCATGAATGTACAATTCGGTAAATTTCTTGAACTTTTTAAACAACTGCATATTAACGTACCTTTTGTTGAAGCTATATCGCAGATGCCCATATATGCAAAATTTTTAAAGGAGCTTCTAACAAACAAAAGGAAGTTTGAAGACTTATCTACTGTAGAGCTTAATGAAGAGTGCTCGGCTATACTCTAAAATAAATTGTCAACCAAATTGAAAGACCCAGAAAGTTTTACTATTCCCTGCTTAATTGGTAGTTTGAATGTTGATAAGGAATTAATTTGATGCCATATAAAATGTTTAAACAATGTGGTCTTAGGGAACCTAAACCCACTAGGATGAGTATTCAATTAGCAGATAGATCTGTTAAATATCTTAGAGGAATTATAGAGGATGTACTTGTAAAAGTAGATAAATTTATATTTCCTGTTGATTTCGTTGTGCTTGACATGGATGAGGATGTTGAAGTGCCTTTAATCTTAGGTCGTTCATTTTTAGCCACTGCTAGGGCTGTTATTGATGTGGGTGATGGTAAATTGGTACTTAGAGTAGGTGACGAAGAGATTATCTTTAAAATTTATGTTGCTATGAGATTTTCTAGGGAACGGGATGACTCATGTTATTTTATTGACTCTATTGATCATGCTACTCAAGATTCTTTTCAGGAAATCATACATAAGGACACGTTGGAGCTATGTCTTGTCTAAGGAGAGGAGGGGGATGATAATTTTGAGATAGGAACTGAACTGAATCCCAATGAAACCTTTCCAAGACCAGCAGAATATGAGGGTATTAAGGTAAACGATGAACTTAAGCAAAAACCCTCTATTGAAGAACCTCCCGAACTAGAACTTAAATAATTGTCGAATCACTTGGAATATGCATTCCTTGGAAATAACTCTACATTACCGGTAATTATTGCATCTAACTTGTAACCCAAAGAGAAAGAGGAATTACTCCAAGTCTTAAGAGATCATCCCTTCTTTTTGCACCCACAAAATTTTAATGGAAGATGAATATAAGCCATGTGTGCAAGCCCAAAGATGACTAAACCCCAACATGAAGGAAGTTGTTAAAGATGAGGTAATTAAACTCTTAGATGCTGGAATTATTTATCCTATTTCTGACAGTTCTTCGGTAAGTCCAGTGCAGGTTGTTCCTAAGAAAGGAGGTATGACTGTTGTAGCCAATGAGAAGAATGAATTAATCCCAACAAGGGCAGTCACAGGTTGGAGAGTTTGCATTGATTATAGGAAGTTAAATGATTCCACGAGAAAAGATCACTTCCTCCTTCCATTCATTGACCAAATGTTTGAAAGACTGTCAGGGCACATGTACTACTGCTTTTTAGACGGACTCTCTGGCTATTTCCGAATCCCAATAGCTCCTGAAGATCAAGAAAAGACGAAATTTACATGTCCACATGGTACGTTTGCTTATTGTAGAATGCCTTTTGGATTATGTAATGCTCCTGCTACTTTTCAGCGCTGCATGATGGCCATTTTTGACGAACTCGTAGAAGACGTCATGGAGGTATTTACAGATGATTTCTCGGTTTTCGGTAACTCTTTCCATCTTTGCCTTAAAAATTTAAAACGAGTGTTAATAAGATGTGAGGAAACAAACCTTGTGCTTAACTGGGAAAAATGTCACTTTATGGTTCAAGAAGGTATTGTGTTAGGACATAAAATTTCTAGTAGAGGGATTGAGGTTGATAAATCTAAAATTGAAACCATTGAAAAACTACCTCCCCCTAATTCGGTTAAGGCTATTAGAAGCTTTTTAGACCATGCTGGGTTTTATAGAAGATTTATTAAAGACTTTTCTAAAATAGCTAAGCCTTTGACTAAATTATTAGAAAAAGATGTGCCTTTTAATTTCGATCAAGAATGTTTAGAAGCATTTAATACTTTAAAGGATAAACTAACTAAAGCTCCAATTATAATTGCACCTGATTGGAATTCACCTTTTGAACTAATATGCGATGCGAGTGATTTTGCAGTAGGTACAGTTTTGGGTCAGCAAAGAGATAAACATTTTCAACCTATCTATTATGGTAGCAAAACTTTGACAGCCGCAAAAGAAAACTACACCACCATAGAGAAAGAGCTGCTAGCTGTGGTTTTTGCATTCGATAATTTAGGCCGTATCTAATATTGTCTACTGTTGTCGTTTATACTGACCATTCTGCTCTTCACTACCTTTTGACCAAAACTGATGCAAAACCTCGACTCATTCGATGGATTTTATTATTGCAGAAATTTGACTTGGAGATCAAGGATAAGAAAAGAGCTGAAAATCTCGCGGCTGACCATCTCTCCAAGCTTGAAAATTCAAGTATCAAAGAGCTAGATGACATTGAAATAAATTATTCATTCCTTGAAGAACAATTTTTTGCTATATCTGATTCAGAGGTACCTTGGTTTGCAGACATTGCAAATTTTTTAGCCGCTAACGTTATACCAAAAAGGTTGACACATCAGTAAAATAAGCGATTCTTTACTGATGTGAAAATATACTTTTGGGAAGACCATTTTCTTTTCCGTATATGTGTAAGTCAAGTCATTAGGAGATACGTTACAAGGACAGAAGCGTTGAAGATCTTGAATCATTTCCACTCAAGACTGACAGGAGGACATTACAATGGATATAATACCACACATAAAATCCTCGAATCAAGTTTTTATTGGCCCACTCTATTCAAAGACGCCAACAGGTATGTTACTTCTTCTGACAAATGCCAACGGACAGGTAATATCTCCAAACGTGATGAAATGCCTCAGACATATATGCAAATATTTGGCGTTTGGGGTATCGACTTCATGGGTCCATTCCCTAGTTCATTTGGGAATAAGTACATCTCAGTAGCTGTTGATTACATTTCCAAATGGGTTGAAGCCCAGGCTTTACCTACTAATGATGCTAGAGTAGTAGTACGATTCCTTAAGAAACTTTTCTCTTGATTTGGAACACCTAGAGCAATTATCAGTGATAGGGGTACTCATTTTTGTAACGCCCAATTTGACAAGACCCTTAAGAAATACGGTGTTCACCACAGAACAGCCACCCCTTACCACCCTCAAACTAATGGCCAAGTCGAAGTAGCAAACCAAGAGCTTAAATGTATCCTAGAAAAGATAGTAGAGTTAAACGAGAAGGATTGGGCGATGAAAGTAGATGATGCTTTATGCGCTTATATAACCTCTTTTAAGACCCCCATAGGAGCATCACCTCACAAACTTGTTTATGGAAAAAGTTTTCATCTACCATTTGAGTTAGAACACAAGGTATTCTGGGCTATAAAATTTCTAAACTTTGATCCCAAACTTACAAATGAAAACAAGTTGATGTAGTTGAATGAGTTAGATGAGTGGCGAACCAATGCATATGAAAATTCATGCCTATACAAGAAAGTAACGAAGTGCCGCCACAACACTCGTTTAAAACAATGCAAGTAATTTGAAGTGGGAGATCTTGTCCTTTTGTATAACTCGAGGCTCAAATTGTCCCGGGGAAGCTTAAATCACGATGGTTAGGTCCTTTCGTAGTCCAAAATGTCTTTCCATAAGGCACAATAGAGGTAAGTCACCCATCACAAGGCACTTTCAAGGTAAATGGACATCGCCTAAAATTTTACAATGATGAGAATTTCAAAGGCGATAGAGAGGAGCTACGGCTCCACGAACTCCCCTAAATATACCCACAAGGTAGAGTCGAGCTTAGACTCTAAATAAGTGCTTCTTGGGAGGCAACCTAAGCACTAACCTCACTAAATAAGGTTTAATTTTTCTTTAACTATTCATAGTCTAACTGCAAGAAATGTTAACATTTGATAAGGGTAAACACAGCCTAACCCACGGGCGTGCCTTAGGCCATGTTCATATCACAGGCAGAGACACGACCGTCCGATACGATAGTGTGAAAGCAGAGCAAAATTTTTCCCAAAACACGGGATTCGATACATTGCCACGGCCGTGCGACATGGCCGTGGGCAATCCTGCCAAATCAACACGGGCGTACAAGACGCCTGTGTCTATAAGCCATGGTTGAAACTGAGAAATTAGCATAGGCGTGGGCACATAAACACTGGCGTGGGAAAAGCGAACAAATTCACACGGCGTGCAACACACCCGTGCCCACCACCCATGGTTGAAACTGTCAAAATGACACGGCTATGTGCACCAACACGCCCCAAGGAACACGGGTGTGCGTGTTTTACTATTATTTTTATTTTTATCTTTGTTTCTATTTTTATTCCATTGTCTCTTATTTACTTTTGAAGACCTCCATCTTATATTCTACCTACCATTATGGTTATCATCGAATTATTCTCTTAATTCTCCTTCGCAGTGATGTCTTCTCATTTATTCCTCAAAATCATGCCTTCCTTTCAACATTTTCTTCAATTCTCGCCCTCGCTAATCCAAGGATATCGTCCAAAATTTCAAGGCAGTTTTACTTCTCTCCCTCTCTTTTGATATTATCTTTATATTACTATTATACATCTTTGTACATTAAGGAAAATGTACATCTTAAGTGTGGGGGCGTCATTTATATCATTATCCGAAAAGTCCCTGAATCTTGTCTTGTTCTCATGTGATCTTCTCATATCATTATTAGAGTGAACTTTTATTAATTTATGATTTTTATTGATATAAACATAGGTATTCATGCAATGATTGTTTAAACTTTAAGGAATTAGAGAATCAAGCATGATAAGTTGATTTTTAAAAATTTTTAGGTTGTTTCTCCAAGTTTAGGTATTATCTTGAGTTGAAATTCACATGTTTAACTTCAAAAAGCCATAATTTTTGTGAAATCTTGAGCCTTTAGAGCATCTATTATTTCTTTCATGCTCACTTTTATTATTGCTATGAGTGCGTCAAAATTGATTTGTTATTCTAGAACTTGCTTGATTATGCATCTCAAGACCACACTACTGATTTGATATTTTCAGATGATAAAGGCACCTAGGTTTAACCCACTTACTCCATAAAAGCCTACCTCCATAATTAATCCTTAGTGAATGCCCTTGAGCCTAATAAGCCATTAATTGATTTACCTTCAATATTGACCCAAAACCCATTATTGTTGAAATCCCCTAAATTAATTTGATCCCTATTTTTGTCGAGATTTGATTTGAATGATTTGATCCCTAGGTAAGCATAGGAGAGTAAAAAGAGCGAGAAACGGGCCGAAAATAAAGAAAATGGACAAACATGTGAAATCAACACGACCTGGACATCCTTACATGGGTAGACCACACGCCCGTGTCTATTTAACAGCCTTGAGCACGGATTGAAGAAATTGAATACGGGCGTGTCACACGGACGTGTCCCTGTCGAGCCCAAATCTAGTCTTATTCGGAAAAGGGCACTCTTAAGGGCTTTTAGGCATTCTAAAGCCTATTTAAACACACTAAAGGAAGATTAAAAAGAACACACGAAGTAAGAGGCAAGGAATTACTCGAGAGAAGCGGATTGATCCATCGCAGAAGCCGGATTCACCTTCAAGACTAATGATCTCCTTTCAATTCCCTTCAAGAGTTTTTGGGTTTTCTTTATGTTTTGTTATCATTATTCTTTTGAGATGTTTCTTTTCATAAATATGAACTAAACCCCCTAAATACCTAAGGGGGATGAAACCTAAGACGGATCTTATTATTATTATCTGAATTGTATGATAAATATTTGACTTGTTCTTAATTATGAGTTCTTAATTCTTGATTTAATATTCCAAGATATTGATTCAAGTATTGATGTGCTTATTCAGAGGAGCAAAAGTCCCTGTCTAAGAGTAGATCTAACATAATTAAGCGGAGTTGATTGCACGCCTAGAGATAGGGTGACAAGATTTTTCCGGATTAGGGTGAAACCTAATAAGGGAATCCATTGATCGAGTTTATGCAGCATTAGGGAGTTAATTAGAAAGAGATTTCAATTAATCAACCTAGGGTTAGACGTTGTTAGACTCGAGAGAGATAATAATATAAATTAGGGATTTCTACGGATCAAGTCAAGTGAATAAATCGTCTTATTCAGAGCCAATAACAGGTGAAGTCTAGGTGGATTTTTCCCTTAGGTATTGTCCAAATCATTCAGTTTTCCCAAAAGTTATTTCCCCAATTTATTTTCTGTGCATTTTTAGGCTGGATAGTAAGAAGAAAGTTAATACTTAGTTCTTTTGGGTTCGACATCCCGGTCTTGCCATAAGCTATACTACTGTTCGATAAGGTGCGCTTGCCTTTGTCATGATAATAGTTAGTTTTCAAAGATGGATATTCATAAATTATAAAACTTATCACGATTCATAAACACGATCATAAATCCTAGCCCATAATCATTTTTTTTAAATATTTTAGTAATTTTCCAAATTCGAGACAGAGAGCCCAAAATCAGTCTGACTCTGTCTCACAAAAGTTTAAATATCTCATAATATGAAACTCTTTTGCTTACATCGTTTCTTCTATATAAATCTAGATTCAATACGCTTTAATCTCATATCTTATTTGGTCTCTATTTCAATTTCCACAATTGTTGGTGGATTTTCAAAGTCACACAACTGCTAATGTCCAACACTATCTTAGTACAATATAATGGTAACTATCATAAGTTCATTTTCAACTAGTCATGAACTTACCATTTCATGGATTTCAAGTTCAGTTTCACAAAGACATTATAACATAACCATAAAGATTATTCATCATTCATACCCTTTTGGCTTACTTATCATATACACATATATACTTGATCATCATAAATCGATCTTTACCAAGGCATTATTCATAAGTTCAGCATATGTACCTGTACTCATCGTAGTGTATCATAAAACCATACCTCTTTAACATGCCCTCCTCAGGACTTCCATCACATTCATTACATTACCCGTTGATCACAAGGAATACTATTGGATAAGCGAAAACTTGCACCTAAGTGCCACATATATATACGTAGCCAAAGCTACCTCATAACATGTATACATCCATAATGAACTCGGACCTCTCAACCAGCTCGGATGTTACATGAATCGCATCTATTATGAACTCGGACCTCTCAACAAGGTCAATTGCCACATATATCACGAACTTGGACCACTCAACAAGTTTGGATTCTCACATATATCATGAACTCGGACCGCTCAACGAGCTCAAATTTCTAAATTCCTAGTAACATGTCACTTGTATCATAAATTATTCCTAAGGTTCAAACAGGGTTTTCCACACTTTGTACATAGCATCCTTATTGCACTTACTTGTAATTTCATGGATAACGACCATAATATCATTCATGCTTACAAATTCACCATTCTCATATTCATGAAATAAACATGACATTTTTCATAAATACATTTAAGCATTTGTCACATAAAACAATCATCATATCAACTATATAAATATTCACCACATAATGTTCACACATCAATTTGAGTTCAAGCATAAACAATGATATTATTGCATTATTATTGACATACGAACTTATCTCGAATGCGAGCACGGCTATTTATTCTGATTTAGTCCATAATCTCATTCATTCCCAATCTATGCTCGAATCTCATTTTCCTTAATCTATGATATCACATTTAGCTTAATAATTACTCACATTATTCATATGGGTCCAAAAATCATATTTTTACAAATTTGCATTTTGACCTTTAAACTTTCACATATTTATACTTTTGCCCATGGCTCGTAAAATGATTTTTATCCAATTTCCTTACATTTTAAGCCTATTCGAATCATTTTCATAACTATAATGATTTCTAATTTGTAATGACCGATTTTGGGCCTAGTCGAAAGTGGTTTGGGACCACTATTCGAGGCCGAGAAAATTATTTTAATATTATTTTATGTGTTATAATATAATTTTATAAGTGCATGTAAATTTTGGTAAGTTAATTTTAGCGATTTCTAGTCCAATTTCGAAAAAAGACTAAATCGCGTAAAAGGTAAAAGTTGTATTTTAGTGCCTAAAGGTGTTAATAGACTAGAGAACTAAAATTGGAGGCCTTTAAAGGGCAATTGGACCCTTTTTAAGTGTGTGGCCGACCAAGGGGAGACAAAAATTTTAAAAAAGCCAAAATCTATGGGATATTAGGTGACTTTTGACCAAATAGGTAATAAAATAAAAATAGGATGATATCATCCCTTTTTCATCTTCTCTCCACCGATTTTTCCAGCCAAGAAATGGGTTTTGAAAGCTTCATATTTTCAGAAACTTTGAGGCTTAGCAAGTAAGTGATTTTAATGTCTTTCTTGAAGATTTTTACATTTTTGTAACCCCTAAAGCATGAGCTTTCATAAGAGGGGACTATTGTGCAAAATGATGAAGAGTCTAGGGTTTTGCCATGAGAGTAAATGTGTTGTTTTTTGTGTTTTTATGGAAGATTATGAGTTCTAGTTGTCTAATAAACAACTTTTGTGAAAGAAATTGCATGAAAACACCTTAAAAAGGGCTAGATTGCTAAGTTGTAAAATGAGTTGTAAATGTGTGAAATAGTTAAAATTATGAGTTGCTATAGTTATGAAAATGGTTCATCCAGACTCAAGGAGTAAAGAAATGTGATAAAAATTATTTTACGAGCCTAGGGGTAATTTGGTAATTTTGGTAAAATATAGGGGCAAAATTATAAAAATAACCCAAGTGTGTCAATGGACTTATTTGATCAGTACATTGTTTTAATAAGTTGAATGTGATGTTTAAGATGATGAAAATCGGGATTTGGACCTAGAACGGAAAGAATTCGATTAAGGGATAATTACGTCTTTTTTTTTTTTACCTTTGTGGTATTGAGGTAAGTTCGTATGTAAACAATACCATGTTATACATGTATTTAAATGTTATCATTACATGAATTGTACAAATATTAATGTGTATGTGATTAATAGAAATATGATAAGACAAAGCCTCAATAGACGAGGAAAAATCCCGTTTGAACATTTGGAATAGAATAGGATACAAGTGACATGTCACTAGGAATTATGAGTCTAGATGACTAGCTCGAGAGTGACCATTGAAATGTCATGAGATATGAGGTAGCTTTAGCTACAATTGAGGCACTTATGTGCAAAGGCTTTTCCGAGTATCCAATTAGTATTCCAAGTGTTCAACGGGTAATCCAAGGAAAGAGTTGATGATGGTCCCATTGAGGTAAGTCATTGGTGAGTATGCACTTGAGTTATGTTACGAGTTGTGCAAGTATGTATACTAAGCCTATGAGAATGCCTTGATATGTGATGATCTATGATGCATAATATGTGTTCTTACCATGATGGATGAAATGATGTTGTATTAATTTTGTGAACAATGATCATTAATGAGTAACTTAGCCTTGATAGATTTGAGTTACTGCAGTAGTGTAACTTTGAAAATACACTAAAAATAGTGGAAAATGAGTTAGAGGCAGAACAAAATATGGGATTAAATCTTTATGAGACTATTTTCACATGAAAGAAACAGGGGAAGAAAAAGAATTCTATATTGTGTGATATTTGAATTCTTGTAAAACAGGGTCTGAATGAATTTGAGATCTCCTGTTCTGATTTTATAAATTCACCATAAATTGTAAAAAAATTATTAAGAGTCATACCTTACATGCATGGATTCCTTATTGAGTCTATTTTTACGGGAAACAAACGGTATGGTCATTGGAATTCTGTACAGGGAGAAATTCGGTTTGTAGTGTACAGGGGTCAGAGTAGTCATACCCTGAAACATGGAATACTTTAACTAATAAAATGTACTAAATGGCTCAACCAAAAATTTTGAAAATTTTATGAAAGAAAGATAAATGAGTCTAATTTTAGGGAAAATTTATGTAACTTAATTCGGAGTTTCGTAGCTCCAGATATAAATAATTTAGTGACCGTTGTACAGGAAGACAGCTTGTCATAAACTTGAGAATATGTTGTAAACATTGATAAAACTGTTTGAGTTGCTTATAAGATATTGATTAGAACCATATGTGAATTTTGAATTGTGATGTTAGGAAATGATATATAAGTGGTTTTGATATGATGAAATTGATGTACAAGATATGTATATGTGGTGAGGCCGAAATGGCTAATATTAAATGTGTGCAAGTTATCTGAAGGGCCTTTATGAAAATGTGTGCTATCTTATTTGTATAGTGAGGCCGAATGGTTACTTAGAAATGTAATATGGCTGAGTGGTTCTTTAAATGAAAGCAAAGTATATGATGTATTAGCAAGTAATGATAAAAGCATTAACTTATATATGTGCTTGTGTATGTGGTGTGACCGAATGGGCAAGTGTGAAATGTACATATGTTTATGTGTATATAATGTGGCCGAATGACCAATTATCAAATGTGGGTATTATTAGATATTTGATGAGGCCAAAGTTAGTAAAAAAGTATATAAAATAAATTGTGCTGAGATTGTATCCGGGTTTAAAGTCCCGTAGGCTTTGTCTTTGGTGTTATGTTCGGGTTTTATACCTCGCAGCCAAATGCTAGTGAATTCGATAAAGCATATGACTACGAGATCCTATGCTAAGATGATAAATTGAACTCGTATACACATTAAGTGATTCGGTATGTGATATATATATTATTTATGTGAGATTGATCGACGAGAATATATATTATTTATGTGAGATTGATCGACGAGAATAAAGAATGTGTAATGAGAAGCATATGAAAAGATGTGGTAAATTCATATGTATATTTGTATATGTGTGCATTAGGTTATTATGCAAAGTTACAAGATAGTTTTCGATATGCCATTTAACTATGAATGTTGAAAGTAAGTGTGGGTAAGAAATGATACACTAGTGAAATTTGAAAGAATTAAAGTTAATCCTAAGCTTGTAAATACTATGTTTATATGAGTTTGAGTATAAACGGAGTAAAATGATATGTGTTTGTGCATAATCGGCCAAATAGTATTGTACTCGAAAGTGTTATGTGATTTGAACATTTGGTTTGTTTTTAAGTTCAACTGTTTAAATTGCTTAAGACTTACTAAGCTTATGAAAGCTTACTTTGAATGTTATGTTTCTCTGTTTATTTTGTAGATCGTTGACTCTTACTATTAGCACGGGATCGCCAAGACTTCGTCACACTATCTACTATTGTGGTTATCATGTGTTTTGGACTTAGCTTATGGCATGTATAGGTTAGACTATAAGTAGAATGATATTTTGACTATTGTATATAAGCCATGCGAATATGGCATCTTATAGAAGTTCACTTTTATAAGTTTTAAATTCGATCTTTATTTGTATCTATTAGTTATATATATAAATAATCTTTTATTTAAGAAAAAGGCTCAAAATTTTACTGTTCTGATCCGATTCCTAATTCCTGGTAATGCCTCGTCCTATTCCGGCGACGGCTACGGGATAGGGGTGTTACATTTAGTGGTATCAGAGCTACGGTTTAGTCGATTCTAGGACTAACGTAGCACGTGTGAGTCTAGCTATACATGCCATAAAGTGATAAAATGATAGTGTGATGATTTCTGACAGTTAAAATGTGTTTTTCGTAATATAATGAATTCCAATCCCGATCAAGCTGTAGCAGATGGTATTGAGAGGATTGAAACATGCTTATGATGTGTCAAAATTGAGAAAGGTATGAATAGAAGTATGATATACATTTGAAGTATTGAAATGCAAAGTAATTTTGCTGAATGTGTTATGAAATGAATATGGAAAAGTATATTAGGATAATAGTGATGTATATTGTATGCATGATAAGTTATATTTTGGTTCAGGATTTTATGTAAATGGGCGAAATATATACATATATATGTCATCTATTAGAGATGGAATTGCTGTGTAGTTTATGCTTTGTTAATGTTATATATGATGTTATGTTTTAAATATGTGAATGAGAACTTTGAAGAGAAAATAATGTATTTGGAATGAGCCTACATGTAAATGATATCTATGATATAATGTCAAGGTGTATATGATATGTATTTATTGAAACGAAGTAAGTGAATTACAAATATGATATGCTATATGAAATGTATTAAAATGTGAATAAATATGCATGAAACTCGATGATGTGTATTGGGGCCTTCGTGCCTAGCAGGCTTCGTGCCGGTGATGTGTATTGGGGCATTCGTGCCTAGCAGGCTTCGTGCTGGTGATGTGTATTCGGGCCTTCGTGCCTAGTAGGCTTTGTGCCGATGATGTGTATTCGAGCCTTCGTGCCTAGCAGGCTTCGTGCCAATGATTTGTATTCGGGCCTTCATGCCTAGCAGGCTTCGTGCCGATGATGTGTATTTGGGCCTTCGTGCCTAGCAGGCTTCGTGCCGGTGATATGTATTCGGGCCTTCTTGCCTAGCAGGCTTCGTGCCGGAGATGTGTATTCGGGTCTTCGTGCCTAGCAGGCTTAATGCCGGTGATTCGAGCAAGGTTTAAGTGTTCATTACTATATGAATTCAAAGTTAAATGAAAGAATACGTTTAAAGTGTACATATATGATGTTTTATAGACTTGGTTAAGTCATTTCAATGTGTAATAGCGAATGAATATGGGCATTATGTGTGCGAATGATTAGAGGCACTGTGTGTGCAAATTCCTTTAACCGAGCACTATGTGTGCGAGATCAGTAATTGAGGCACTGTGTGTGCGAATTCATTTAACCGAGCACTATGTGTGCGAGATCGGTAATTGAGGCACTGTGTGTGCAAGTTCTTCAACTGAGCACTTTGTGTGCGAGATCGGTCAGTGGGCACTAAGTGTGTGAAATGAGATCATGTAAGACCTCATCTGGGATGAAGGCATTGATTTGAGATGTTGTGTAAGACCATGTCTAGGACATGGCATCGACTCGATATGTGATAACATGTAAGAACATGGTTGGACTATGGCTTTAAGTAAACGACATACTTAGACAAGTACGACGCTCTTTAAATTGACAAATGTTAGGAAGTAGAATTGAAGTTAGATGTTGAATTTTAATTAGATACTGATATTCGGTATTTGAGTTTGAATTGGGGATTAATAGACATAAATTGACGATTGATTATTGTTTCGGCTGTAATTTTGGTATAAGTGGATACGTAAAAAAAAATGGTGGATATGTTGTTAAGGAATGGATTTACGTTATATGTACACTTAAGTGCTTAGTTGAAAATGTGTTATGGATTTAATCTATGGGATTCTCGGTATATGAAGTTATATGTGCTATTGCTGAATGGATACTATTTTGTTAATCTTGTTTAAGAAATTATTTTGATTAAGTTTCGACATTCGAAAGTTTGTAAGAATTTTTGATGAATGCTGATAATTTTGGATATAAGAGTTATGCGCTAGAATAAATCTCATGCTAGTGTATTATATTAAGCTTTATGCCTAATCGACTGTATACAGGTAACGTTAACTATGATTGAATGTGCTAAATGAACTAAATGTTCAGGTACGTGGAAGTTGACTTTTCTTTTGGAAATGAGTTAAGTTGAATATTGAGATGTGATAAAGTTATAAAAGATATTCATTGGGATGTTTGAGAATATGTGTACTTTCGGCCAGGTTACAGCTTATACATGAATGAAAATGTGGGTTATGAATATGTGAGTTGATGTTATGTATTATACATGTTAATATATGATTTATATGTGTTTGAAATGCAAGTATAAATTCAATTAAGTGATTATTGCTTATGAAATCAAGAAAATGAGATGTATGTGTCTACTTGTAGAAATGTTTATGTATTTATTTTAAGATAAGAAAGTGATTTTGTAGATCGATGTGAAAATAGTAATGAATTACAATTGTTATTGATGAGCTAATGTTTATATGGACATAATTCAATAAGAGGACTAACCTAGTCGCTACTAAGATTTTCGACGACGAAAATCCCTAAAGGGGGGAAGAAATGTAACAGCCCGATTTTGGGCCTAGTCGGAACAGTGGTTTCGGGACCACTATTCCGAGGCCAGAGAAAATTATTTTAGTATTATTTTATGTGTTATAATATAATTTTATAAGTGCATGTAAATTTCGTAGAAAGTTAATTTTAGCGATTTCTAGTCCAATTTCAAAAAGACTAAATCGCGTAAAAGGTAAAAGTTGTATTTTAGTGCCTAAAGGTGTTAATAGACTAGAGAACTAAAATTGGAGGCCTTTAAAGGGCAATTGGACCCTTTTTAAGTGTGTGGCCGGCCAAGGGGAGACAAAAATTTTAAAAAAGCCAAAATTTATGGGATATTAGGTGACTTTTGACCAAAGAGGTAATAAAATAAAAATAGGATGATATCATCCCTTTTTCATCTTCTCTCCACCAATTTTTCCAGCCAAGAAATGGGTTTTGAAAGCTTCATATTTTCAGCAACTTTGAGGCTTAGCAAGTAAGTGATTTTAATGTCTTTCTTGAAGATTTTTACATTTTTGTAACCCCTAAAGCATGAGCTTTCATAAGAGGGGACTATTGTGCAAAATGATGAAGAGTCTAGGGTTTTGCCATGAGAGTAAATGTGTTGTTTTTGTGTTTTTATGGAAGATTATGAGTTCTAGTTGTCTAATAAACAACTTTTGTGAAAGAAATTGCATGAAAACACCTTAAAAGGGCTAGATTGCTAAGTTGTAAAATGAGTTGTAAATGTGTGAAATAGTTAAAATTATGAGTTGCTATAGTTATGAAAATGGTTCATCTAGACTCAAGGAGTAAAGAAATGTGATAAAAATTATTTTACGAGCCTAGGGGTAATTTGGTAAGTTTGGTAAAATATAGGGCAAAATTATAAAATAACCCAAGTGTGTCAATGGACTAATTTGATCAGTACATTGTTTTAATAAGTTGAATGTGATGTTTTAGATGATGAAAAGCGGGATTTGGACCTAGAACGGAAAGAATTCGATTAAGGGATAATTACGTCTTTTTTTTTTACCTTTGTGGTATTGAGGTAAGTTCAGTATGTAAACAATACCATGTTATACATGTATTTAAATGTTATCATTACATGAATTGTACAAATATTAATGTGTATGTGATTAATAGAAATATGATAAGACAAAGCCTTAATAGACGAGGAAAAATCCCGTTTGAACATTTGGAATAGAATAGGATACGAGTGACATGTCACTAGGAATTATGAGTCTAGATGACTAGCTCAAGAGTGACCATTGAAATGTCATGAGATATGAGGTAGCTTTAGCTACAATTGAGGCACTTATGTGCAAAGGCTTTTCCGAGTATCCAATTAGTATTCCAAGTGTTCAACGGGTAATCCAAGGAAAGAGTTGATGATGGTCCCAATGAGGTAAGTCATTGGTGAGTATGCACTTGAGTTATGTTACGAGTTGTGCAAGTATGTATACTAAGCCTATGAGAATGCCTTGATATGTGATGATCTATGATGCATAATATGTGTTCTTACCATGATGGATGAAATGATGTTGTATTAATTTTGTGAACAATGATCATTAATGAGTAACTTAGCCTTGACAGATTTGAGTTACTGCAGTAGTGTAACTTTGAAAATACACTAAAAATAGTGGAAAATGAGTTAGAGGCAGAACAAAATATGGGATTAAATATTAATGAGACTATTTTCACATGAAAGAAACAGGGGAAGAAAAAGAATTCTATATTGTGTGATATTTGAATTCTTGTAAAACAGGGTCTGAATGAATTCGAGATCTCCTGTTCTGATTTTATAAATTCACCATAAATTGTAAAAAATTTATTAAGAGTCATACCTTACATGCATGGATTCCTTATTGAGTCTATTTTACGGGAAACAAACGGTATGGTCATTGGAATTCTGTACAGGAGAAATTCGGTTTGTAGTGTACAGGGGTCAGAGTAGTCATACCCTGAAACATGGAATACTTTAACTAATAAAATGTACTAAATGGCTCAACCAAAATTTTGAAAATTTTATGAAAGAAAGATAAATGAGTCTAATTTTAGGGAAAATTTATGTAACTTAATTCGGAGTTTCGTAGCTCCAGATATAAATAATTTAGTGACCGTTGTACAGGAAGACAGCTTGTCGTAAACTTGAGAATATGTTGTAAACATTGATAAAACTGTTTGAGTTGCTTATAAGATATTGATTAGAACCATATGTGAATTTTGAATTGTGATGTTAGGAAATGATATATAAGTGGTTTTGATATGATGAAATTGATGTACAAGATATGTATATGTGGTGAGGCCGAAATGGCTAATATTAAATGTGTGCAAGTTATCTGAAGGGCCTTTATGAAAATGTGTGCTATCTTATTTGTATAGTGAGGCCGAATGGTTATTTAGAAATGTAATATGGCTGAGTGGTTATTTAAATGAAAGCAAAGTATATGATGTATTAGCAAGTAATGATAAAAGCATTAACTTATATATGTGCTTGTGTATGTGGTGTGACCGAATGGGCAAGTGTGAAATGTACATATGTTTATGTGTATATAATGTGGCCGAATGACCAATTATCAAATGTGGGTATTATTAGATATTTGATGAGGCCAAAGTTAGTAAAAAGTATATAAAATAAATTGTCTTGAGATTGTATCCGGGTTTAAAGTCCCGTAGGCTTTGTCTTTGGTGTTATGTTCGGGTTTTATACCTCGCAGGCCAAATGCTAGTGAATTCGATAAAGCATATGACTACGAGATCCTATGCTAAGATGATAAATTGAACTCGTATTACACATTAAGTGATTCAGGTATGTGATATATATATTATTTATGTGAGATTGATCTGACGAGAATATATATTATTTATGTGAGATTGATCTGACGAGAATAAAGAATGTGTAATGAGAAGCATATGAAAAGATGTGGTAAATTCATATGTATATTTGTATATGTGTGCATTCAGTTATTATGCAAAGTTACAAGATAGTTTTCGATATGCCATTTAACTATGAATGTTGAAAGTAAGTGTGGGTAAGAAATGATACACTAGTGAAATTTGAAAGAATTAAAGTTAATCCGGAAGCTTGTAAATACTATGTTTATATGAGTTTGAGTATAAACGGAGTAAAATGATATGTGTTTGTGCATAATCGGCCAAATAGTATTGTACTCAGAAAGTGTTATGTGATTTCGAACATTTGGTTTGTTTTTAAGTTCAACTGTTTAAATTGCTTAAGACTTACTAAGCTTATGAAAGCTTACTTTGAATGTTATGTTTCTCTGTTTATTTTTGTAGATCGTTGACTCTTACTATTAGCACGGGGATCGTCAGCACTTCGTCACACTATCTACTATTGTGGTTATCATGTGTTTTGGACTTAGCTTATGGCATGTATAGGTTAGACTATAAGTAGAATGATATTTTGACTATTGTATATAAGCCATGCGAATATGGCATCTTATAGAAGTTCACTTTTATAAGTTTTAAATTCGATCTTTATTTGTATCTATTAGTTATATATATAAATAATCTTTTATTTAAGAAAAAGGCTCAAAATTTTCTGTTCGATCCGATTCCTAATTCACAGTAACGCTCGTCCTATTCTATGACGGCTACGGGATAATTAAAGCATGCATGCAAAACATTGGCCTTGCATGTCAAATATCCCTCTTTTTATAAGAGGTGGCCGGCCATGACAATGAGGGATGGGCATTAGGGAGAAAAGAAATAAACAAATAAGCATGGGTAATAAAGAATGAAAAAAAAAATGTGTGTGAGCTAACCCCTCCCTATTGCCGTGTATTGAAGAAAAGAAAAGAAAAAAAATTGATCATCCTTTCATTCTCTCTTGACCGAAAATCCTAAGGAAGAAGAGGGAATTTTTGCTTCATGTTTGGTTTGGAAGAGGATTAGGAAGAGGTTTGGCTATACTTGCATCAAGATTAAGGTATGTTTGAGGTTGTGCCATGAAATTCATGCATGTTTTTAGTTACTAGCTTGATGTTCTTATTAGCCCATGGTTCAAATCTTTGTTATATCATGGGGATGGTATTTGGCCAAGGTGGATTTTGTGTTAATGCCATTGCATGTTAAATATGAAGCTTGTTAATGGTATATGTGATGGGGGATTGATGGCTCTTGGACTTTCTTTTTAGTATTTTTGAGTAAGACATTAAGTTCTTTGCTTAAACATGACCAAAATTATGGTGTTGTGATGTATTCGGTCATGGTATATCCATAAGTATGATTCATGCATGTTGCATGGTAGGTAAGATTTGAGCTTTGGATATGTGTTTATATTTGGATATAAACAACTTGAGATTCGCCCTTGCACCTACATGAATATGTGTTTGCACATGATGAATTGGTATGACATATATACTATTTCAAGGTGTATATTTGCTTGTGATGATGTTTGGTTATGTACTAAATGAGAGATGTGTATTGAGCTACAATATGTAATGCGTTAGTTAGTAAAATGTATGCTGTTTTTTTGTGTGGTATTAAGTGTAAAATTGGCCTCAACATAGACATGCATATTCGGCCAAATGAAGTAGATTGGTGTGCATGTATTCGGTTAGAGGCAACCGTGATTGAAGCCTTATCTTGGCTTAGATAATTGACTAAATGGGTAATAAGTGAGGATGGTTGCGAATATACAAACATACATATGCATGTGTAATTGAATTATGAATGTTTAGCAAGATGGTTAAACTAGTTGATTTATTGATTAAGCTCAAGGAGTTAAAGAAGGAGAATCAAGCAAGGGAAAGACGAAGGTCATCGAGTAGCCGACTTGGACTGTTTTACCCAACACAAGGTAGGTCACTAAGCATATATTTTGTATTGATTTAAATAGACATAATGTCTATGTAATTATGCCGAAAGGAATGATAAATTTATATACATGTATGTATGTGGTGATGAAAGTATTGAATGAAAAGAAAAGAGGTGAGAAGTATTGAGTTGTTGATTTCGCACTAAGTGTGCGGGTATAAACATTTGTGATCATGAGAATGGCACTAAGTGTGCGGGTTTAAAATTTGTACAGCACTAAGTGTGCGAGTTTGATCATATAGCACTAAGTGTGCGAGTTGATTATATAGCCCGAGTGTGCGGACTCACTATATGCTTTTGAATCACTATTGACACCGAGTGTGCGACATTATTGAGTTGACCACGGACAGCGGGTCGTAAGTACCTTGAGTTCATGGCTAATAGGCGCTATGTTTATATTTGGAGTTGAGCTTGGTAAGTTTGAACCTATGTGACAATGTAAATTGAAGTCACGTACATAAGAATTATCGCGAATGAGTGAAAGGTCATGTAGATGTATGATTGAATCGAAGGTCTAAGGAACTATGGTATAGTTCGGTTTGAATGGAGTAATTAGCCTCGTTCCATTTTGTTTCCTCTTGCGATAATGTTATTAATGGTTGTTAGTGCATTGCTTATGACTTACTGAGTTATATACTCATTCGGTGTTTGCTTGTCACCTATTTTAGGTTTCTTGGACTCGACTTTTTGCGTATTCGGGACCGTCATCGAAGTCATCACACCGGCTAACAACTTTTGGTATTTTCTTCGTAGTTGGTCTTGGAGTACATTACGGCATGTATAGGCTATTATGTTTTGTTTGAACTTGGTATATAAAATTTTGAATAGCCATGCGAAAATGGCGTATAAATGTTTTGAGCATAATGTTATAATCATTTGGTATGTATATGCTCATTAAAACACGAAATGTTTGGCAATGACCAGCCATTAGAATGGGTCATCATGATTATATTTTGGACTATATATGAAAAAGGGTTGGTTGAATCATAGAAACTATGTGTTAGAGAAAGTCTACCCTAGAAATAGATGCTGGCAGCAACAGTGACATGTATGTGAAAAATCACTAAAAATAGTAGGAATGGAATTAAATAGTGAATAAATTATTTAAATGAACCTTGATGAATCCATTTTCATATGGAAGAAACGAAACGGTCATATGAGTTGTATGTTAAAAGATATTTGGGTTTTCGTGAAACAGGGCCAGAACGGTTTCTGGATTCCCTGTTTCGACTTTGAAAATTCATTATAAATTAACCAGAGATAATTAGGAGTCATACCATATATGTATAAATTCCTCTTTGAGTCTAGTTTCTATAGAAACAAACGACATCAGTATTGAAGCCCTGCACAGGGAGTTATTCGAGTTGTAACGCACGAAGGTCAGTGTAGTTGACCCCCGTAACATGGGAGACTTTAACTAATAAACTGTACTAATTGGCTCGACCAAAAATTCTAGAAAAAAAATCTGTAGATGGACATGTGAGTCTAGTTTTAGGGAAAAATTACGAAACTGATTTTCGAGTTGTAAAATCAAGTTATGATTTTTGAAACGACTAGTACACAGATTGGCAGCTTGTCTGGGAAATTCTCAATAAGTGGTTTGAAGTCTGTTAACACCTCGTGTTCGACTCCGGCGACAGTCTCGGGTTCGGAGTGTTACAATTTTTTTCCAGGCAGTTGGCTAACTACGTCACTGTCGCTTTAAAAATCATATCTTGAGTTCCAAAACTCGAAAACCAGTTTCGTAATTTTTCCCTGAAACTAGACTCATATGTGCATCTACAAATTTTTTTCTAGAATTATTGGTCGGGCCAATTAGTACAGTTTATTAGTTAAAGTCTCCCCTGTTACAGGGTGCGACTACCCTGACTTTCATGCATTACGACCTGGATATCTCCCTGTACAGGGCTTCAATACTGATGCCGTTTGTTTCTATAGAAACTAGACTCAAAGAGGAATCTATACATATATGGCATGACTCCTAATTACCTCTGGTTAATTTACAATGAATTTCCAAAGTCGGAACAGGGAATCCAGAAACCGTTCTGGCCTTATTTCACAAAAACCCAAATATCTCTTAACATACCACTCATATGATCATTTCGTTTCTTCTATATGAAAATAGATTCATCAAGGTTCATTTACATAATTTATTCACTATTTAATTCCATTCCTACTATTTTTAGTGATTTTCACATCCACATCACTGCTGCTGCCAGCATCTATTTCTAGGGTAGACTTTCTAACACATAGTTTCTATGATTCAACTAACCCTTTTGCATATATAGTCCAAAATATAATCATGATGAACCATTCTAATGGCTGATCATTGCCAAACATTTCCATGCCTCTTAATGAGCATATACATACCGAATGATTATAAGATTATGCTCAAAACATTTATAAGCCATTTTCGCATGGCTATTCAAAATTTTACATACCAAGTTCAAACAAAACATAATAGCCTATACATTAACCATGATATCCTCTCACTACTAGTCTATTCTATACATGCCATAAGATGTTCCAAAACATAGCAGTACCAAACAGCGGATAGTGATAGTGTGACTAGTTGCTGACGATCCCCGAGCCTGTAGCTTCCAAATGAGATCTATAAAACAGAGGAAACAAAGTACACGGAGTAAGCATTATAATGCTTAGTAAGTTTCAAGCAGTGTCAACAGATAATGTAACACCCCAAACTCGTGACCGACGCCGGTGTCGGACACGAGGGGTTAACGGCCAAATCCTCTCAAGATACCAACCAATTTGACATTACCAGTCAGGCTGGAAAACTGCATCACCGTCGCCTTAAAAATCATATCTCGAGTTTCAAAACTCTGAAACTGGTTTCGTAAATTTTCCCTGAATTTAGACTCATATACCCATCCATGGATTTATTTTTAGAATTTTTGGTTGGGCCAATTGGTACAGTTTATTAGTTAAAGTCACCCATGTTACAGGGATCTACTGCTCTGACCTTCGCGCGTTACAACTTGAATATCTCTCTGTACAGGGCTTTAATACTGGTACCGTTTGTTTCTAATGAAACTAGACTCAAAATGGAATCTGTACATATAAGGCATGACTCCTAATTCTTTCTGGATAATTTATGGTAAATTTTCAAAGTCCCGACAGGGGACCCAGAAACCGTTCTGGCCCTGTCTCACGAGAACTTTAATATTTCTCAGTATACAGCTCATATGGTCGTTCCGTTTCGTCCATATAAAAATAGATTCATCAAGGTTCAGTTCCATAATTTACTCACTATTTAATTCTACTTATACTATTTTTAGTGATTTTTCAATCTCATCCCACTGCAGCTGTCCGCAACAGTTACTGCAGTAGACTATGCCAATTTCATGAATTTTCCCTTGGCCTTAATCATCCATCATACATGACACAAATTATGGCCACCTTATCAAAATTTGAGTTTCTAAGACTCGTGGCTATAGGTTCTAGCATCCCACTCGACGACCACATAGGCCATTTTCACATGGCTTAAAGTTTACAACCCACAATTCGACAAAATATAATAACCTATACATGCCAAATGTTCTTCAACAAAAAAACAATACCACAAGGTTTCAGCCGTGTGATGACTTCAACGACGGTTCCGAGCACGCAACAATACGAGTCCAAGAGACCTAAAATGGGTGACAAGAAAACACCGAGTGAGTTTACAACTCAGTAAGTCATAAGCATTCCACAACCATCCATTAACAAAATTATTACAACATGAAATAATGAACGAGGCTAAGTACTCCATCCATATCGAACTATATCATAGTCCCTTGGACCTTTCGGTTCAATCTCATACCAAGTCATACATCCACATTTCATATTCTATACAATAAGATATTTGGGGCATTTTTACACACCAACTCATTTTCACCACAATCATACAATTGCAATCATCACATAGATTTAAAGCTTACCAAGCTCAACCCCGAGCATGAACATATTACCTATTCGTCATGAGCTCAAGGTACTTACCCGATCCGCTGTCCACACTCAACTCGATGGAGACACACCCTCCATATAATTGTTCGATCGGAGATATTTATATATATATATAGAGTACGCACACACAGTGCTTAATACTCGATTTCGCACACTTAGTGCCATGCGATTTAAGCCCGCACACATAGTGCCATGCCCTTCGAGCTCGCACACTTCGTGCCATATATTTCCAGCATGCACACTTAGTGCCATATTTTTCCAGCACGCACACTTAGTGCCAATCTCGCCACCGTACACACGATTGTTCAAGACACTTAGTGCCGAAAGCAAACTTTCTACACATTTCACTATTTCTTTTACATTCAACAATTGTCAACACTCCATACACATACAATTTCATTTATATATATATAGCATCCCATTAAACACAATTGCATAGATTTTACAATCATTTAAGCAATATCAAACATATGTGCTTAATGACTTACCTCGGACGTTGTCGCACGCCTTCAACGGCTATTCAATTACTTTTTCTTTTCCTTGTCCAACTTCGATCCTTTGAGCTCTTGAGCTAAATCAAACAAATTTACTTCCCAATCAAACACACACATACGGCAACCATATATTGTTTTTAACACATTCGGTCACTTGGGCGACCCATTTAACTTTTAAGCATTCATTTCAAATTTTAGTTAAACAATGCCGAATGCTATTAGCTACTAATGCCACACACACATATGCATAAAATTTAATCATACATGACCCATAGCTCATTTGGTCATTCATCTCTCAAACTTACCGAAGCTTCATACCACACTTCCTTGGCCGAATACATATATAAGCACAATTTAGCATTTTCATTTACTTAATATTTCATACCTATCATGCTAGCCGAATATTGTTTAATCAAGTTCAACATCCTCATATACGGCATTAGCATCCAAACAACCTATATGAACATTTAACTAATTCAAGCTTCACCCTTCCACACTTATTCATTTAACATAAAGAAAATATATCAACCTCTTCACTATCAACCATGGCCGAATGCTTCATGGGTTTAAGGTAGATTCAAGAAAGAACCTCATAATTATTAAGATGTAAGCAACTACCCTTGTTCATTTAGATTTAGTATGAACAACAACTATCACCATTATTAATCACCATAGCCGAAAACCTCACCCTCATGGCCGAATGTACCAAACATTTCCTAACTAAACTTTCACAAATTTTTAACCTCATATCGACCTCGACTTGTTCAATACAACATGAAACAATCCTTCTCCTAACCTCTTGATACACGGCTTGATGTTCAAATCCCCATGAAAGTTTGATTTTCATGACATTACCAAAATGCATTATGACAATTAGCTCAACAAACTCAAGAAGGTAAAGCCAACATCTCAAAGCTTACCTCCAACTAGAAGAAGGGTTGCCGAATTTGCTTAATGAAAAGCTCTCCCATTTCTTTCCTTTGGTTCACGGCAAGAAGAACAAAGCATAACCAAATTCCTTTTTTTTTTTCTTTCTTTGGTTAGTCACGGCAATGGGGCATCCACACACCTTTTTTTTTGTCAACATTTTCTTTAATGCTAGCACATTATTTTATTGTTTCATACATCACTCACTAACCAAACATGTTGGGAGCATGTTTCCTTTGCCCATCAACACCCACCTTGGCCGGCCACTATAGTCAAATTTGGGAAATTTGACATGCAAGGACAACATTTCCTAGTATGCATCAATAGGCCACTTCAACATTTGCCTATCTCATTTCTAAGTTTTCTCACACAAATCCTTTCTAGTGAAATTCACCTTTATAACACTAAATCAAATCATCAAAATGTCACACACAATTTAACACATATCATAGGCATCACAATAAATTTTAAATTATTTTTATGCCTCGGTTTTGTGGTCCCGAAACCACATCCCGCCTAGGGTCAATTTTGGCTGTCACAACTCTCCCCACTTAAGAAATTTTCGCCCCGAAAATCTTACCGTAAATAGGCTCGGTATCGCTCTTTCATAGAGTCCTCAAGTTCCCAAGTGGCTTCTTCAATTCCGTGTTTATGCCACAACACCTTCACTAACGGGATTTTCTTATTGCGCAACTCTTTACTTCACGCATCATAATGCGAACCGTTCCTCTTCATAGCTCAAATTAGGTGAATCTCAATCTCAGACGGGCGATTACGCGATGGATCGACCTATATCGTCAAGCATCGAAACATGGAAAACGCTAGAATCTTTTCGAGCTCGGGGTAAAATTAATCGACGCCATCGCCCAACTCGTTTAGATACTTCATACGGACCGATGAACTCGGACTCAATTTGCCCTTACGGCCAAATCTAAGCACTTTCTTCCGTGGTGAGACTTTGAGAAATACCTTGTCTCCAACCCGATATTCAATATCTTTTCTTTTCAAGTCCGCATACGACTTTTGGCGATCCAAGCAGCTTTCAAACTTTCACGAATTACTCGAACTTTTGCTCGGCATCCTTAACCAAATCAACCTCAAGATTTTTCCTTCACTAAGTTCACCAGAATAATGGGGTACGGCATTTACGACCGTAAAAAGCCTCGTAAGGGCCATCTTGATACTTGATTGAAAGCTATTGTTGTGCTTAATTCAACCAAAGGTAAATACCGCTCCCATGCACCACTAAACTCAAGGATGCAACATCTCAACATATCCTCGAGTATTTGAATTATCCGCTCGGATTGACTATCGGTTTGGGGTGAAAAAGTGCTAAAATGCGTTTGGTACCCAAAGCCTCTTGCAATTTCTTCCAAAATCGCGAGGTAAATCTCGGATCTCTATCGACACGATGAAAATAGGCACCCGTGTAATCTCACAACCGAGAAACGCATAATTCGGCTAGTTTGTCCATTGAAAATCCTTACGACGGGGATAAAGTGAGCCGACTTAGTCGGTCTATCGACAACGACCCAAATCGCATCCTTCTTACTCATCGACAATGGCGGTCCGGATACAAAGTCCATTGTGACTCGATCCCGCTTTTGCAACCAACTCATCGTCGACTTTTCGAGCTTCACGAATTTGACGATCAATAATGGTTTGGCTTTCAATTCAGCTACTAACACATTGTCGGGTAGGATAGACAAGTGTACATTCATCGCCGCAAAGCAAATAGTAATTTCCGCTTAAGGCATCCGCAGAACCACATTAGCCCTTCCCGGTGATAATCAATGACGAGCTCATAATCTTTTAACAACTCGAGCCATCGCCTTTGTCGCAGATTTAAGTCTTTTGGGTCATCAAATATTTGAGACTTTTGTGATCCGAATATACATGGCACTTCTCACCAAATAAGTAATGTCGCCATATCTTTAAGGCGAATACGATGGCGCCAATTCGAGATCGTGGGTCGGATAATTTTTCTCATGTGGCTTTAATTGCCTCGACGATAGGCCACAACTCGCCCTTCTTGCATCAATACGCAACCCAACCCAAGTAGGGATGCGTCACTATAAATGACAAACTCTTTGCCCGATTCGGGTTGCACTAGAATTGGGGCTTCACCAAATAAGCTTTAAGTTGATCGAAATTTTTCGACATTTCTCCGTCCATTCAACTTAACATCCTTTTGGAGTAGCCGTCATTGGCGTGGCTATCTTCGAGAAACCTTTACAAATCGTCGGTAATAACCGCAAGCCCCAAAAGCTCCTAACTTCGGTAACATTCCTTGGTGGTTTCCAATCGACTATGGCTGAATTTTGTTCGGGTCCACCTCGACACCGATGCGGACACCACGTGCCCCAAAAAGCTAACCTCTTTCAACCAAAATTCACATTTATTGAACTTTATGATAATCGCTTATCTCGTAAGATTTGCAACACTAGCCTCGTGTGTTCAAGATGTTCGTTTCATCTCTCGAATAGACCAAAATGTCATCGATAAATACAACTACGAACCGATCCAAGTATGGCCTGAAAATTCTATTCATTAAATCCATAAACACCGAAGGGGCATTAGTGAGCCCAAATGGCATCACCAAGAATTCAGAGTGACCGCACTCGCTCTAAAAGCGGTTTTGGGTATGTCCGATTCTGACCTCAACCGATAGTACCTCGACCTCAAATCTATCTTTGAAAACACCGAGGCTCCCTTTAATTGATCAAACAAATCGTCAATTCGTGGCAATGGATATTTATTCTTTATCGTCACTTTATTGAGTTGACGATAGTCGATGCACAACCTCATGGTTCCATCCTTCTTCTTCACAAACAATACAAAGCGCCCCATGGAGAAAAACTCGGTCGAGCGAAACCTCTATCCGTCAATTCTTGCAATTGAACCTTCAATTCCTTTAATTCCGTTAATGCCATGCGATACGGGCTATTGAAATCGGTGTAGTACCCGTACAACTTCGATGCGAATTTCACTTCTCGAACCGGTGGCAATCCCAGTAACTCCTCAGAAAAACATCTCGAATACTCACAAACCACCGGTACCGATTCGAGTTTCCTTTCCGCCTCTTTACTTCCAAACACATACGCAAGGTATGTTTCACACCCCTTTTTCACATATCTCCGAGTAGTCATAGAAGATATTATCGCTGGTACTCCTTTTAAACCAGTAGACTCGACTCGGACTACCTCGTTATTTGCACTCCTCAAATCAATGGTTTTCCTTTTGTAGTCCACCACTGCATCATGTACGGTCAGCCAATCCATACCAAGAATTACATCGAATTCATCAAATGGTAGAAGCATCGATCGGCCGGAAAAACAGATTCTCGAATTATTAGGGGCATCTCTTGCACACTTTATCAACTAGTACGATTGACCCAAAGGGTTTGACACTGATTATTGAATTCAAGAGACTCAACAGTAGAGTCTTATCGATGCTAAGGTTTCACATACATATGAATGAGTAGAGCCGGGTCAATCAATGCAATCACAATAGTATCAAAGAGAGTAAAAGTACCAGTGATAACGTCAGGAGGATGCCTCCTCTCGCGCTGGATGGCATATGCTCTAGCAGAAGCACGGTCTCGGATCGAACGGCCAGATTAGAGGCTCCTCTCGATTACCACCCCTACCTCCAGAGATTCTCGGGGCCTACCTCCACCGTCGCTCCACTAGGTCTTGCACCTTGCGCCTTATTCCTCTCATCTAGCTCCGTGCAATCTCTAATGAAGTGGTCCTTCGAACCGCATCCTTAATAGGCCCTATTAACAGACTTACCCCAACATTCACCTAGGTGTCGTCTTCCACATTGGGGCATTCTGTGTCTCTCTTGACGATTATTGCCCACACTAGCTATGAAGTAGCTCGAGTCCGTCAATGGTCGGGCTCTAATGGAAATTCCCGCAATGTCCTCGACTTCATCGGTGTCCTCCCCGAACCTCTTTATAGCCGAGAACGGAGCTTTACTCGTCGATCTTTTACGGTAATCTCTTGCTTCAAATTCAGCCTTCTTCTTCTCCTTCCCAAGTTCTTCCGCCTTGCGTGCTCGCTCGACTAGTGTCACGAACTCCTTTATCTCCAAAATTCCCACTAGTAACTTTAACTCTTCATTCAATCCTTCTTCAAATCTTTTGCACATCGCAACCTCGTTAGCCACACACTCCCGAGCATACCGACTAAGTCTTACGAACTCATGTTCAGATTCAGATACTGATCATCCGCCTTGCTTGAGTTCCAAAAATTCCTTACGCTTCGATCAATGAACTGTTGACTAATGTATTTCTTTCAAATTGGATTGAAAGAAATCCCAAGTAACTCGCTCATTTGGGACTATGGAAATTAAAGTCCTCCACCAATAGTAAGTCGAGTCTCGAACAAGGATATAGCACACTTAAGACATTCATCGGTGTGCATGACAGTTCATCTAACACTCTAATGGTGTTATCGAGCGTAACTCGCCTTTTCAAGCATCATCAAGAACTATGGCCTTGAACTCCTCGCCCCACGCTTCCTAATCAAGTCCACGGTGGTTTACTCACCTCACAGGATCAGAATCGGAGGCATTGCGGGCTCTTGGGGTGGAGTATTTAAATTCGGGAATGGTTGGACAGCCGGGTTGGTTCGGGCATATTGCGCGACCCACTCATTCATCATGGTGAAGAAGGCTTGTTTCGCCTTCATTTTGATTATTCGCGGATGATCGAGGCTCAACAGCGGTGTCCCTTGCGCGGAGCAGCCGCTACACTTTCAACGTCATCCGCCAAGGTCTCTCTACCCGGGTTCCATTTACTAATCAAAACAAAAATTTCAACCGTCAAGTCATCACATTTTTAAGCACTAACAATTTGGCATGTATAGCTAGACTCACACGCGCTATGGTAGTCCTAGAATCGACTAAACCATGGCTCTGATACCAATTTAATTGTAACATTTCAAACTCGTGACCGACGCCGTGTCGGACACGAGGGTTAACGCCAAATCCTCTCAAGATACCAACCAATTTGACATTACCAGTCAGGCTGGAAAACTGCATCACCGTCGCCTTAAAAATCATATCTCGAGTTTCAAAATTCGGAAACTGGTTTCGTAAATTTTCCCTGAATTTAGACTCACATACCCATCCATGGATTTATTTTTAGAATTTTTGGTTGGGCCAATTGGTACAGTTTATTAGTTAAAGTCACCCATGTTACAGGGATCTACTGCTCTGACCTTCACGTGTTACAACTTGAATATCTCTCTGTACAGGGCTTTAATACTGGTACCGTTTGTTTCTAATGAAACTAGACTCAAAATGGAATCTGTACATATAAGGCATGACTCCTAATTCTTTCTGGATAATTTATGGTAAATTTTCAAAGTCCCGACAGGGGACCCAGAAACCGTTCTGGCCCTGTCTCACGAGAACTTTAATATTTCTCAGTATACAGCTCATATGGTCGTTCCGTTTCGTCCATATAAAATAGATTCATCAAGGTTCAGTTCCATAATTTACTCACTATTTAATTCTACTTATACTATTTTTAGTGATTTTTCAATCTCATCCCACTGCTGCTGTCCGCAACAGTTACTGCAGTAGACTATGCCAATTTCATGAATTTTCCCTTGGCCTTAATCATCCATCATACATGACACAAATTATGGCCACCTTATCAAAATTTGAGTTTCTAAGACTCGTGGCTATAGGTTCTAGCATCCCACTCGACGACCACATAGGCCATTTTCACATGGCTTAAAGTTTACAACCCACAATTCGACAAAATATAATAACCTATACATGCCAAATGTTCTTCAACAACAAAACAATACCACAAGGTTTCAGCCGGTGTGATGACTTCAACGACGGTTCCGAGCACGCAACAATACGAGTCCAAGAGACCTAAAATGGGTGACAAGAAAACACCGAGTGAGTTTACAACTCAGTAAGTCATAAGCATTCCACAACCATCCATTAACAAAATTATTACAACATGAAATAATGAACGAGGCTAAGTACTCCATCCATATCGAACTATATCATAGTCCCTTGGACCTTTCGGTTCAATCTCATACCAAGTCATACATCCACATTTCATATTCTATACAATAAGATATTTGGGGCATTTTTACACACCAACTCATTTTCACCACAATCATACAATTGCAATCATCACATAGATTTAAAGCTTACCAAGCTCAACCCCGAGCATGAACATATTACCTATTCGTCATGAGCTCAAGGTACTTACCCGATCCGCTGTCCACACTCAACTCGATGGAGACACACCTCCATATAATTGTTCGATCAGAGATATTATATATATATATATAGAGTACGCACACACAAGTGCTTAATACTCGATTTCGCACACTTAGTGCCATGCGATTTAAGCCCGCACACATAGTGCCATGCCCTTCGAGCTCGCACACTTAGTGCCATATATTTCCAGCATGCACACTTAGTGCCATATTTTTCCAGCACGCACACTTAGTGCCAATCTGCCACCGCATACACACGTATTGTTCAAGACACTTAGTGCTGAAAGCAAACTTTCTACACATTTCACTATTTCTTTTACATTCAACAATTGTCATCACTCCATACACATACAATTTCATTTATATATATATAGCATCCCATTAAACACAATTGCATAGATTTTACAATCATTTAAGCAATATCAAACATATGTGCTTAATGACTTACCTCGGACGTTGTCGCACGTCTTCAACGGCTATTCAATTACTTTTTCTTTTCCCTTGTCCAACTTCGATCCTTTGAGCTCTTGAGCTAAATCAAACAAATTTACTTCCCAATCAAACACACACATACGGCAACCATATATTGTTTTTAACACATTCGGTCACTTGGCGACCCATTTAACTTTTAAGCATTCATTTCAAATTTTAGTTAAACAATGCCGAATGCTATTAGCTACTAATGCCACACACACATATGCATAAAATTTAATCATACATGACCCATAGCTCATTTGGTCATTCATCTCTCAAACTTACCGAAGCTTCATACCACACTTCCTTGGCCGAATACATATATAAGCACAATTTAGCATTTTCATTTACTTAATATTTCATACCTATCATGCTAGCCGAATATTGTTTAATCAAGTTCAACATCCTCATATACGGCATTAGCATCCAAACAACCTATATGAACATTTAACTAATTCAAGCTTCACCCATCCACACTTATTCATTTAACATAAAGAAAATATATCAACCTCTTCACTATCAACCATGGCCGAATGCTTCATGGGTTTAAGGTAGATTCAAGAAAGAACCTCATAATTATTAAGATGTAAGCAACTACCCTTGTTCATCTAGATTTAGTATGAACAACAACTATCACCATTATTAATCACCATAGCCGAAAACCTCACCCTCATGGCCGAATGTACCAAACATTTCCTAACTAAACTTTCACAAATTTTTAACCTCATATCGACCTCGACTTGTTCAATACAACATGAAACAATCCCTTCTCCTAACCTCTTGATACACGGCTTGATGTTCAAATCCCCATGAAATTTTGATTTTCATGACATTACCAAAATGCATTATGACAATTAGCTCAACAAACTCAAGAAGTTAAAGCCAACATCTCAAAGCTTACCTCCAACTAGAAGAAGGGTTGCCGAATTTGCTTAGTGAAAAGCTCTCCCATTTCTTTCCTTTGGTTCACGGCAAGAAGAACAAAGCATAACCAAATTCCCCTTTTTTTTTTTCTTTCTTTGGTTAGTCACGGCAATGGGGCATCCACACACCTTTTTTTTTTGTCAACATTTTCTTTAATGCTAGCACATTATTTTATTGTTTCATACATCACTCACTAACCAAACATGTTGGAAGCATGTTTCCTTTGCCCATCAACACCCACCTTGGCCGGCCACTATAGTCAAATTTGGGAAATTTGACATGTAAGGACAACATTTCCTAGTATGCATCAATAGGCCACTTCAACATTTGCCTATCTCATTTCTAAGTTTTCTCACACAAATCCTTTCTAGTGAAATTCACCTTTATAACACTAAATCAAATCATCAAAAATGTCACACACAATTTAACACATATCATAGGCATCACAATAAATTTTAAATTATTTTTATGCCTCGGTTTTGTGGTCCCGAAACCACATCCCGTCTAGGGTCAATTTTGGGCTGTCACAGATAACAATCAAGTTATAACATAGTTGTTCGTATTTTTATTTCACTCTTCCTTCGGGCATACCACCCCTTTATCCGAATATGCACATCTCATCATAATCATGGGAATAGTCTCATAGATTGCTCTCGTATACATCACATAACTACCTTATGGTTTAGTTTAAATCAAGCTCACATGTAAACTTGGAGCACATACCTGTTTAACCTTTCGCATTGCGTATATTTATAAGCAATTCTTAATACGAAGTCTTACCTGGACATAATCTCCACACGTAGTCATCGGGTCTCACCCGGAACATATTTCCAAGTTTCATGTACACTTAATCACATGTTACAACATTCACATTAGCCATTCGGCTTTACCACATATATATATACACTTTCACATTCATCACGTCGGCCATTAGGCCTTATCACATATATATACATTTTCACATTCATCACATCGGCCATTAGGCCTCATCACATATGTATACATTTTCACATTCATCACATCGGCCCTCATCACATATGTATACATTTTCACATTCATCACATCGGCCATTAGGCCTCATCACATATATATACATTTTCACATTCATCACATCGCCATTAGGCCTCATCACATATGTATACATTTTCACATTCATCACATCGCCATTAGGCCTTATCACATATATTATTATGTACAGACTTGGTCTTGGCGAATCTTCATCAATCATTTTCCAACTAATAATTCAATTTCACGCCATACTATCATTTCATATTCGAATACTCATAAACTTACAATTTCACAAATTTTGATATCAGAGATCCATCTAACACTCATGTATCATTTTACAATATCACAATTTAGAATTCAAGTATGGGATCAATAAATAGCTTATGAGCAACTAAAACAAGTTTTTATCCATGTTTACAACAAAATCACATATTCGCTACGAGCTGTTTTCCTGAGCAATGGTAACTAAATTATTTATACCCAGAGCTACAAGACTCCAAATCACTTGCCGTTAATTTTCTCAGAATATAGACCCATATATCTTCCATCCATGAAATTTTCAGAATTTTTGGTTTCGCCAATCAATACCAGATTTTTCTTAAAGTTTCCCCTGTTTCACTGTTTGACTAATCTGACCACTCTTCGCTACGAATTAAATTTTTCATTGTACAGAATTTCATAGTGTATTTTATTTGATTCCATTTGAAACTAGACTCATTAAGGAGTCTCAGCATATAAATCTTATCCTACAACCATTTTTTACAAATTATAATGATTTTCCAAAACAAAACAGGAATTTCGAGTCAATCCGACACTGTCTCACAAAATTTTAAATATACCTTTATAGGAAATTCCTTTGCTTACATAGTTTCTTTTATAAGACACTAGACTCAATAAGCTTCATTTTCATATTTTATTCAACTTCGAACTCGCCTTCTACAATTTTTGGTGTAATTTCAAAGTTACAATACTGCAGTAACTCAAATCTGTCAAGGACTAGTTCGGCACTTAAACTATATAAATTTATCCTTCTCGCTACTAAGTTTATACGATCTTTAAGTATACTAAAGTAAAGTTCAAACACTTGAGAACTTACCTCGGATACTGTTGAACAATTTCAAAACGGCTATTCAATTACATTCGCCTTCCCGCTATACAAGATTGATTCCTTGAGCTCGTGAACTAAATCAACCAATTTAACAACTCAATTTACATTCGGCAATGTCATCACATACATAACAAAATTAGATTCATTTCTTAAACCATCCCCGGCAAATCACCTTCCAAGAACCTTGATTTACTTTAAGCTAAACCACTTCATGGTATACATATACACATTTGGCTAATATAAACAAGGTTAGCACTTAGCCGAAATAATTTCTTTAACATTTTAAATTTCATTCGGTCTAATCTCCATATCAACTATTAATTCACAATAAGAATCAAATCCAAAATCAGCTACTATAATATATATCTAAATGCCATGTAGCTACTTAGTTGATTATCAATTATCACTTAATTCACATATTAACACATAACATCTCACATTAGCAATTCATTTGTATTATTCGAATACAAGCTCAACATGCAACCTCATCCCTTTAGTTTTCCATTCAATAATCGAACACAAAGATCACATGTCTAACTCACTATCCAATCTTGATTTCTAACACAAATGCTCTCCCTTAACCGAATGTCCATAACCACTTTACAAAACATTTTCACTTCGAACTAAAATAATACCTTATAATCAACTTATAATCGGCAATTACAATCTAATCATCTCTAATTTCTAACACCTTAACCACATTTTCATATAATTATAAAGAAAATTTCCCGAATTCATGAATGAATTTCCGATTTCATCAACCACCAAGTCCTCACGCCAAGACAACCATGGCCAAATGAGCTATCCCAACAATGTATAAAATTCAATCCATAGGCCAATCAAAATACTAGATAACCACTTAAAAGTATATGAATTTCCCAAATTCTAATTACTATCTTAAGCTCAATTTAGCACTCATTTAGCACTTCAACATAGCCGATTGTCATTAAGCAATTAAGCCACATCTATTCAATTTTTTTACCAAGCTCAACTTATCTATAATCAACCTTCAATACACTAAAGCATCAAAACAACATCAAAAAATACAAACATCCATGACCGAATGTCATCTTCATAAATTTACAAAAACATTTGCCATGAGCTAGCTTCTATACTTGATGACCACTCCAAATATACAAATATTTTCAATGAAAGAGCATTAACATACCTTAATCCCCCTTTTTAGCCTTTTACTTGAAAATTTCAACTTAGAAGCAAACTAATTTCATGGTTTTCCACTACATGCAGCCGGCCTCTCCTCTCTAGCTTCCTTTGCAAGAGACAAGGAAGCAAGATAGAAAATAATGTTGAAGTCTTTCTTTCTTCCCTTCACGGCAATGGAGGGGGGGGAGACAACTTTGGTTTCTCCTCCCACTCCCTTCTTTTTTTATTATTCTTCCCACACATTTTAACATAATATGTCTATAATATGCCTTACCCCATAGCATGGCCGGCCACCATTTAGATTTTTGGCTAATTTGACATGCAAGCCCCTCATGTCAATAACTCATGCATTATTTGGCCACTTTAAATTTGACCTATCACATTTTTAAGTCCTATCACATGGGTCCTTTCTTATAAATTAGCACCTAATTGATAAAATCAAGGCACGTAAATATTCACACATACAAATCCCACATATAATACGCATGAATATAACATCTAATTATTTTTGTGACTCGGTTTTGTGGTCCCGAAACCACTTTCCGACTAGGGTCACATTAGGGTGTCACAACTCTCCCCACTTAAGAAATTTTCGTCCCGAAAATTTCTACCGATGCATAGTTTAGAATAGCGTCCTCTTATTGAATTATATTCATATAAACATTAGCTCATCGATAGCAATTGTAATTCATTATTGATTTCACATCGATCTATAAAATCATTTTCTTATCTCAAAACAAATACATAACATTTCTACAAGTATGCACATATATCTCATTTCCTTGATTTCATAAGCAATAATCACTTAATTTAATTCACAGTTGCATTTCAAACACATATCAAGCACATACTAACATGTATAATTCACATCATCAACCCACATATTTGTAACCCACATTTTCATCCATGTATAAGTCAGTAATCTGCCGAAAATACACATATACTCAAACATCCCAATAAATATCCTTTATAACTCCATCGTATCTCAATATTCAACTTCCACACACTGAACATTTAATTCATTCAAAGACATATGAACATACCTCATTGCTGGAATTTTTGCAAGCGTATTAACTGAAATTTTTACAGCAAGATTGCTCATCTCCGAATCACGTACCTTCGGGATTTAACCGGATATAGCGACTCGCTCGATTGTCTTCGGGACATAGTCCGGTTATAGTGATTCGCACAATTGCCTTCGGGAATTAGCCCGGACTTAGTCACTTAGCACAAAAGCCTTCGGGACTTAGCCCGGATACCATTCGAATAACCAAGCACATATATCAACAAATCAATACACATTCTTATTACATTCTCATTACCAAAGCTCAAACACAAGACACTTATCATATTTACAATTTCGGCTCAATAGCCACACACCAAGAGCATGATTTCGATTTGCTTAAGACATGATCTAATCAAATCATAATTTAAGCTCTATTTACTCAAGAACTTACTTCACATTACCAACCTTTATGTTCATACACAAAAGATCAACTTAGCCAAAGGCCGGTAGCTCGTTTATCAACTGAGCGAATACTTACTTGTAAGGGCTCAACTAATTTAAGCACATATAGCTCTTACAATGCCATATCCTAGATATGGTCTTACATATTCTCACATATCGAGCCGATGCCATGTCCTGCACATGGTCTTACTTGAATTCCATTTCACACACTTAGTGCCCACTGACCGATCTCGCACTCATAGTGCTCGGTTAAAGGGATTTACACACACACAGTGCCTCCAATCATTCACACACATAGTGCTCTTATTCATTCGTTATTACACATTGAAATGACTTAACCAAGTTGATAAACATCATGTATGTACACTTTTAAACATATCATCTCATTTAAATTTGAATTGTATAGTAATGAACACTTAAAATTTGCTCAAATTACGCCACGAAGCCTACTAGGCACGAAGGGCGAATACACGCCACCAAAGATGATTGCTCTTGGGACCTAGCCGGATACATCACTAGCACGAATGCTCTTGAACTTAGTCCGGATCGTCACTAGCACGAATGCTCTTCAAACTTAGTCCGGATGCGTCACTAGCACTAATGCTCTTTGAACTTAGTCCGGATACGCCACTAGCACGAATGCTCTTGAACTTAGTCCGGATACATCACTAGCACGAATGCTCTTGAACTTAGTCCGGATACGTCACTAGCACGAATGCTCTTCGAACTTAGTCCGGATACATCACTAGCACGAATGCTCTTGAACTTAGTCCGGATGCGCCACTAGCACGAATGCTCTTCTAACTTAGTCCGGATACATCACTAGCACGAATGCTCTTGAACTTAGTCCGGATGCGCCACTAGCACGAATGCTCTTCTAACTTAGTCCGGATACATCACTAGCACGAATGCTCTTCGGAACTTAGTCCGGATGCGTCACTAGCACGAATGCTCTTCGGAACTTAGTCCGGATACATCACTAGCACGAATGCTCTTCGGAACTTAGTCCGGATACATCACTAGCACGAATGCTCTTCGGAACTTAGTCCGGATACATCACTAGCACGAATGCTCTTCGGAACTTAGTCCGGATGCGTCACTAGCACAAATGCTCTTCAGAACTTAGTCCGGATACATCACTAGCACGAATGCTCTTCGGAACTTAGTCCGGATGCGTCACTAGCACGAATGCTCTTTGGAACTTAGTCCGGATATATCACTCTCAATTCTCATGGTCATATACACATATAGCAATACACATTAGTATATCATTTACATTACTTGAATACAAACACAACATGCTTATCGACCATTCAACTTCCAGTTCCATAGCCACATACAAAGAATCACATTTATAGTCATAACACTCTTTCAAAATTACATCACTCATACCCTTAATTCAATCCAAATCGAAATTCAAATACGAGTACATGATACGTGCACTGATCAACTTAATAATTTAGGCATATCTAAGTGAAGTTATATCGCAAATTCTCATAGTCGAAGCTTGCTACAACTCGATCGGGATCAAGATTCATTACAATACAAAGAACCACCTTTTAATAGTCAAAAATCATCACACTATCATTTTATCACTTTATGGCATGTATAAATAGACTCACGCGTACACGTTAGTCCTAGAATCGACTAAACCATAGCTCTGATACCAATAAAATTGTAACACCCCGTACCCGAGTCTGCTGCCGGAGTCGAACACAAGGGGTTAACGGCTTAAACCATTCACTTTCACAGTCCATTTTATAAAATAAATTGTGCTGAGATTGTATCCGGGTTTAAAGTCCCGTAGGCTTTGTGCTGGTGTTATGTTCGGGTTTTATACCTCGCAGGCCAAATGCTAGTGAATTCGATAAAGCATATGACTACGAGATCCTATGCTAAGATGATAAATTGAACTCGTACTACACGTTAAGTGATTCAGGTATGTGATATATATATTATTTATGTGAGATTGATCTGACGAGAATATATATTATTTATGTGAGATTGATCTGACGAGAATAAAGAGTGTGTAATGAGAAGCATATGAAAAGATGTGGTAAATTCATATGTATATTTGTATATGTGTGCATTCAGTTATTATGCAAAGTTACAAGATAGTTTTCGATATGCCATTTAACTATGAATGTTAAAAGTAAGTGTGGGTAAGAAATGATACACTAGTAAAATTTGAAAGAATTAAAGTTAATCCGGAAGCTTGTAAATACTATGTTTATATGAGTTTGAGTATAAACGGAGTAAAATGATATGTGTTTGTGCATAATCGGCCAAATAGTATTGTACGCAGAAAGTGTTATGTGATTTCGAACATTTGGTTTGTTTTTAAGTTCAACTGTTTAAATTGCTTAAGACTCACTAAGCTTATGAAAGCTTACTTTGAATGTTATGTTTCTCTGCTTATTTTTGTAGATCGTTGACTCTTACTATTAGCACGGGATCGTCAAGACTTCGTCACACTATCTACTATTGTGGTTATCATGTGTTTTGGACTTAGCTTATGGCATGTATAGGTTAGACTATAAGTAGAATGATATTTTGACTATTGTATATAAGCCATGCGAATATGGCATCTTATAGAAGTTTACTTTTATAAGTTTTAAATTCGATCTTTATTTGTATCTATTAGTTATATATATAAATAATCTTTTATTTAAGAAAAAGGCTCAAAATTTTACTGTTCTGATCCGATTCCTAATTCTTGGTAACGCCTCGTCCTATTCCGGCGATGGCTACGGGATAGGGGTGTTACATAATTTTCACTAAATCACACTTCTGTGACAAATTTTGTAACTTTTGCAAAACGGTCTTTTTTGATAATTTCATCGAAAATCACTTAGTAAAAGTCATTTATTACACACTGAGCATTCATTTTCTACCATTAGACATTGAAACACATGCATGTCATTCATGGGTAAATTTTTAAACACAAACCCTAGCTCAAAATATGGGTAGAAATGAGTAGATCTTGTAACGAGGATTTCAAAAACGTAAAAATCATTAAAAACGGGGCTAGAACGGACGTACAGTCGAGTTTGAAAGCTTGAAAAACCCTAGCTATGTCTTCTCCATGCAAGGTTCGGCCATGGGGTAAAAGATGGACAAAAATTGGCTTTTAATTTTGTTTTTAATTCATTTTAATTACTAGATTACCAAAATGCCCCTAACATAAAAATATTCTATTTTACCCATTTCAAGTCCATTTTTGTCCAAAATATTATCCAATGGTCTAATTACCATTTAGGGGCCTCCAAATTAAAATTTCATAACAATTAGACACCTCTAACATGTAGAACTCAACTTTTTCACTTTTTACTATTTAGTCCTTTTGACCAAATTGAGTGCCCAAACGTCAAAATTTTCGAACGAAATTTTCACAAAATCATCCCGTGAAACTGTAGACCATAAAAATATAATAAAAATAAATTTTACTATGTCAGATTTGTGGTCCTAAAACTACTGTTCCGACTAGGCCCTAATTCAGGATGTTATAATTCAAATTGTAAATATAACATGCTACAAAACATTTAAACAAAATGTTATTATGTTTTCAATCACATAACTAACCATGTATTCGCAACTTTCATTTATCCGATAGTTATACAGTTCTCCGTACATACCTATATCGACACATATCTATTTCTCACCATTTCACATCTTTAATATACCCGTTGAACCATTTGGAATAAAATCAAATACTTGAGAATTTCGTACCAAAGTGCCATATACATAGCTGATGCTATCTCAATCTCATATCACATATATGCTCACTCTCGAGCTATTAACGAGCCTACTCATACAAGTTGTGCTTCAAGACTTAGCTATACGGTGCTGCCCACACAAGCTATCAAGTAACTGCAACACATGTTAGTATACTCAGCCACTAGTAGGACGTACAGAACCAACACCCAGATCACATAATCACAATAACCACTAATGACATGTCATTCGTATCCTAATCTATTCCTAAAGTTCAACCGGGATTTCCAATGCCAAATCATCTTTGAATCATTGTCGAATATGTCTGTAGTCCCGTATTCACAATTTATGCAATATCAAAGCATTTAAAGTATATTCACAATGAAACTTATTACATATGAACTTACCTCGGATGTAAAAATGACAAAATAGGTCGATTAGTCGAGTACTTTGTTTTTTCCTCGATCTAGATCCAAATTTCACTTTTCTTGATCTATATATAATCAAAATTAACTTACTTAATTATCTCTCTATTCAATTTAGTCCAAAAATTCACATTAAGGCACTTTTACACTTTTGCCTCAAGTATTTCACAATTTTTACAATTTAGTCCTTATTTCATAAAATGACAAATTCATGCAATTTCACCCGACCCATGCTAGAAGAATTTTCCCAGTACTCGTACCAGCCCATATTTTTCATTTATTTTGCATTTTAACCACAAAGTTTCCACATTTCATAATTTAATCCCTCATTTGTATTTTCACTAAAAATCACTTAACAAAACTTGTATAACTATCATCAAACATTCATAATCTATCGTCAAACATCAAAATACTCATAGACTAATCAACAGAAAAACCCTCAATCTTTAACAATTTTGCAAAATAGTCCCTAGGCTAGCTAGAATAAGCTATAACGATCTCAAAAACACAGAAATCATTAAAAATGGAACAGAGAAGGAATTAGATATAGTCGAATCCCTAGCCCTACTTTCTCAAGATGAATTGGTTTGGGGAAGATGAAAAGAATGAATAATTCATCTAGTTTTATTTAATTTTAATTACCAATTTACTTATTTAATCTTTAAAACATTTACTAATTACACCATATACCATGCCATTATCATCCATTATGTTACAAAAGAGCTAATATCCACATAAGGACCTTTACTTTAAAGTTCTATAGTTATTAGACACCTTTAGCTAATATAACACAAGTTTTACACTTTATGCGATTTAGTCCTTTTTATCAAATTAAACACTTAAACAATAAAAGTTCTTAACGAAATTTTCATACAATCACAATATCATGCTATAAATATCAAAATAATAATAAAATAATTATTTCAACCTCAGATTGTGGTCCCGAAATCACTGTTTCGATTTGACTAAAAATGGGTTGTTACAACACTCCCCCCTTAGGGATTTTCATCCCCAAAAATCTTACCAATAAAAAGGTTAGGGTACTGTTTTCTCATAGCTTTCTCGGGCTCCCATGTGGCTTCTTCGACACCTTGATGTTGTCAAATTACTTTCACTAAAGCTACGCTTTTATTTCTCAACTGTTTAACCTCTCGAGCTAAAATTCTGATAAGTTCTTTATTGTATGTCATATCAGGTTGAATTTCTATCTCAGTCGGGGAAATGATATGCGATGGATCTGATCTATATTGGTACAACATTGACACATGAAATACATTGTTAATCTTTTCTAATTATGGTGGTAACGCTAACCAATATGCCACTGGCCCTATTCGTTCAATAACCTCATACGGCTCAATGAACCATTGACTCAGCATTCCTTTGAGACCAAATCGAAGAATTTTCTTCCACAGAGATACCATCAGAAATACTTTGTCACCGATTTGAAATTCAATGTCTTTTCATTTCAAATCTGCATACGAATTTTGTCGATCCAAAGCTCCTTCCAGACTCTCACAAATTACTTTCACTTTATCTTCAGTCTTTCAAATAAAATCAACCTCGTGAATGTTTTTCTCACTCAGTTGCGACATTTGCGACCATACAAAGCTTTATATGGTGCCATTTTTATACTCGATTGAAAGCTATTATTATACGCAAATTCAACCAATGATAAATATTTCTCCCAGTTTCCTTTGAACTCTAAAACACAACAACGAAGCATATCTTCAAGAATCTGAATTACTCTCTCAGACTGACCGTCAGTTTGCAGATGAAATGATGTACTAAAATTCAACCTTGTACCTAGAGCTTCTTACAATTTCTTCCAAAATCGCGATGTAAACCTCGGATATCTATCCGAAATAATCAAAATTGGAATCCTGTGCAATCTAACAATCTTATCAATGTATAACTCAACCAATTTATCAAGCGAATAGTCAGTACTTACCAAAATGAAATATGTTGATTTTGTCAGTCAATAAATGACAACCCAAATAGCATCTTTCTTTTTCGGAGAAAGGGTAATCTCGATACGAAATCCATTGTAACTCTATCTCATTTCCATTCTGGTATCATCACAGGTTGTAGTAATCCAGAAGGCACCTGATGCTCGGCCTTTACTTGTTGATAAACTAAACATTATATACAAACTTTGAAATGTCCCGTTTCATGCGCGACCACCACTACAACTATTTTAAATCATTGTACATTTTAGCACTTCCCGGGTGAATAGATAAACATCCACTGTGTGCTTCATTCAGAATTTTTTGTATAAGCTCTAGATCTCTCAGTATGCAAAATCTACCTTGGAACACTAAACAATCGTTGGATCCGATCTGAAAGTTTGAATCACTAGTTGACTCACATTACAACCTTTTACCTTGTAACTTGCTATCAAACTTCTGAACTTCACAAATCTTCTGAAGAAATACTGGTTTAGCTTTCAACTCTGCTAGAATTGAGCATTATCAAATAAGTTTAGTTGAGTATTCATCACTCTCAAGACAAATAATGATTTTCTACTCAAAGCATCCACGACTACATTCGCTTTCCCTAGATGATAATCAATAACTAACTCATAATCTTTCAGCAACTTTAGCCATCTTCGTTGATGCAAATTCAGATCTTTCTGAGTCATTATATCCTTAAAAATTTTGTGGTCAGTAAAGATGTGGCACTTTTCACGTACAAATGATGACGCCAAATTTTCAATGCGAAAAAATAGCAGCCAACTCTAAATCATGCGCCGGATAATTATTTTCATGTGGTTTCAACTGTTTAGAGGCATAAGCTATCACTTTTCCTTCTTGCATCAAAACACAACCCAAACTGTTTAATGACGCGTCGCTGAAAATCACAAATTCTTTAACCAACTCAGGTTGAACCAATACTAGTGCCTCAGTTAACAATGTTTTCAACTATTCAAAACTCTATTGACATTTTTCAGACCAGTCAAACTTCACATCTTTTTGTAGCAGGCTAGTCATTGGTGTAGCAATCATTGAAAATCCTTCGACAAATCGTCGATAATAACCAGCTAACCCCAGAAAGCTTTTCACTTCGGGTACATTTCTAGGTGGTTTCCAGTCAACATCTGTAGAAATCTTGCTCGGATCAACTCGTATACCCTCCACTAAAACAAAGTGTCCCAGAAATCCAACCTCTCGAAGCCAAAACTCGCATTTTTTGAATTTAGCGTATAGTTGCTTATCTCTTAAGGTTTTGTAGCACAATCCTCAAATGCTCAGCATGCTCAAACTCATCTCGTGAATAGATCAGAATGTCATCAATGAATATAACAATGAATTTGTCTAAATACAGTCTAAAAATCCGATTCATCAAATCCATAAAAACTGCAAGAGCATTAGTCAATCTGAAATGCATAACAAGAAACTTATAGTGCCCGTACCTTGTTCTAAACGTAATTTTCAGTACATCTGAATCTTTAACCCTCAACTGATAATAGCCTGATCTCAAATCAATCTTCGAGAATTCTATTTCCCCTTTCAACTAATCAAACAAGTCATCTATTCTCGGCAAAGGATACTTGTTCTTTATCGTAGCTTTGTTAAGTTTTCGATAATCAATACACATTCTCATTGACCTATCTTTCTTCTTTACAAACAACACTAGCCCTCCCCAAGGCGAAAAAAACTAGGTCGTGCAAAACCTCTATCAGTTAACTATTGCAACTAAGCTTTCAATTCTTTCAATTCTGTCGGGGCCATTCTATATGGAGCTATAGATATTGGTGATGTTCCCGGTGCTAACTCAATAGCAAACTCAACCTCTCTAATCGGTGGTAACCTCAATAATTCTTCTGGAAACACATCTGAATACTCACAAATAATTGAAACTGATTCAATCTTACATTCAGACACTTTTGTATCCAAAACATAAGCAAGATAAGCTTCGCAACCTTTTCGCACACATCTCTAAGCTGACATAGACGAATCACAGCAAGCAATCCACTCGACTCATTAGATTCAATTCGAAGGATTTCACTATTTTGACATTTCAATTCAATTGTCTTCCGTCTACAATTCACAATAGCGTCATGTAGCGTCAAGCAATCCATACCCAGAATTACATTGAACTCATCAAATGGTAATAGCATCAAATTAGCTATAAAACAGTAACCCCAAATCATTAAAGGAAAGTTCTTGCAAACTTTATCAACTAGAACATATTTGCTTAAGGGGTTCGATACTTTAATCACAAAATCAGTAGACTCAATAGGCAAATCTTACTAGACACCAAATTCATACAAATATACGAATGAGTTGACCCAGGATCAATCAAAGCAATAACATTACTTTCATAAAGAGAAAATGTACCAGCGATAACATCGGATGATGACGCATCTTCGCGAACGCGAATCGCGTAGGCTCTAGCAGGTGCTCTGGCCTCTGATCTCACTGTAGAATGTCTCATAATATCACGATTACCACTCATACTTCCATTGTTTCGGGTTGGTCTCCCTCTAGCAACTATGTTGCTTGAACTTGCATTTTGAGATGCATCTTTCTCATTTAACTCAGGACAAGTCCGAATAAAGTGATCTTACAAGCCAAATTTGAAACAAGACCGGTTATTCATTCTACATTCACCAGGATGACGTCTTTCGTATCTTTGACATTCAGGCCTATTATTTCTCACATTGCCAACACTCGATATTGATATAACTTAACCTTGAGGACTTGAGTATTGGTTTCCACGATCTCTACTCGAATACACGATTAAAACATTTGAACGAGTGTAAAAATCTCTTGATTTCTTTGACAAAGATTGATATGGCTTATTCATTGATCTTTTCCTCAAATCTCTAGCCTCAAAGTCAACTTTTGTCTTTTCTTTGCCAAGTTCTTTGGCTTTACAGGCTCTGTCAACAAGTACAACAAATTATTTCAACTCTAGAATCCCGACTAGCAATCTGATGTCTTCATTTAACCTATCTTCAAATATTTTACACATGATTGCCTTGGTAGAATCACACTCTTGAGCATATTTACTGAGTCTAACAAACTCTCACTCATATTCAATCACAGACATCCGGCCCTGTTTCAATTTTAGGAACTTTTTTCACTTTTGATCAATAAACCATTGACTGATGATGTATTTCTTCTTGAAGTCATCTTGAAAGAAATCTCAGATAACTCTTTCTCTTGGCACCACTGACACTAGAGTATTCCACCACTAATACGCGGTATCCCTCAAAACTGAAACAACACATTTTAAGCACTCTGTCGGGGTGCACGAAAGTTCATCAAACACTCAAATTGTATTTTCAAGCCTAAACTCAGCTCTCTCAGGATTTTCGTCAACATCAGCTCTAAACTCTTCAGCTCCGTGTTTTTAAATCTTATCAACTGGCGGCTTTACATCTTGCAGGACTACACGAACCAGTTGGGGATTAGGTAGGGGTAGAGGTTTTTGAGCAACCAGATTTGTCCAAACATACTCAGTAAACCACTCATTCATCATCTAGAAGACTGCTTCTTTAGCCTCTCCTCCCTGGCTACCCAATACGGGTCTCAATTTTGACTGTGCTACTCTGTGAACGGAGGCAGGCCCATTACTTTCAACATTATCAGCTATAGCTCGATTAGTATCCATTTACTATATGAAAACACAGTTTAAATTGTCAGGAGTCATCACACTATCATAGGTTATATATGGCATGTATAGCTAAACTCTCACACACGCTATGCTAGTCCAAGATCGACTAAACCGTAGCTCTAATACCAATAACTGTAACACTCCTCACCCATATTCAACGTTGGAATAGGGTTACGAAGCATTACCGAACATATTATACATTTACACATACATTCCACATACAATTTCAAATTTCATTTAATCTTCAATAAATAACATGCATTCAAGGTGGTTTGGGACTAAACCAATAACTTTAGAAACTTTTGAAACTCATAGACTCAAAAAAACGGGACACACGCCCGTGTAGCCTGGCCATGTCTCCCATACAGTCAAAGACACGCCCGTGTCGCAGGCCTTGTGGATATTTGAAATAAGAGCACATGGTCTTTTCCCAGCCCGTGTCTGACCCAGTGTAACTCTCTGACTTGGGTCACATGGCCAACACACATGCTTGTGTGGCTAGCTCGTGTGCCAGGCCGTGTGGTAAACCATGCCAATCCTGTAGGGTATACTGACTTAAGCCATATGGCCAAGTCACACGCCTGTGTGTGAGGCCGTGTGGAGCATACTGACTTGGTTTTTAATTCTATACCAGGGGACACACGGCCATGCAACATAAACTTGTGTCACACACTACTGAGACACACGCCTACGTCTCTGCCTTTGTGGACAAATATAGGCTATTTACCAAGCCATTTTGCCACCCAAATTGCATGTACCTACACAAAACTCAAATGGCACAAAACATAGCATATATAGGCATTCATACCAACTCAATCAAACCTATTTCATGCTAACTCAATATCATTATCCACAAAACAATCAAGTCACAAAATAGGTCAATCCATTTATACCAAATTCACATATACTTTTCAACTAATTAAACAATTTCAAACATGCATCATTTGGCTCAAGATTTACAAACATATATCTTCTCTAATATCAACCACCATACCTATTATCAATAAGCATCACAAAACCAACCTCAATCGCATAACAAAAACCATATGCACACATACATATATACACAACCAAACCAACCAAATTAAGCCAACTTTCATGGCTATATATACAAACCAAACCATAGACATTTACAAGTCAAACCAAATGGATAAATTCATCGACAACTTATATACCAAAGTGACAAAAGTTTTTATACATGCCATATATTCCAAAACAGAGATTCAAAAGTACCAAAATGATAGCTTAATAGTGTGATCAAGTCTCCGATGATCCCCGAGTCCAAGCTAGCTTTAAAATCACTATAAGACACGAAAGAATAAACAAAGTAAGCTTTACAACTTAGTAAGCTCGTATGAAAATGATAAGCAAAACTTATCACTTATTAACCATTCAACTTGTAAATATAACATGCTACAAAACATTTAAACACAATTTTTTTGTGTTTTTAATCACATAACTAATCATGTATTCACAACTTTAATTTATCCGATGCTTATACAGTTCTCCGTACATACCTGTATCGACACATATCTATTTCTCACCATTTCACATCTTCAATATATCCGTTGAACCATTTAGAATAAAATCAGATACTTGAGAATCTCGCACCAAAGTGCCACATACATAGCCAATGCTTTCTCAATCTCATATCACATATATTCTCACTCTCGAGCTATCAACTGGCCTGCTCACACAAGCTGTGGGTCAAGATGTAGCTACATGGTGCTGCTCACACAAGTTGTCAAGTAACCGCAACACATGCCAGTATACTCAGCCACCGGTAGGATGTACAAGACCAGCACCCGGATCACACAATCACAATAACCACTAATGACATGTCAGTTGTATCCTAATCTATTCCTAAGGTTCAATCGGGATGTCCAATGCTAAATCGTCTTCGAATCATTGTCGAATATAACCATAGTCTCATATTCATAGTTTATGAAATATCAAAGCTTTGAAAAATATATTCACAATGAAACTTATTACATTTGAACTTACATCGGATGTAAAAACGGTGAAATTGGTCGATTAGTCGAGTACTTTGTTCTTCCCCCGATCTAGATCCAAATTTCACTTTTCTTGATCTATATATAATAAAAATTAACTTATTTAATTGTCTTTCTATTCAATTTAGTTCAAAAATTCACATTAAGGCACTTTTGCACTTTTGCCCTAAGTATTTCATAATTTTTACAATTTAGTCCTTATTTCATAAAATCACAAATTCATGCAATTTCACCCAAACCCATGCTAACCGAATTTTCCTAATACTCATATCAGCCTATATTTTTCATTTATTTCAATTTTAACCACAAAGTTTTCACATTTCACAATTCAATCCCTTATTTGCATCTTCACTAAAAATCACTTCATAAAACTTGTATTACTATTATTAAAGATTCATAATCTATCATCAAAAATCAAAATACTCATATATTCATCAATGGAAAACCCTAAACCTTTAACAGTTTTGCAAAATAGTTCCTGGGCTAGCTAGAATAAGCTGCAACGATCTCAAAAACATAGAAATCATTAAAAACGAAACAAAAATCATACCTAATTGAAGGAATAGAAGATAGCTGAATCCCTAGCCCTATTTTCTCAAGATGAATCGATTTGGGGAAGATGAAATGAATGAATAACTCATTTGGTTTTATTTAATTTACCTTTAATTACCAATTTGCTTATTTAACCTTTAAAACATTTATTAATTACACCATATGCCATGCCACTATCATCCATTATGTTATAAAAGGGCTAATATCCACATAAGACTTTAAAGTTCTATAGCTATTAGGCACCTTTAGCTAATAGAACACAAGTTTTATGTTTTACGTGATTTAGTCCTTTTTATCAAATTAAGCATTTAAACGATAAAATTTCTTAACGAAATTTTCACACAATCATACTATCATGCTGTAAATATTAAAATAATAATAAAATAATTATTTCAACCTCGAATTTGTGGTCTCAAAACCACTGTTCTAATTTGACTAAAAATGGGTTGTTACAACTAGTTTAATCTGCTACACCAAATTACGGTAGATCAATTTTCTCATTTCCATTTAGACTAAGTACAAATTTAGGTCCGTCTATTAGTATAGGTTGTCTTTCTTTATTAAGATCCAACCACGTATTGCTGCTTAATATTAGTTACACATTAGACAACCAGTGAGCAACATTTGCTTCCATTTTGTTTTGCGTGTAAAGAACTTGTGAGGACAATATAAAAAGTATTATGTAATTTATGAATAATTTTATTAACCAATCTATTCGAAAAATTACAAGTGCACTTAGACGAAAATATCACACTTAGAGCACCAGATCCAACATGTCGGGTCGTTGCCAACCATCGCAGTTGACCACAGCTGGCCACCACCGACCACCATCATCGGCCACCTCCGTCGGCCATTGCTATGAGCACTGCCGTATATCACCAACAACCTCCTACTATTGGACCATAATATGTTTCTCACTAGTTTATTTGTGTCATCCCGATCGTCCTAAATGCATCTCGATTCTGCAGGTTCCATAAAAAATTATAAGTTACAAATTCCCATGTCCATTTTCGGCTCACAAAATTTATTCTAAAATAATAAAATTAAAACCTACTTGGAGATGATAGACCATGATCTAGAATATACATACCCGATAAATTAATAAATTACATTTAATTTTTTAGGAATCAAAACTTTGGCAAAATTATTTTATCAACATAATAATAAAAGAATAGTATAATTCATTCACATACATTCCCCTAAACATGAATACATTTACAAGAATGCCACTTCTTACAAAAATTAGTTACACATGAAGAAGAGAGAGAATTTTTGTTCGACTTATTGATTTGCCACAAATTACACTATTATTTACATCCTATTTTACACATTATTTTAGTTTGTTTAATAGTAAATCAAATCATCTTAGTATATATTAAGGTTTGTATGCTTAAAGTAGTAATTTATGATTTCTAGTAGTTTTTATTACATCTTAGATATCTAAATATGGCCTTGTAGGACAAATTGAGAGCTAAAGATGCATATTCAGGCCAAAACTGACGCCTATGTCGTAACAATAAAAACAGAAGCAAAAACAAGTCCTGGAGTGAAACTAATCCTTATGTCGTGACATCGGATCTGATGTTGCAACACCACAAGCCTATGTTGCAACACAGCTTCTACGCAGCCAAAAAATCCTTGCACGTAAAAGCTGCATTTTTTAGGAAAGTTAGGAGTATTTTTCTAATAGAACTCTAAGTATTTTAAGATAACTTAGGCACTTTAATCTTTTGAGTTTAGCCTATATAAAGGTCATTGTAATCAAGTTAAAAAGACAAAACTGAAGAATTCATTCTTAGGTTTTAGTTTTTTCTTAGTTTATTTTTTGTTCTTGTAATCAGAAGATCCTATTTCCAAAGTGTTACTTTCAAGAGCTGAGATTTTTGGGAGCCACGCTTTCATTGATAAATCTATGAGCATCTCTTTCTTTTATTCTACCCTCTATATTTCTTCTTTAACATTGCTAATTGAATATTTGTGTAGAGATTAGAATGAACTTATGCTTTATACATATTTCACATGTTTCAACTATTTTAATCTAATTGATTGATTGATAGGTAGAGTTCAATTTGGATTGGCTGGATCTAGTTAAGTGCAATTAAATCCTAAGAAGTCATCTACGTAATATTTAACCCGAAATCGGTATTTCCTACCAAGCATCACTCAGCAGATCAATGGTTAGGGAAGGAAGAACTTAAAGCCTAGGCTTGATGACCCTAGGAAGTCATATTAATGGGAATTAACCTGAAATTGTTATTTCCTATCAATGAAAACCTTACACTATCCTAGTGTGAATTGTGTCATCAAGAGGTGAAAGTTTTTGCTGACTAGTTAGGTTAGTAGAAGACTGAGAAGCCCTACTAGGTTAATTAGTAACCAACTATTTAGAACCCTACATCAATAATTAATCAGGTAAAACAATTGGATCTAAGCTAAAGGAACTCGCATAGTCAAAGCAAAGGATAGGAGAAGTTGATACATGAACTTAGGAGTAGATTTAGATTTAATTCAATTTATTTGGTTATTATTATTATCATCTCACTTCTAGATTAACAGAACTAATTCATGACTCCAGTAGATTACTAGTTATTTTAGATAATTAGCTTAATAGCAGTTTTTCTAAACTGCAATCACTAGGGTACAATCTTCAGAATACTTACCAAATGTTTCATAGTAAACAAACTATATTACAACCTAATTTGTATACTTGCGGAAGCCACCAAACGTTTATATTCGGTAGTAGTATTCACACTCTAGATGTTAGAACGCCTAGAAGGGATCAAATTGTTGGCACCATTACCAAGGATTGCGATGATGAAAATATTAATCAAAAGACAAATGAGCTAGATAGTGTACTAATTTTTATATTCATTAATTGTGTTATTTTTCTCAAATTTTTTATTTACCTTATTGACTAGAATATTTAGTCATGGAGAAATTTGATTATAGTTGGTTTAATGATGACAAGACTTTTGGACGTCATAATGGGTTGGTAGAATAGAGCCTCGACAAACCAATGGAGCGATGATAGCGAAGGTGGAGAAACTAAATATGAACCTTTGTTTGAGTCACACAACCAAGGGAATGATATGCTCAAACATTCAGACGAGCTCTTTTGTGGTTTGTATAAGATGCCCTCATGCAAATTTGCTTTGTCGTCCAACTCTGAGCTGTTATCAAAAATGTTAAACATGGGAGCACAATTGTGGAATGTAACACACTTAACCCGTAATCGTCTCTGGAATAGGGTTATAGAGCATTACTGCAAAAACATAACATAAACACATACATTTCTAAACATTAATGTAAACATAGCATAATCCATACATATGCATATCATCCCTTAATGAAGCCCTCGAGAACATAGAAACATTTTAGAAATAATTTGAGACTAAATCGAAAACATTTAGAACATTGAGGAAAAGGTTAGAAATTTTAAACTGCAAGGGTCACACGGTTGTGTGGCCAGGCTGTGTGACTCATATGGCTGAGACACACACTCGTGTCTTAGGCCGTTTAATAATCAAATTAAGGACACACAGCCATGTCCCAGCCCATGTTCGTGCTCGTGTAACTCTATCAGTTGGGCTACACAGCCAAGTCACACGCCTATGTGCCAGGCCGTGTAACACTCGAAATGGCCTCACACGCCAATGTGCCAAGCCGTGTGCTAAGTCGTGTAACTGCCTGACTTGTAGCCTTTAAAACCTATAGGGGAGACACAGCCGTGTTGCATGGCCGTGTGTCACACATGGCTGAGACACATGCTCGTGTCTTAGGCCGTGTGGACATGAAATTGGCCAAAATCAAGCCATTTCCATCACCTAATCCATGCATGTACTACAAGCCATTTGTACCCTTGTCCAAAGCATCAAAACACACCAAAACATGCATAAAATGACCAATTCACTATACCATTATTCCATCCAACCAATATGCCAATAAAGCTCCTCAATCACAATTCTACAAACATATCTAAACATATGCAAAATTGACCATATCTCATTTATATCCAACTAGCTCATTTCTAATTCAAAACATAACCTAACTTGATCACATTGCAAACCTACCATCATTTACCAATTTGGTCATTAAAACATGCATCAACTTAACCATATTAACACCCAACCATAAGGTATCAAAAGTACCAAAAGTACCACAATTTCAAAGTAACATTTACATGCCAAAAATATCAACTAGCCATTAAACATAAGTCCACCTATACATACCATTATAACCTTAGAAAAAACATCAAAAACTACTGATATATTCACTGGATAGTGTGATAGGTCCTCGAAGAGCTTCCAAACTGATCGAGCTTCTAATAATCTATAAAACATAGGAAAGAAAACTACATAAGCACATAATGCTAAGTAAGTTCATAAATCATGAACACAACTTACCATTTCAATGTACAACCTTATAATTTAAACATGCTTCATTCTAGCATAAGCTTGGCACAAGCCTAAGCATCATCAATAACCTATGCTAGTACTTTAACATAAACTCAATAAAATTATCACTTGGTAAGGTAGATTACATGAACATAGTGCCATTGAATTCATACTTCCCATAAACATAAATATGCATACATTGATCATTATCATTTCATACCCTTCCTTAAGTTCACAACATAGTATATTGGAACACTTACCATTCCATCCCTTTACATGCTCATTGAACCACTTAGAATAATATCAGATACATGGAAAAGCTCACACAAAATGTGCTAAACATATGGTCAAAACCATTCCTTTTTCTTTTCCTTTACATCATTGCTCACTCGAGCCATAAAATGGGTCTACTCACACAATCTGACAGTCAAAATGTAAGTACATGGTGTTGTTCACACAAGCTGGCAAGCATTCGCAACAAATGTAGGACCTCAGCCATCGGTAGGATATTTAAGACCAGCACCTGAAACATGGTAATCCTAATGACATGTCATTTGTATCCTATATATTCCTAAGGTCAAATAAGGTTCGATAGTCGCTGTAACATCGTAGGATTCTCTTCATTTCATTATGTGATATATAGCACAATAACATAAATATTAAAATAACATTACAATGTTATTTAAACATACGAACTTGCCTTAATAATAAAGATGTCGAAACAAGATCAACTAATCTAAGGCTTTAGCTTTTCCTCGATCGAGATCCGTACGAGGTTTATCTTGATCATGCAAGCAAAATGCAATGGTCGAGCTCTAACTATTCTCCCTTTGAATATTCAGTTGAAGAAGAAACAATATAGAGAAGATGATATCTTTTTCTTATTTAATTTTATCTTTATTTACCTTTTTACATTTTTAAACCTTTAAAAAATTCATAATTTCAACAAAACCAACCCATGAATTTCCACTAACTATATAAATGTTCCATTTACCATCTAAGTCCTCTTATTTTAAATTTTCACAGCTATTTGACCTTTAGCTACTAGAACTCTACTTCTACACCTTTTTCGATTTAGTCCTTTTTACTTAATTAAGCATGAAAACGATAAAATTTCTTAACAAAAATTTTAAACGATCTTACTAATAAACCATAGACATTAAAATAATAATAAAATAAATATTTACTTGTAAAATTTGTGGTCTCGAAACCACTATTTTGATTTCACTAAAAACAGGTTGTTACATGGAAAATGCTTTAAGAAATATCTGAGGTGCTACCTCTAGGGGAAGATGTCATGCATGATGTTCCCCACCTTGATCCTGAGGACCCCCACATTATTGTTAACCACCCTGGACTAGACAATAGTAGTCAGCAAGAGTTTGCAATCGGAGATCATGGAGATGAACTGAATATAGTTAAAGCGGTCTCCGATCCAATTCACGAAGAAACAGACATAATTGTAGATGTAACCACTAACATGGAGTTTAAACCTATCTTGAACGAAAGTGTAGAAGAGCCCATAAATTTTCTAGCCATAGCAGAGAATGTGCTAGCCGAAGAGGTCGATGAATTCAATTCATTCTCATCCAACAAGGGCAATAAAGCTCGAGTGACCAAAACTTCACGTGACATGGAGGGGAGGAAGCTTGAGGTAATAATACCATAGAAAACAATTGGTGGTTGGGTCAAATTTGGTACCAAATGGTTGGTTCATATATATCGACTGCAAAACAAATGTCAAACCAAAGTGTCGAGAACCAGCTAGAAGTTCTTCTATAGTGGCAACACAGATCATCCCTATTTTTTAAAAGGTATAATGCTAAAAATAGACCCTAACATTTGGTTATTTGGTCACTTTGGCCCTTTATGTTTATTTTGGAGTACTTTAACCCTAACTTTTTTTTGTCAAATTGGTCTATTTTTAACGGATATGCTAACATGGCCGTTAGTTGACTAATGATCAATATTAACCATTGAGGTGGTGGTCCAAATATAATTAAATGTTGATGTGGCATATAAGACAAAATAGTGCCACATCAGTAAATAATTTTAAAATTATTAAAATTATTTTAAATTCACCATCATCATTACCGTTTCTTCTTCTCTATTGTTTAACTTCTCTATCCCTCCCACAATCCCAACCACCTTTTGCCACCCCATCCACGAAGTCAACCACCACCATATCATATCTTCATTACTCACCCAAATGTAGCATGGTCATGTAAACAAAAAATAAAACCCCAAGATTTAAAAGAAAAAAAGGAGTTTCCCCTCTTTCACATAATCAATTGATTTAACAAAAAAAAAAAGGGTTGTTTTATTTTAAAATTTTTGGGTTTCTGTTTTTAAATTTCTTAGGGAGTTTCTATTTTTAAACTTTTAGGTTTTTAGGTGTCCGTTCGACAATGACCAATGAATTTGATGGAAATGAGTCGAGTTTAGTTGCTAAACGGACGCTAGATTTTTATTCAATGACCAAGGAAGTTGATAGGATTGGTGAATATCATAACAAAGAGATGGCAATTAGGTGTTTGGAATAGGAGTCAAACAAGAAATGACTTAGTTTTGATGAAATGAGGAGTAAAGAAATGAAAAAGAAAAAGAAAGCGACAAGAGTCGACAATTGAGATATCTTCATGTTACCTGAAAGAAGAACAACAAAGATACAAACAAATACTCTTCAAATCTTACCTTGAAATTAGGAGTTAATGTCTTTTGATCTCCTTCTTAGACTGTCTGATTGACTCGGTTCAGAGGTATGGTGTTCTTCATAGTATTGGCACCAAACCCACAGTCTGAATTTGGAAGGAGACCACTAGAGGCTCCGGTTCTATTAGATGTGTTTCCTTTACGTGTTTTATTTTCTCTTAATGATTTTTCTCTAATTTTTTCTTCTTTCTTTTCTGACTTATTTTCTATTTTGCTTTTCAAACTTCTGATTCAAAGCTTTTTATTTTTACTGAGTACTAGGGATTTGGGTTGTAAGGGCTTTAGGTACGGTTATTCAAGGGTGCACAGTGGTGTTGATAGGGTTATGTTTAGGTTGGTTTATGGTGGATGTTATCGGAAAGGAAGTTGAGGCTCAAGGATGGATTTTGAGGTTTTCAAAGAAACAATGGGGAAGAAGAAACTATGGAAAGAAGAAGCAATATAGAAGAAGATCGGAGAAGGCAATGATGATGGTGAGCGATGGAAAGAAACTGTGGAAATTAGAAATTATATACATTTAATAATTTTATATTTCAAAAAACTAACATAATAATTTTATATTTAAAAAATAATAATTTTAAAATTGTTTACTGACATGGCATGTAAGACAAAATAGTGTCATGTCAACATTTAATTATATTTGCTCAGCCACATCAGTGGTTAATGTTGACTGTTAGTCAACTAATGGCCATGTCAACATATCCGTTAAAAATAGACCAATTTGACAACAAAAAGTTTAGGGGTTAAAGTGCTCCAAAAAAACATAATGGGCCAAAGTGACCAAACAGCCAAACGTTAGCCATATTTGTCATTATGTCCTTTTAAAGAACTTCTATTTTCTGTTTTATTTGTTTTGTTTATTTATTCATTTATTTTATTTCTAGTTTTTAATATTAATTTTATTTGAATTTAGTTGTTTTTCCAGAGCAAGTGTAGATACCATGGAGTAACAGAATCGAGAAATCGAAAAAGCTAGGAACATTGCATCCTGATGTCGTGACATTCATAATAGAATGCCACATCACAATATTGAAGGGCCAAGTTCATCCGAATTTCTTGATTTAGACATTTTTTTCCATTATCAACACTTCGTTTTCTTTTTTCTTTTCCCATTTTATCTTATATTTCATATTTCTTGTCATAGTATTTTATTCTAGGTACTTTTTCATCTGTTTGCAACACACGGAGTTTGAGACTATCACAAAAATAAGGAATCGACCCTTCAGGAAAGTTTCTTTGTTTATGTTTATTTTTTTTTTACATCAAGGATAATGTATTGTCTAAAGTGTAGGGGAAGGGACCCACTAACTTCCATTCACTATGTTGCATCCAATAAGTAGGTGTTCTACACCTTCTACCATATAAAACCTCAAATGGAAACATTTTCAAACTGGCAAGAAAATTGTTATTATATGCACACTCAACCAAAGGAACATACCTTTCCCAATTCAATCCAAAATCAATTACAAAGCTTCTCAACATATCTTTCAAAACTTGAATAACTCTTTCAAACTGACCATTAACTTCAGGATGAAATGCAGTACTAAATTGTAGCTTAATTCCAAAAGATCTCTGTAACTGATTCCAAAACCTCGAGGTAAACCTTTGATCTCTATCAGACACTATGGAAGAAGGAATTCCATGAAGGCAAACTATCTTAGCAATATAAAGTTCAGCTAACTTTTCCATTGAATAAGTAGTATTCACAGGAAGAAAATGAGTTGAATTTGTAAGTTGATTACTATTACCCATATCGATTTCTTCTTAAAAGGACTAAGAGGCAAACCTGATACGAAATCCATAGTAATCTTATCCAATTTCCATTCTAGAATTTCTAAAGGATACAACTTACCTGAAGGAACCTGATGTTTAGCTTTGACTTTACAACAAGCCAAAAAAGTTGAAACATGCTCTGCAATTTCCCTTTTCATATCAGGCCACCAATATGAGCTTTTTAGATCTTTATAAATTTTGATTCTTCCAGGATGATCTGAAAAGGGTCTCTGATGAGCTTCTCTTAACATCTCATTTGTTAACCCATTCCCAACAGGTACAAACATTGTATTCATGAATTTTAACTCACCATCATTTTCTAGACTGAATTTTTTTGTTTTGCCAAATATCATTCTCTACTTAAACATTTCACATTAAACATTTTTCACTTCCTCTTCTAATTTCTGAGAAAGAAAGGTTGTCTTTACCATTAACTCTACTAGCAAAGATCTATTATCAAACATACTCACTTTTTCTCGAAGAGACAATAAGGTTGCCACAGTTTTTCTACTCAAAGATATTTGCCTTCCCTGGATGGTATTCAATGGTCAAATCATAATCTTTCAATAGCTCTAACCATCTTCTTTGGTGCAAATTCAAATCCTTCTAAGTTATCAAATACTTTAAACTTTTGTGATCAAACAATATATGACACTTCTCTCCGTACAAATAATGTCTCCAGATCTTCAATGCTATCACCACTACTATCAATTCCAAATCATGGGTTGGATAGTTTCAATCATGAGGTTTAAGCTAACATGATGCATAAGCTCTAACCTTTTCTTTCTGTATGAGCACACATCCTAACCCTTTCAAAAATGCATCAGTGTAAACTGTATACTCTATCCCAGACTCTAGTTGTGCCAACACTAGAGCTTTAGTCAAAATTGTCTTTAATTTCTCCAAACTCTGTTGACATTCATTAATCCACTAAAGCTTTTCTTTTTGTTTTCCAATAATCTAGTCAAAGGTGATGCTATCATAGAAAAACCCTTCACAAATCTTTTGTAATAACTAATAAATCCAAGAAAACTACAAATTTTAAATACATTTTTGGGTGCATTCCATTCAAGAACTGCCTTTACCTTGGCGGGGTCAACTTTAATACCATCAGCAGAAATAACATGCCCCAGAAACTATACACCTCGAATCCAAAACTTGCATTTACTAAACTTAGCATACAATTGACTATCAAGTAGAGTTCCCAACACAGTTTTCAGTTGTTTCTCATTATTAGTCTCATTCTTAGAGTAAACTAATATGTCACCAATAAAAACCACTACGAACTAATCTAAATATGGCTAACATACCCTATTCATCAAATCCATAAATATAGCAAGCGCATTTGTCAACCCAAAAAGCATTACCAAAAATTCATAGTGACCATACATTGATCGAAAAGCTGTCTTAGGCATATCATCACCCTTAATCTTTACTTGGTAATATCAAAATCTCAAATCAATTTTGGAGAAATAGTAGCCCCACTTAAATGATCAAATAAATCTTCAATATCAAAAAATGATACTTATTCTTTATTGTGACTTTATTCAACTGGTGGTAACCTATACATTGGTGCATAGTTCTATCTTTCTTCTTCACAAATAGAATTGGTGTACCCCACGGTGACACACTTGGTCTAATAAAACCCTTATTCAAAAGATCTTGCAACTTCTCTTTGAACTCTTTAAGCTCCAATGGTGCCATCATGTATGGAGCACAACAATTAGGTATTGTTCCTGTTCAATCAAAAACTCTACCTCTCTTTTAGGAGGCATTCCAAGAAGTTCCCTAGGAAACACATTTACAAATTCTCTTCCTGTAGGGACTTGGCTAACTTTTTTTCTTGATTTAGATGAATCCGTGATATAATCCAGATAAGCATCTACACCTTAAATAATCAGTTTTCTGGTGGACAATGAAGTAATTATCATGTTCGCCAATCCAATTTGTAAACCAAGCATCATCACTTCTTTACCCTCAACATTTCTCAAGCGTACACTTTTAGTTCGATAATCAACCATAGCATTTTGTCTTGTCAACTAATCTGACCCCAAGACTACATCAAACGCATGAAAACTTAACAACAACAAATCTGCTAGAAACGTATACTCACCAAAAATTAATAGACAATTTCTTATCCACTTATTCACTACAGTACTCTAACCCAAGGGATTTGTTACTAGCACATTTGTTTCAGAGTATCCTACCTCAAGATTAAGACCCTCTATAACCTTAGTACAGACATAAAATAAGTAGACCATGGATCAATCAAAACATAAATATTGTTTCCAAAAACAATTACCAGCTATTACTTCAGGCATTTTAGCATCTTCCTTAGCATCATCACATAAGCTCTTGCTGATACTCCAAAACTTGGCTTACTAAAATTTTTTCCTCTATGTTCCTTGTACTAAACCAGATTTCGTTGCCATTCCAGATCTACTCTTATGTTGAATCTTTTGAAGACTTCTGACTAATCGTTCAGTGCTTACTTCAATCTTAGATAAACAATCCTTAACCATATGATCTCTGGACTCATATCCAAAACATGCCCCTAGGCGCTTCCTACATTCACCACCATGATTCCTACCACAATATTCACAATCAATTCTCACCATTCTAAAATAACTAGAACTTGCCATATAAGCAATTGGTCGATTGAATCCTTCACGTTTGAAACTTGTGGTCTGTGAATCTTTTCTCGAAAATGAAAAGGTTTGATCTTTAGGCTTCTTAAAACCTACTGGTGATGGAAGACTTGACCCACCTCTCTTTATTCTTTCCCTTTCAAAATTCTTACTTCTGTCTCTAATGGTCAATTCCATCTTATGGGCTTTTGTTGTCATTGTTGTAAGAGTTTTACATTCAGCCATTGCTACCAATGCATGAATTTCATCCCTTAGTCCCTATTCAAATTTATCACACATTTCTTTTTCAGACTGAAACATGTTTTTTGCATATTGACTAAGTCTGAGAAATTCCCTTTCATATTCCATAATTTCCATTCTCCCTTGCCTCAAATACAAAAAATCCTTCTTCATCTTTTCAACATACATCTAATTAACATATCTTTCTCTAAACTTTTCCAGAAGAAGTCTCAACCAATCATTAGCTCAAGAGTCACACTAACCAAGGTTTCCCACCATTAATAAGTTTTTTCTTCTAACAACGATATAACACATCGAAAACTATCCTCAAAAGTACATTTTAGTTATTTTATTACCCTACAAAGACAAGATAACCACTGCTTAGCCACAGTGGGATCATCACCTTTAACACCAAGGAACTCATTGGCACCACTTTTCTAGATTTATCTTACAAGGTCAACTTTAGGTGGAGTCATAATAGGTACTAAAGGTGCAGGGTCTGCTGGACGAACCACCTTAAACTGTGGTTGCGGTAGTTATTATTGTTAAGGCTTTTGATTGTTTCCCATAAACTGATCGAATAACTATGTCATCATAGTGAGAAACACATTCCTAAATGCATTCTCTATAATTCCCATATTACTAGAAGTAGTAGCTTGTTCTTGCGTAGGCATATGACTGTCTATTTCCTCACTCATGGCTTCTCTAAAACCATTGGACATTTTCTTATTGTACTACAAAAGAAAATTTAACTCAGTTTAAAACACTAAAGACTAAGGCATAGGCGTACGATGCATGATTGAGTGTGACACAGCATCAGTTTTCCAAAAATCAGCTAAACCTTCGCTCTAAATGTGTTAGGCATGAGGTAAAAATATGTATAAATTATAGTTTATCAAATACCCCCACACTTAAGCATTTGCTTGTCCTCAAGCAAAACCCTCAACTCACAATCAAAATAAATTCTTCTTAACTTATAATTCCAATTAATAATATCTCAAACTAATCCATAAGTAATCATACATTAAGAATTTAATTGAAAGAACATCAAAGTTCCAAAATATTCCAAGTTGAGTATTTTATCATGAAAGCATAGGTGTCTCCTCTCATCTAAGCAATTACCTTCGACTCAAAATATCATAGAGTTTCACATCCTCACTAAAGATTCACTCAAATCACTCGAGGTGTTTAAGGACAATACATGAAACACTCAATAGTTAATAATGAAAAGTCATTACCATAGGCTTGCATGAAAATCAAATCTCCACCACTATATATTGAAATGAACATCAATCAAAAGGTCTTTAAAGGGTTGTAACGTGGCTTTGGTTAGGGGGTGTGGTCACAGGATGAAAGAAAAGGTTAGAATCGAGATTGAATTGGAAAATTGCCTAACTAGTAAAAGTAATTAAACATCAATTGAGTACAAGTGAGCTTCTTCTCAGAAGATGGAATTTAGATAGTATGGCTCAACAATACCGAATTACTACTAATATGTAAGTATGATTTCTTTTTTTTAAGAGCAACTCAAATACATAGAAGAGCAAAGCATAGCTAAGCAATTAATTCAAATCAAATCTCGACAAAAATAGGGATCAAATTAGGGGATTTCAATAATAACGGTTTATGGGTTAATATTGAGGGTAAATCAATTAATGGCTTGTTAGGCTCAAAGGGGTTTACTAAGGGTTAATTATAAAGGTAGGCTTTTGTGGAGTGAGTGGGTTAAACCTAAGTGCCTTTATCATTTTGACATATCAAATTAAATGGTGTGGTATTGACATGCATAGTTAAACAAGTTCTAGAAACAATTCAATACTGACGCACTCAAAGCAACAATAAAAGTGAGCATGAAAGAAATAATAGATGCTCTAAAGGCTCAAAATCTTACGAACATTACGAATTTTTTATGTTTATATTCTGTGAATTTCAACTCAAGATAATACCTAAACTTGGGAGAAACAACCTATAAAATTTTAAATTCAAAAGTCAACTTATCATGCTTGATTCTTTAATATCTTAAAGTCTAAACAATCAATGCATGAATGCCTAAGTTTTAATTCAAGACATATCAATAAAAATCATAAGTTAATTACAATGCATTCTAATAGTGATATGAGTGATTTACGTGAGAATAAGACATAATTCAGGGATTTCTAATGATGATATAAAAGACCCCCCACACTTAAGATGTACATTGCCCTCAATGTACAAAGGTAGATATATTGAAAAAGATAGATTGATAATCATAAGATAGGGAGAGAAGTGAAACTTCCTGAATGATGAATGAATTCCTTGAACTAGAGTTTTGGAGAATAATCGGCGTGAGAGTGGAGGAGGATACTCCAGTGGTGGTAGAGGTTCATTACTCCATAAGTCCTACGCCAAAAGAATATTATATTTGGTGGTAGCTATGGTTATGGTCGAATAGGACATGGTAGTCATGGAGAACCTTTCCCGGTGGAGTTTTTAGTTCCTATGCGACGATGAGATTTGGAGCTCTTTATAACTATGAGAGAATCAGGAACTATAAGGAAGCATAATTACTCGTAATGAAATAACTGAAATTGAAAATTGTAAAAACTCAAGATAAAATAGTATAAATAAGAAATAAAAAGTAATTTCAAAATATAAAGATAAAGCTAAGATAGATAATAAGTGTTTATAGAGAAATTGGGGCACACGGCCGTGGGGCATGCCTGTTTGCCTCCATTTCAGCCCGTGCATTTTGTCCTTTTTGAAATTGGGCTCATCGGTGTACTCGACCATGTTGGACGACCACGTCAATCTTTGTTCCCTTCTCCCACGCCCGTGTAAAATTGATAGGTTTTCCCACGGTTTCAAAACACAGGCGTATCGCACGCCCGTGTTATTTTGGCAATTTCGCCCACGGCCATGTTGCACGGCTGTGGCAACTTATCACATCCCGTGTTGGGGAAGAAATTTTTGCCCTATTTTTACACGACCGTATCGCACGGTCGTTCTACATCCCGTGGTATGTGTACGGCCTCCAGTACGCCTATGTTCCTGGCCGTGTGGTTCTAAAAATCTTGTGTTCAGTGACTCAGTTAGTTAATTAAATGTTAAAGACTAAAATTTAAAGAAGTGCTCGGGGTGCTTCCCAAGAAGCGCTTGTTTATACTCTAAGCTTGACTATACATTGTATGTGTATTTAGGTAACTTCATGGAGCCATAGCTCCTCTTTATCGTCTTTGAAATTCTCACTATTATACATTTTGAGACGATGTCCATTTACCTTAAAAGTGCCTTGTGATGGATGACTTACCTCTACTATACCATATGGAAACACAGTTTGAACTACGAAAGGACCTGACCATTGTGATTTAAGCTTTCCAGGAAACAATTTGAGCCCCGAGTTATATAACAGGAAAAGATCTCCAACTTCAAATTGCCTTCGTTGCTTCAAACGAGCGTCGTGGTAGCGCTTCTTCGCTTCCTTATATAAGCACCAATTTTCATATGCATTGGCTCGCCACTCATCTAATTTGTTCAACTGCATCAAACTGTTTTCACCTGCGTGTTCGGGGTCAAGGTTTAGAAATTTTATGGCCCAGAATGCTTTGTGTTCCAACTCAAACGGTAGGTGACAACTTTTCCCATAAACAAGTCTGTAAGGTGATGTTCCTATGGGAGTCTTAAAAGCAGTTCTATAAGCCCATAAAGCATCATCTACTTTCATCGCCCAATCCTTCCTGTTTAATTCTACTATCTTTTCTAGGATACGTTTAAGCTCTTAGTTCACTACTTCGACTTGGCCACTAGTTTGAGGGTGATAAGGGGTAGCTATTCTGTGATGAACTCCGTATTTCCTGAGGGTTTTTTCAAATTGGGCATTACAAAAATGAGTACCCCTATCACTGATAATTGCTCTAGGTTACCAAATCGAGAAAAAAGTTTCTTAAGGAATCGTACTACTACTCTAGCATTATTAGTAGGTAAAGCTTGGGCTTCAACCCATTTGGAAATATAATCAATAGCTACTAAGATGTATTTATTCCTAAATAAACTAGGGAATGGACCCATGAAGTCAATACCCCAAACATCAAATATTTCACATAATAGCATACATGTCTGAGGCATTTCATCACGTTTGGATATATTACCTGTCCTTTGACATTTTTCACAAGAAGTAACATACCTGTTGGCGTCTTTCAATAGAGTGGGCCAATAAAAACCTGATTCGAGGACTTTATGTGCAGTCTTATTTCCACCGTAATGTCCTCCAGCCGGTCCTGAGTGGCAATGTTCCAAGATTTTCCATGCTTTTGTCCTTGTAACGCATCTCCTAATGATTTGATCTGCACATTTATGAAAAAGAAAAGGGTCTCCCCAGAAGTAGTTTTTCACATCAGTGAAGAATCGCTTCTTTTGCTGATGTGTCAACCCTTTTGGGATAATGTTAACAACTAAAAAATTTGCAATATCTGCAAACCAAGGTACCTCAGAATCAAATATAACAAAAAAATTTTCTTCAGGGAATGAATCATTTATTTCAATGTCATCTGGTTCTTTGGAACTTAGTTTTCAAGCCTGGAGAGATGGACAGCTGTAAGATTTTCAGCTCCTTTCTTATCTTTAATCTCTGAGTCAAATTCCTGCAATAATAAGATCCATCGAATGATTCGAGGTTTTGCATCAGTTTTAGTCAAAAGGTGGCAAAGAACGGAATGGTCAGTATAAACGACAACTTTAGACAATATTAAATATGGCCTAAATTTATCGAATGCAAAAACCACAGCTAGTAGCTCTTTCTCCGTGGTGGTGTAGTTTTCTTATGCGGCTGTCAAAGTCCTGCTAGCATAATAGATAGGTTGAAAATGTTTATCTTTTCGCTATTCCAAAACTGCACCTACTGTAAAATCACTCGTATCGCACATTAGTTCAAAAGGTGAGTTCCAATCAAGTGCAATTATAATTGGAGCTTTAGTCAGTTAATCCTTTAAAGTATTAAATGCTTCTAAACACTCCTGATCGAAATTAAAAGGCACATCTTTTTCTAATAATTTAGTCAAAGGCTTAGCTATTTTAAAAAAGTCTTTAATAAATCTTCTATAAAACCCAACATGTCCTAAGAAACTTCTAATAGCCTTAACCGAATTAGGGGGAGGTAGTTTTTCAATGGTTTCAATTTTACTCAATGGTTTCAATTTTAGATTTATCAACCTCAATCCCTCTACTAAATTTTATGTCCTAACACAATACCTTCTTGAACAATAAAGTGACATTTTTCCCAGCTAAGCACAAGGTTTGTTTCCTCACATCTTATTAACACTCGTTTTAAATTTTCTAGGAAAAGATGGAAAGAGTTACCGAAAATCAAAAAATCATCCATAAATACCTTCATGACGTCTTCTATGAGTTCGTAAAAAATGGGCATCATGTAGCGCTGAAAAGTAGCAAGAGCATTATATAATCCAAAAAGCATTCTACGATAAGAAAACGTACAGTATGGACATGTAAATGTCGTGTTTTCTTGATCTTTAGGAGCTATTGAGATTTGGAAATAGCTAGAGAGTCCATCTAAAAAGAAGTAGTACATGTGTGTCCTGACAATCTTTCCAACATTTGGTCAATGAATGGAAGAGGAAAGTGGTATTTTCTCGTGGCATCATTAAGCTTCCTATAATCAATGCACCTCCTTGTTGGGATTAATTCATTCTTTTCATTTGCTACAACAGTCATGCCTTCTTTCTTAGGAACAACTTGCACTGGACTCACCCAAGAACTGTCAGAAATAGGATAAATAATTCAAGCATTTAGGAGTTTAACTACCTCAACTTTAACGACTTCCTTCATGTTGGGGTTCAATTGTATTTGGGCTTGCACGCATGGTTTATATTCATCTTCCATTAAAATTTTGTGGGTGCAAAAAGAAGGGCTGATCCCTTTAATGTCAAAAATTTTCCAAGCTATGGCCCTCTTATGCTCTCTTAATACTTGGAGTAATTCATCTTTCTCCTTGGGTTGCAATTTAGATGCAATAATTACCGGTAATGTGGAATTATTTCCAAGGAATGCATATTCCAAGTGATTCAGCAATTGTTCAAGTTCCAGTTTGGGAGGTTCGTCAATAGAGGGTTTTTGCTTAAGTTCATCTTTTACCTTAATTCCCTCATATTCTGCTAGTTTTGGGGAGGTTTCATTGGAGTTTAGTTCGGTTCCTATTTCAGAATCATAATCCATCCCTTCTCCTTGGGCGAGACACAGTTCCATCGTGTCCTTGTGTATGATTTCCTAAAAAGAATCTTGAGTAGCATGATCAATAGAGTCAATAAAAGAATATGAGTCATCATGTTCTCTAGAAAATCTCATGACATAATAAATTTTAAAAATAATCTCTTCATCACCTGCTCTAAGTACCAATTTACCGTCACCCACATCAATTACAGCTCTAGCAGTGGCTAAAAATAGCCGTAAGGCACCTCAACATCTTCTACCATGTCAAGCACAACAAAATCAACAGTAGATATAAATTTATCTACTTTTGCAAGTACGTCCACTGTGACAGCCTTAAAACGACCCTAGTCGAAATGTGGTTTCGGGACCACAAAACCAAGGCATAAAAATAATTTAATATTTATTTTATTGCCTATAATGTGTGTTAACTCATGTGTGATATTTTTTATGCTTTGATTTAGAATTATAGATGTGAATTTCACTAGAAAGGACCTAGTAATAAACTTTGAAAGTATGAGGGGAAATGTGTGATGACTAATTAAAGGATGCATGCAAAACAATGGACTTGCATGTCAAATTTCCCCCATAGCTAGTGGCCGCCATGACAAGGATTTATGGGCAAAAATCATGTCATGAAACATGTTTGGTAAATGGGTTATGATGGAAAGAATAAAATAAGGGGTATGGAATAAACAATTAATGTTAGTAGATGAGAAAAAAAAAAAGTGTCCATCTTCCTCCATAGCTTGGCGAATGTCCTAAAGGAAGAAAGAAAAATTTTGTTCATCTCTTTTCACTCTCTTGTTGGCCGAAAATACTAAGGTTAAGGAAGGAGTTTTGCTTCATACTTGGTTTGGAAGAGGATTAGGAAGAGGTTGGCTAAACTTGCATCAAGATTAAGGTATGTTTGAGGTTCATGCATGTTTTTAGTTGCTAGCTTAATGTTCTTGTTAGCCCATGGTTCAAATCCTTGTTATGTCATGGGAATGAAATTCGGCCAAAGTGAATGTGGTGTTAATGCCATTGCATGTTAAATGACAAGCTTGAAAGTGATACATGTGATGGAGGATTGAAGATTCTTAGATTTTCTTTTAGCATTTTTTTGAATGAGATACTAAGTTCTTTGTTTCACCATGACCAAATTGAAATGGTGTGGTGTTGTGGTATTCGCCATGATATATCCATAAGTATAATTCATGCATGTTGCATGGTAAGTAAGATTTAAGCTTTGGAAATGTGTATATATTTGGATATAAGCCACTTGAGAATTCGGCCCTTGCACCTACATGAATATATGTTTGCACATGATGGATTGGTATGACATATATACTAATTCAAAGTGTATATTTGCTTGTGATGATGTGTTGATTATGAAGTAAATAAGAGATGTGCAATGAATTACGATATGTAATGTGTTAGTAGTAAAATGTATGCTGTTTTTTTTGTGTGGTATTAAGTGTATATTCGCCACATGAGGGTAATTAGTGTGCATGCATTCGGTTTGAGGCAAGCATATTGATGCCTATTCTTGGCTTAGAAAATTCGCTAAGAGGAATATTAACTAATGTGTTGAGTTCGATTTATGATTTCGTACATATGCAACTTTGATGCCTAATGTATATAAGGGCCAAGTACTTTGAACTTCACGTTGATGTTTGAATGTATTGAATTGCTTGTTGTGATGTAAAAATGTGCATGACCATTGTGTATTTGAGCTAAAGGATGGCCATATGACCATTTACACTCCTTGTCATATTCGCCATAAGCTATCATGATGAGATTTTAATAAGTTAAATTTGTGTGAATTAGCTCAAGAGCAAAGGGAGCTAAATCCGATAAAGGAAGGAAAAAGTAGTTGAATAGCCGTCGAAATCGCTCGACAACATCCAAGGTAAGTCTTGAGTGATGACCCTACTTGAATTATATCAAAATTATGCTCCTTGTTTGTGTGGCCATTGAGCCGAAATAGTAAAGGTTGATAGATATTTTGTGTTAGAGCTTTAGTGTGAAAATGAACTATGGACGTGTCTTGAATATTGATATATATGTAAGTGAACATTGGAAATATATCCGGCTAAGACCCAAGGCATTCGTATGCGAGTTGATATATCGGGCTAAGACCAAGGCATTCGTATGCGAGTTGATATATCCGGGCTAAGACCAAGGCATTCGTGCGAAGTTGATATATCCGGCTAAGACCAAGGCCTTTGTGCAAGTCACCAAATCCGGGTTATGACCAAGGCAATCGTATGAGTCGCTATATCCGGTTAAATCCGAAAGTATGTGATTCGAAGTGAGCAATCTTGCTGTGAAAATTTCAGCTTATACACTTGTGAAAATTCCAGCAATGAGGTATGTTTGTATGTGCTTGTACTAATTGAATTCTTACAAGTAAGTATGCGCTAAGTTGATAAACGAGCTACCGGCCTTGGGCTAAGTTGTTCTTTTGTGTATGAACATAAGGGTCGGTGATGTGAAATAAGTATGAGTATGGGAATGTGAGTTAGTAAAGTGGTTTAATTAGCCATGTGAATAAAATACCTTAGTCAAAGCTGATTTCATTGCTTGAGACTTACTAAGCATTAAAATGCTTACCCGTTGTTTTGCTCTCTGTTTTATAGGTTTCGCTCGTTAGCTATCGGATTCGGGATCAAAGAAGTCGAAGTCATCCACACTATCGAAGCCCCATTTTGGTACAAATTTTGGTTGAACTTTGAAATGGCATGTATAGGACCATCCTTTGTTGAAGGTCATGTACCTTCCGGTTTGTGTAAACTTGGATAGCCATGCGAAAATGGCTTATATCGTTTTAGCATAGAACTATAATCGTTTGTATGTTGACCCTTATGAGGTATGGAATTATTTTGAAACGATTAGCCATTGGAATGGTTAATCATGATCACGCTTTGTGCTATGTATGTAAAAGGGCCAATTGAATCATGGAAAGTATGAAATAGGTAAAGCCTACTAAAGGCAGATGCTGATAGCAGCAGTGACGTGGATGTGAAAATCACTAAAATAGTAGGAATGGTATTAAATAGCAAATAAATTATGTAAGTGTACCTTGATGAATCGACTTTCATATGGAAGAAACGAAATGGTCATATGAGTTATAAGTTAACAGATTTTAAAGTTCTTGTGAAATAGGGCCAGAACGGTTTCTGGATCCCCTGTTCCAACTTTGGAAAATCATTGTAAATTAACCAGAGATAATTAGGAGTCATTCCATATATGTGTAGATTCCTCTCTGAGTCTAGTTTCTATAGAAACAAACGGCATTAGTATTGAAGCCCTGTACAGGGAGATATCCAATTCGTAACGCACAAAGGTCAGTGTAGTCGATCCCTACAACAGGCGAGACTTTAACTAATAAACTGTACTAATTGGCTCGACCAAAAATTCTAGAAAAAAATATGTAGATGGACATATGAGTCTAGTTTCAGGAAAAATTTACGGAACTGATTTTCGAGTTGTAAAACTCAAGTTATGAATTTTGGAGCGACTAGTACTCAGATTGGCAGCTTGTCTGAAACTTGTCAATAAGTGGGTTGAAGTCTGATAACACCTCGCGTTCGACTCCGGCGACGGTCTCGGGTTCGGGGTGTTACAATTTTATTGGTATCAGAGCTACGGTTTAGTCGATTCTAGGACTACCGTAATGCGTTTGGGTCTAGCTATACATGCCATTTTATGTGATTATATGATAGTGTGGTGATTTCTGACGTTTGAACTTGTGTTTATTTATAGTAATGGATCCCGATCCCAACCGAAGCGATAGCTGATGATGTGGAGAGTGTGGCGCTGCTCCGCACAAGGGACAGCGCCGGCGGACTCTCAACCTGTTGCTAACAATCCGAATGACGAGGCTAGACAAGCCTTTTATAGCGTGATGAATGATTGGTTCAACCAATACATTCGAACTAATACGGTGTTCCACAACCTCCATTCCCAACAAACATGCCCCGCACCTACAATGCCTCCGGTAATTGACCAAATAAGGTCGAATAAGCCCCCAGTTGATAGAATCCGAAAACATGGGGCTACTGAATTTAAAGCTACGGATAGTGATGATGCCGAGCAAGCCGAATTTTGGTTGGACAACACGATCCGCACTCGATGAGCTATCTTGTACACCGATGAATGCCTAAAGTGTACCATCTCCTTGCTACGTGATTACGCCTACTATTGGTGGAGTACTCGACTTCATTGCCCCCCGAACAAGTAACTTGGGAGTTCTTCCAAACCGAGTTTCGGAAAAAGTATATCAGTCAGAGATTTATGGACCAAAAACGAAAGGAATTTCTCGAACTTAAACAAGGTTCCATGTCGGTTACCGACTATGAACGAAAATTCGTGAGGCTTAGCCGGTATGCGCGAGAATGCATTTCTTCAGAAGCTGTGATGTGTAAACGCTTCGAAGATGGACTGAATGATGAGATAAAGCTGTATGTTGGCATTTTGGAAATCCGAGAGTTTGTGACTCTCGTCGAGCGAGCGTGCAAAGCCGAGGAGTTTAGTATGGAGAAAAGGAAAGCGGAAGCGGGAGCAAGGGAGTTTCGTAAGAGGTATTCGGGGAAGCCCTTCCAACAGTCATCAAAGAAACTTAGAGATGGCTTAGGCCGATCTAGAGACACCGGGCTTTTCTAGGCGAGATCGCGATCGACCCCTGTGACCACACGAATCACTTCGATCGCCATGAGTGGGAATGATCGACGAGAGAGGACGGAGTGCCGATGATTGTGGCAAATGGCATTTTGAAGCTGTAGATTCCGTGACCGCTCTGTTACAAGTGTGGATCAGTTGACCACTTCATTAAAGATTGCCCGAGGTTGTCCGAGCAGAATGTAGATCGGAGTGGGAAACCGGTACTACCACCGCTCGAGGTAGACCATCCGGAAATACGGGCAAGGCTAGTGGTGGTCGAGAGGATCTAGAGATCTTTGCGACCAGATCCGAGGCTCGCGCCCAGCTAGGACTTATGCTATCTGGCACGCGAGGATGCCTCCTCGCCGGATGTTATTACTGGTACTTTCACTCTCTTTGATACTAATGTGATTGCTTTGATTGACCTGGTTCTACTCATTCTTATATATGCGAAACCTTAGCATCCAAGAAGACTTTGCCTATTGAGTCTCTTGAGTTCGTAATTCGGTGTCAAATCCTTTGGGTCGTTATGTGCTGGTCGACAAAGTGTGTAAGAAATGCCCCTAGTAATTCGAGGTAAATTTGCTTTCCGCGGACTTGATGCTTTTGCCGTTCGATGAATTTGATGTTATTCTTGGGTTGGATTGGTTGACCGTGCATGATGCGGTTGTGAATTGCAAAAGCAAGACTATTGATTTGAGATGCAAACAACGAGATGATCCGAGTTGAGTCTACGAACTTGAAGGGTTGCGGTTGTAATATCATCAATGTTGGCCCGAAATATGTAAGAAAAGGGTGTGAAGCATACCTTGCGTATGTACTTGATGATAAGGAGTTAGGAATAGAACCCAAATCTGTGCGGTGGTTTGTGAATACCGGACGCTTTTTCCGAAGAATTGCGGGTTTGCCACTGTTCGGAGATAGAGTTTGGCATTGAGCTTGTACCAGGACCACACCGATTTCGATAGCTCCATATCGTATGGCACCAACGGAATTAAAGGAGTTGAAAGCTCGGTTGCAAGAGTTGATGGATAGAGGTTTTGCTCGCCGAGTTTTTCACCTTGGGGTGCACCGGTGTTGTTTGTGAAAAAGAAGGACGGAACCATGAGGTTGTGCATCGACTATCGTCGACTTAATAAAGTGACAATAAAGAACAAGTATCCGTTACCACGTATCGATGATTTGTTCGATCAAGCGAAGGAGCCTCGGTGTTCTCAAAAATAGATTTGAGATCGGGCTATTATCGATTCATGAATCCGAGATTCGGACATACCCAAAACCGCCTTGAGCGAGATATGGTCACTACGAGTTCTTAGTGATGCCGTTTGGGCTCACTAATGCCCTGCGGTATTTATGGATTTGATGAATCGGATCTTGGATCATATTTGGATCGGTTCGTAGTTGTGTTCATCGGCGACATCTTGGTCTATTCAAGAGATGAGACCGAACATGCGAGCACCCGAGATTAGTGTTGCAAATTTTACGGGATAAGCGGTTATATGCTAAGTTTAGCAAGTGTGAGTTACGGTTAAGAGAGGTTAGCTTCTTGGGTCACGTGGTATCTCGTGATCGGTATTCGAGTCGACCCAAGCAAAATTTCAGCCATACTTAATCGGAAACCTCCAAGAAATATTCTCGAGGTTCGAGCTTTTGGGACTTGCGGTTACTACCGACGGTTTGTAAAAGGATTCTCGATGATAGCCACACCCATGACGTAAACCGCTTGTAAAGATGTCAAGTTTGAATGGACGGAAAAGTGTCGAAAAGTTTTGACCAATTGAAAACTCATTTGACGGAAGCTCAAGATTAGTAAACGGCCGAATCGGCAAAGAGTTTGTCATCTATAGTGACGCCTCCCTACTTGGGTTAGGTTGCGTATTGATGCAAGAAGGTCGAGTTGTGGCCTATGCGTCGAGACAATTAAAGCCACATGAGAAAAATTATCCGACCCATGATCTCGAATTGGTCGCCATCGTATTCGCCTTAAAGATTTGGCGACATTACTTATTTGGTGAGAAGTGCCATGTGTATTCGGATCACAAAAGTCTCAAATATTTGATGACTCAAAGAGACTTAAATCTGCGACAAAGACGTTGGCTCGAGCTGTTAAAGGATTATGAGCTGGTCATTGACTATCACCCGGAAAGGCTAATGTGGTTGCGGATGCCTTAAGCCGAAATCCTTTGTTTGCTTTACTGAGCGATGAATGTACACTTGTCTATCCTACCCGACAATGTGTTAGTAGCGAATTAAAGGCCAAACCATTGTTGACTCATCAAATTCGTGAAGCTCGAAAGTTGATGAGGAGTTGCGTGCAAAAGGGAAATGAGTGTGTTTCGAACAAGGAATCGGAGTTTCAAATTGATGATGACGATTGTTTGAGGTTCGAAGTCGTTTGTGTGTTCCAAAGAATTGAACTTATTTCGATAATTCGAACGAAGCTCATTGTAGCCGAATGGCAATCCACCCGGGAGTACGAAGATGTACAATGAGTTGAAACGTCGGTTTTGGTGGCATGGTATGAAACGAGACATCTCCGACTTTGTTGCAAGATGTTTAATATGTCAACAAGTGAAAGCGGAGCATCAAGTGCCTTGAGGTTACTTCACCGATCACGATACCCGAGTGGAAATGGGATCGAGTCATAATGGACTTTGTGTCCGGGATGCCGTTGTCGCAAGTAAGAAGGATGCAATTTGGGTTATTATTGATAGACTAACTAAGTCGGCTCACTTTATCCCTGTGCGTATGGATTTTCATTGGATAAACTAGCTGAATTGTACGTTTCTCGATTGTGAGATTACACGGGTACCGATTTACATTGTGTCGGATAGAGATCCGAGGTTCACCTCGCGATTTTGGAAGAAATTACAAGAAGCATTGGGCACCAAGTTGCATTTCAAGACCGCCTTTCACCCCAAACCGATGGTCAATCCGAGCGATAATTGAGATACTTGAGGATATGTTGAGATGTTGCATCCTCGAGTTCGTGGTTCGTGGGAGCGGTACCTACCTTTGATTGAATTCGCACAACAATAGTTTTCAATCAAGTATTAAGATGGCGCCTTACGAGGCTTTGTACGGGCGTAAATGCCGTACACCATTGTTTTGGACCGAGCTCGGTGAGAACAAAATTTTTGGAGTGGATTTGATTAAAGATGCTGAACAGAAAGTAAAAGTAATCCGTGAAAATCTGAAGATAGCCTCCGATCGTCAGAAATCGTATGCGGATTTGAAACGAAAGGACATTGAGTATCAGGTGGGAGATAAAGTGTTTCTTAAAGTTTCGCCGTGGAAAAAGATACTCAGATTCGGCCGTAAGGGCAAGTTGAGCCCGAGATTCATTGGGCCGTACGAAATCTCCGAACGAGTTGGCCCAGTTGCGTATCGTTTGATCTTGCCCCCTGAACTTGAAAAGATTCACAACGTCTTCCATGTTTCAATGCTTCGACGCTATAGATCTGATCCGTCGCACGTAATTAGTCCATCAGAGGTTGAAATTCAAGCCGATATGAGTTATGAAGAAGAACCGATTCGTATCCTAGCTCGTGAAATGAAAGAGTTGCGAAACAAAAGGGTTCCGCTAGTGAAAGTGTTATGGCTCAAACACGGGATAGAAGAAGCTACTTGGGAACCCGAGAACTCTATGAAAGAGCAATATCCAAACCTATTTACCGGTAAGATTTTCGGGGACGAAAATTTCTAAAGTGGGGGAGAGTTGTGATGACCTTAAAACGACCCTAGTCGAAATGTGGTTTCGGGACCACAAAACCAAGGCATAAAAATAATTTAATATTTATTTTATTGCCTATAATGTGTGTTAACTCATGTGTGATATTTTTTATGCTTTGATTTAGAATTATAGATGTGAATTTCACTAGAAAGGACCTAGTAATAAACTTTGAAAGTATGAGGGAAATGTGTGATGACTAATTAAAGGATGCATGCAAAACAATGGACTTGCATGTCAAATTTCCCCCATAGCTAGTGGCCGCCATGACAAGGATTTATGGGCAAAAATCATGTCATGAAACATGTTTGGTAAATGGGTTATGATGGAAAGAATAAAATAAGGGGTATGGAATAAACAATTAATGTTAGTAGATGAGAAAAAAAAAAAAGTGTCCATCTTCCTCCATAGCTTGGCCGAATGTCCTAAAGGAAGAAAGAAAAAATTTTGTTCATCTCTTTTCACTCTCTTGTTGGCCGAAAATACTAAGGTTAAGGAAGGAGTTTTGCTTCATACTTGGTTTGGAAGAGGATTAGGAAGAGGTTGGCTAAACTTGCATCAAGATTAAGGTATGTTTGAGGTTCATGCATGTTTTTAGTTGCTAGCTTAATGTTCTTGTTAGCCCATGGTTCAAATCCTTGTTATGTCATGGGAATGAAATTCGGCCAAAGTGAATGTGGTGTTAATGCCATTGCATGTTAAATGACAAGCTTGAAAGTGATACATGTGATGGAGGATTGAAGATTCTTAGATTTTCTTTTAGCATTTTTTTGAATGAGATACTAAGTTCTTTGTTTCACCATGACCAAATTGAAATGGTGTGGTGTTGTGGTATTCGCCATGATATATCCATAAGTATAATTCATGCATGTTGCATGGTAAGTAAGATTTAAGCTTTGGAAATGTGTATATATTTGGATATAAGCCACTTGAGAATTCGCCCTTGCACCTACATGAATATATGTTTGCACATGATGGATTGGTATGACATATATACTAATTCAAAGTGTATATTTGCTTGTGATGATGTGTTGATTATGAAGTAAATAAGAGATGTGCAATGAATTACGATATGTAATGTGTTAGTAGTAAAATGTATGCTGTTTTTTTTGTGTGGTATTAAGTGTATATTCGCCACATGAGGGGTAATTAGTGTGCATGCATTCGGTTTGAGGCAAGCATATTGATGCCTATTCTTGGCTTAGAAAATTCGCTAAGAGGAATATTAACTAATGTGTTGAGTTCGATTTATGATTTCGTACATATGCAACTTTGATGCCTAATGTATATAAGGGCCAAGTACTTTGAACTTCACGTTGATGTTTGAATGTATTGAATTGCTTGTTGTGATGTAAAATGTGCATGACCATTGTGTATTTGAGCTAAAGGATGGCCATATGACCATTTACACTCCTTGTCATATTCGCCATAAGCTATCATGATGAGATTTTAATAAGTTAAATTTGTGTGAATTAGCTCAAGAGCAAAGGGAGCTAAATCCGATAAAGGGAAGGAAAAAGTAGTTGAATAGCCGTCGAAATCGCTCGACAACATCCAAGGTAAGTCTTGAGTGATGACCCTACTTGAATTATATCAAAATTATGCTCCTTGTTTGTGTGGCCATTGAGCCGAAATAGTAAAGGTTGATAGATATTTTGTGTTAGAGCTTTAGTAACGAAAATGAACTATGGACGTGTCTTGAATATTGATATATATGTAAGTGAACATTGGAAATATATCCGGGCTAAGACCGAAGGCATTCGCGAGTTGATATATCCGGGCTAAGACCGAAGGCATTCGTGCGAGTTGATATATCCGGGCTAAGACCGAAGGCATTCGTATGAGTTGATATATCCGGGCTAAGACCAAGGCCTTTGTGCAAGTCACCAAATCCGGGTTATGACCGAAGGCAATCGTATGAGTCGCTATATCCGGTTAAATCCGAAAGTATGTGATTCGAAGTGAGCAATCTTGCTGTGAAAATTTCAGCTTATACACTTGTGAAAATTCCAGCAATGAGGTATGTTTGTATGTGCTTGTACTAATTGAATTCTTACAAGTAAGTATCGCTAAGTTGATAAACGAGCTACCGGCCTTGGGCTAAGTTGTTCTTTTGTGTATGAACATAAGGGTCGGTGATGTGAAATAAGTATGAGTATGGGAATGTGAGTTAGTAAAGTGGTTTAATTAGCCATGTGAATAAAATACCTTAGTCAAAGCTGATTTCATTGCTTGAGACTTACTAAGCATTAAAATGCTTACCCGTTGCTTTGGCTCTCTGTTTTATAGGTTTCGCTCGTTAGCTATCGGATTCGGGATCAAAGAAGTCAAGTCATCCACACTATCGAAGCCCCATTTTGGTACAAATTTTGGTTGAACTTTGAAATGGCATGTATAGGACCATCCTTTGTTGAAGGTCATGTACCTTCCGGTTTGTGTAAACTTGGATAGCCATGCGAAAATGGCTTATATACGTTTTAGCATAGAACTATAATCGTTTGTATGTTGACCCTTATGAGGTATGGAATTATTTTGAAACGATTAGCCATTGGAATGGTTAATCATGATCACGCTTTGTGCTATGTATGTAAAAGGGCCAATTGAATCATGGAAAGTATGAAATAGGTAAAGCCTACTAAAGGCAGATGCTGATAGCAGCAGTGACGTGGATGTGAAAAATCACTAAAAATAGTAGGAATGGTATTAAATAGCAAATAAATTATGTAAGTGTACCTTGATGAATCTACTTTCATATGGAAGAAACGAAATGGTCATATGAGTTATAAGTTAACAGATTTTAAAGTTCTTGTGAAATAGGGCCAGAACGGTTTCTGGATCCCCTGTTCCAACTTTGGAAAATCATTGTAAATTAACCAGAGATAATTAGGAGTCATTCCATATATGTGTAGATTCCTCTCTGAGTCTAGTTTCTATAGAAACAAACGGCATTAGTATTGAAGCCCTGTACAGGAGATATCCAATTCGTAACGCACAAAGGTCAGTGTAGTCGATCCCTACAACAGGCGAGACTTTAACTAATAAACTGTACTAATTGGCTCGACCAAAATTCTAGAAAAAATATGTAGATGGACATATGAGTCTAGTTTCAGGAAAAATTTACGGAACTGATTTTCGAGTTGTAAAACTCAAGTTATGAATTTTGGAGCGACTAGTACTCAGATTGGCAGCTTGTCTGAAACTTGTCAATAAGTGGGTTGAAGTCTGTTAACACCTCGCGTTCGACTCCGGCGACGGTCTCGGGTTCGGGGTGTTACATCCACTATAATTCCCCTAGGATATTTAACAAATCTATTAGCTAATTGAATACTCATCCTAGTGGGTTTAGGTTCTCCAAGACCAAGTTGTTTAAACATTTTATATGGCATCAAATTAATGCTGGCGCCTAAATCAGCTAGTGCTTTATCAACATTCAAACCACCGATTAAGCAGGGAATAGTAAAACTTCCTGGATCTTTCAGTTTGGTTGGCAATTTATTTTGGAGTATGGCTGAGTATTCCTCATTAAGTTCCACTGTGGATAAGTCTTCAAACTTCCTTTAGTTTGTTAGAAGCTCCTTTAACAATTTTGCATATGTAGGCACCTGCGATAAAGCTTCAACAAAAGGTAAGTTAATATGCAGTTGTTTAAAAAGTTCAAGAAATTTACCGAATTGTGCATCCATGCGGTCTTTCTTCAACTTTGTCGGTTATGGGATTGGTGGTTTATATTCTTTTGGCATTAGGTTGTTATTGTTTTCGGGTTCGACCTCCTATCTGTCAGCTTCTTGTGGTGGCTTCTTTTTAGATTCAGCTAACACTTTCCCACTCCTTAGTGTAATTGCTTTCATGTGCTCTTTTGGGTGGGTTTCAGTGTTACTAGGTAGGCTTCCTAGTCGTCTTTCAGATATCAATTTAGTGAGCCAACCTATCTAAGTTTCGAGCCCTTGGATCGACGCTTGTTGATTCTTAAGAACTATCTCGGTATTCTAGAAATGAGTTTCTGACACCTAGATGAATTTTGTTAACATCTCCTCAAGTTTCGACTTCTTTTCTTGTTGGTAAGGTGGTTCTTGAAAACCTGGAGGATATTGTGGCCTTTGATTTCCTTGACCGCCCCACGAGAAATTGGGATGGTTCCTCCAACCTGCATTATAAGTGTTACTATATCGGTTATTTTGGGGTCTAGAATTATTGTTACCCATATATTGGACTTGTTTCTCCTCTATGCTAGGATTGAAAGGTTGATATTCTGTGTATGCTCTTCCTCCATTCGAATCGCACCTCAGCACTGGATGTACCTGAGTAGAACCACACAAACCGTCAATCTTTTTATTTAAGAGTTCTACTTGGTTAGATAGCATAGTAACCGCGTCGAGGTTGAAAACACCTGCTGCTATTGCCAGCTTTGTTCTCATAACTTGCTACTGATAATTATTCAGTGGCATCTCGTCAATAAATTCGTAAGCCGCATCAGGTGTCTTATTATTGATAGTTCCTCCAGCGGTTGCATCAATCATCTGCCAAGTCGAAAGATTCAGGCCATTAAGAAACGTTTGAACCTGTAGCCAAAGCGGTAACCCATGGTGAGGGCACCTTCTCAACAGGTCCTTGTATCTCTCCAATGCATCGTAGAGTGTTTCTAAATCCATCTGCACAAACGAAGAGATATGATTACGTAATTTAGCCATTTTAGCCGGCGGGAAATATTTTAATAAAAACTTTTCGGTCATTTGTTCCCAAGTAGTGATTGACCCCTGTGGTAGTGAGTTCAACCATTGTTTAGCCTCATTCCTTAACAAAAAGGGAAACAACCGAAGGCGAATGGCATCATCAGAAATGCCATTAATTTTAAATGTATTACATAGTTTCAAAAACTTTACCAAGTAAGCGTTGGGATCCTCGTCCTGCAAACCATTAAACTTAACAAACTGTTGTATCATTTGAATTATGTTAGGTTTCAGTTTAAAAGTATTTGCGGCTATAACCGGTCTAACTATGCTCGATTCAGTTCTTGTTAAAGAATGTTTAGCATAATCATACATAGTGCGCGAAGAAGGATTCTGATTAACAGCAATCGCAGGAGGTAGCGGATTTTCCTGGTTTTCAGCCATCTCCTCAGTTGTGATTGAAGTATCGTCCTCTTGCTCGTCCTCTGTGTATCTTAGGCTTCACCTTATTTCTCTCCGGTTCTTGCTAACTATGTGGTTGATCTCACCGTCAAAAAGTAGTGGTCCTGACGGGTTTCTTCTGGCCATAAACTAGAAAAACCTGTTAGAAGGAAATAAGAGAAAAATTAGAAAATAAAATAAAATTTAAATTGTAATAAAAATAAAGTGGCTAAAGTAATAAAAATCAAGTTTTCCTAATATCCTAGTTCCTTGGCAACGGCACCAAAAACTTGATGTGTGATATTCGTAACAAGTTTTAAATATTTATAAATGAAACATTCTTGAGACTAACTTATTATCATGATTAAGGCAAGTGCACCTATTGAACAGTAGTATAGTTCAGCAAGACCGAATTGTCGAACCCAAAGGAACTACGAGTACTAGTATTTACTTCCTTTTTATTATCTAGCCTAAAATTTAAGAGGTTTGGTTGTCTAAACTAATTACTAACTAAGAATGCACAGAAAGAAAACTTGGGAAAATACTTTTGGGAAAATTCGATTGATTGAAACAATACCTAAGGACAAATCCACCTAGACTTCACTTATTATTTGACTCTGAATCGGACGATTTATTCATTTGACTTGATCCATAGAAATCCCTAATTTATATTATTATCTCTCTCGAGGCTAATAACGTCTAACCCTAGGTTGAATAATTGAAATCTCTTTCTAATTAACACCCTAGAATTGCATTAACTTGATCTATGGATTCCCTTATTAGGTTTCACCTTAATCCAACAAAATCTTGTCACCCTATCTCTAGGCGCGAAATCAACTCCGCTTACTTATGACAAATTTACTCTTAGACAGGGTCTATTCCTCCTCTGAATAAGAGCTTAACTTGAATCAATATCCTGGAATATCAAAACAAGAATTAAGAACACATAATTAAGAACAAGTCAAATATTTATCATACAATTCAGATAAAAATAACAAGATCTGTCTTAGGTTTCATTCCCCTTAGGTATTTAGGGGTTTAGTTCATACTTATGAAAGAAAACATCTCAAAAGCATAAAGCTAACAAAACATAAGAAAACCCAAATCTCCTGAAGGAACTTGAAAGGAGATCTCTAGTCTTGATGATGAATCCGGCTCTTGAGATGGATCAATCGGCTTTCTTTGAGTAATTCCTTGCTTCCTACTCAGCCTCCCCCTTTCTAAGTGCCTCATCAAGTGTTTAAATAGGCTTTGGAATGCCTAAGAGCCCTCAAAATTGGCCTTTTCTGACAGTTTCGGTCAGTCTCGCTACCTCTTTAGTTGCCACCCCCTACTTGCTCATTCGCAATTACTACCACAAGAAAGTCGTCCCTAGCTTATGCACTCCACGACTTTCTTATGTTATGGGGTCTCGAAGACTGAATTTTGCTGCCAACCCAAGTAAACAAGCTGAAAAAGCCCTTTCTTCTTTTTTATTTTATAATAATAAGGTAAGCTTCATAGCTCCAACATATATAAGGCCACCGCTTACTAAGCGCTGGTTCTATCCCGGCTAACCAACCAAAGCCGAGAACCCAGGTGGGAATAGTAGGCAAGGACACACCCGTGTGACATGCCCGTGTTCAATTACTGAAGGCCGTGGTCAAGGCTGTTAAATGGGCACGGGCGTGTGATCCACCCGTGTAAGTCGCGCTTCGATCCTGCCAAATTGACATGACACGCCCGTGAGAAGAAGTCCAGACCCTTTTGTTTTACCATGTGAGTCCATTTTCTTCATTATCAGCCCGTTTCTCGCTCTTTTTTACTCTCTTGTGCTCTCTTAAGTATAAAACATGAAATTAATGGATTAGGAGCATCGAATTCACCAAATCTAAGGAGAAACCATCCATAAATGCGTTAGGAATGGGGTAAAAATATGTATAAATTACGGTTTATCAATGAACAAACCCTATCTATGGGGACCCTTGGAATTTCGACACAAGCAAGAAGAAGATGGACAAATTTTGCTTTCTTTTTTCCTTTTTATTCTTTTATTTACCAAATGACCAAAATACCCTTAAGGCCTTTCTTTCAAATTTTTCCTATTCATGCCCATTTTTGTCCAAAATTTTAGAACTTGGTCAAATTGCTATTTAAGGACCTCTAATTAATTATCTAATGCAATTTCATGCTTGAAGCTTCTAGGACACAATTTTTACAACTGAATTCAATTTAGTCTCTAAAGTCAAATTAGAAACTTCAGGCATAGAATTTCTTCATGAAAATTTCACACAAACATGCAATCTTATCATGGATCATCAAATAATCATAAAATAATTATTTCTATTTCAAATTTGTGGTCTCGAAACCACTATTCTAACTAGACCCTAATTCGGGTTGTTACATGCCAAGCCATGTATTTACCACCATATTAACCAATTCAAGAATGTTCCAAAACATACCAAAATATACTAATGCACATTCAACCTATGTGTCTAACCAACATGCCCTCATTGACACGACATTTCAATACAAACAACAACTATTTAGGATAAGACATAACCAACATATCAATCTTATTCAATCATCAAATAAATTCCAAATAACATAAGCTACAATCAACCATCTATACCAAACTTTCAAATGTCAAATTGCCTCAACCAAAGTTCCAAGATTTATCAAAACAAAATGACCATTTCCAAAAAATACCACCAAGTAAGACATCAAATGACAAGTTACCATTTCCATGATACCAAATACCAAAATCATGTTTATAAACCAAATAGCACAAATCATTATCTCCCAAAATAGAATCAAAATGATGTTCCAAATTGGTTTCACACATCCATCACAAGTTACTCATAAAATATGAAATTTAACATTATATACCAACTTTAACCATATTGCAAATCCAACTAGAACTTTAAATTCATCAACTTCAAAACCTTTTATACATACTACAAAATCAAAATAATAAATCAAAATCTATCGAGACAAAAGCTTGATAGCATGAGCCTTGAAGTTGATCCATCCGTCAAGTTCCGCAAAACATTAACTACAGAAAACAAAGAATAAACAAAGTACGCTTATATAGCTTAGTAAGTCCACAGCTAAATCTAAACCAACTTACCTCAATTACTGAATTGAAATTAAAACAACTTAGATTATAATAACATGACAATAAATTTATAAAAACAGGTGAGCTTTACCCAAAATAAAATCATCAATTGTCACATTTTCCTTCAATAGATTAAACAAAATCATTTACATAGTCATACGATTGCATACATTATCAAATATTCTTGCATTTACATTCTATAATATATTTCTATTGATATTAACAAATCATTGGTTTTACTCAATAACTAAATAAAATAGATAGACCTTTCTCTCCGTCTTAGGTCGATGGATCTTCTCAACTGGAGGATCCCCTATATGGATAATATATGGATCATACCTTGGCAAATTATAAAAAGATCATTCTCAAGTTTTATTAGCCCGATGAACTATAGCAACATAACACGGATACACGAGTAACACCATCACAATAGAGAGCATCAAATGCTATACAGAGGCACTGTAGTGCAATTAAAGACACTAAAATGTATGATTGCACTAAAATGTATACAGACGCACTGAAGTGCAAACCCATACAAGTGTGCGTTCAAGCCCTATTGGCATGTCAAATGTATCCAAATCGTTTACTATGTTCAAATGAGCATTTTACAGAGTTTATAACATTAATAAATTAGAGGAACTTCCACATAAGCTATTCATATACTTTAATAATTCATATTCATTCAGAAATCATATAATTCATATTTCTCAATATTCAGCCATTCACAATTTAGTCCGAACTCACCTTAGCTTAATGTAGACAATTTATAATCCTAATCCAAAATCAAATATTCAACCACATCTCAATTAAAACTAAATCAAAACAACATAAGTTATAAATATATATACATCCCTTTATACTATGTGCTTACCTAGTATTAGTATCGGTGAACTTGTAAGGACTAATCTGTGATTTTCCCTTTTCCTTGATTATCCTCCGTATATTTCAATTCTTGATCTATATAATGATTAAATTAAATTTATCAAGTTCAAATACACTGTCAAACTCATTTCTATGCATGTGACCTTTAAATTTCATTTACAATTTTTCCCTAAACTTTTACACTTTCTTCAATTTAGTCCTTTAATCCAAAACTATTCAACATTTCACAATTGACCCTAATATATCAAAATTGAATTCACTAATGTCCCAAAATAGCTTTCAAAAACTTGAGATTTCACAAATTTATATGCTGAATTTTTACCTAATTTCATATTAATCCCTAAGTTCAAAACTATCAAAAATTCCACTACCAAATAGTCCTATTTAATAATCAAGTTTACTAATTCATCATTTAAGATTAAGAACATCTAGAATTCATCAATGGCAAGTTTCAAAACTTTTAATATTTTTACAAAAAAGTCCCTGTGTTAGCTATATTAAGTTACAATGATCTCAAAAACATAAAATTTACAAAAATTAAATAAAAAATCACATACATGCAACTGTCTAAATTTGGCTGAATTCTAAGCTTCAAAAATGGAAGTTTTAAGTTTGGCTTTCAATGGAATAGAGAAACATAGAAGATGATGTTAATTTTTTTTACGTTTTTTTGTTTATTTACTTATTTTAATTATTTTAACTTTTTAATTAATGTATAAAATATAATCAAATGCTTACTACCATCCACGAAATAAAAATGGCCTATTTTCCTTATAAGTCCACTTATATTTACTAATTAATCTATTTGATCAGTATAATTTAATAGTAATTAATTTTTACATTTATTACGATTTAGTCCCTTTTTCCTTAATTAACTAGCCAAAATTAAAATTTCCAAACCAAACCTCTGCATACCAATATGATAACTCATAAATATTTAAAAATGTTTACAGGCTCAGTTTATAGAAATGATGTCCCAATACCTCATTTTCCAAAACCACCTAATTTTAAGGACAAACCACTTATACATAAATATATGTTCAATTAATAAAAAATTATCAAATCAAACTTTAATAAAAACTAAATTTGACTCATATAAAATAACTAATAATAATTACGAACTCATTGTCAGATTTGTGGTCCCGAAACTACTGTTTCCAACACCAATAAAGATGAGTTGATACAACCTGAGCTAGGAAGATAACTTATACTAGAAAACTATTCATGCTCGTTACTATTTCCCACTTCTACTACAACTAAAGTATCCTTGGAACACTAAAACACTTAGTGGCTATAAATTAAGCCCTTTCCATTAGAAAGTTCATATTTCATTATTCCTTTATATTCTTCAATGATTACTCTGCTACCAAGTTCCAAGAACCCAAAATTTATGCCCTTAGGACTTAAGGTAAGACTTTGTTCCTCTATCGATGTTTTGAAGAGTTTTCGACAAAGAAAGCTAGGTTTGCTTATGTTTATGTGTGTATTTTGAATGTGCTATTTGTAACTTATTTATGTTTATTGCAAACCCAATAGAACCATCTAAAAGCAAAAACAAGGGAAAAGTGAAGCTTGCCTAAGTTTTCAACAAATTGGTAAGTGTTCAAGGATCACCACTAACATGTGTGAACTATAATGTTAATCAAGATCTTTAGGTTTTGACCTAAGTTCCAAAAGTAAGCCTTCTCTAAAAACTTTTTTTTTGTGTTTATGTTTTAAGTATGTGTTTTACGAACAGTGATAAGCAAGCTCTACACGGTGAGCTCTATATGATTTCATGTTTTGCAAGCTCCTTATGATTTGCGAGCTCTGTGTTAAGTAAATGTTCTGACAAGATAACACTCTGAATCTGTTGGATATAATGGCATGCCATAGGGTTATGAGTACTCACCTTTATGTTTTATGTTTTGTGCATTGAGACCCTAAGACAGGTTGGAGAGATAAGGGAATGTTGAGTTAAGCTACATTCAATGGGACATGTTGGTGTGTTGGATAGTGCTTAGCCTTGTGCTACACTTATAGGACATGTTATGGACTCATTGAGTCATTCTGAAGCATTATAAGGAGAGCTTCTTATCCAACAAGAATAAACAAGTGAATAAGATTGTGTTTTTGAAATCCTAATTTTTTCCTAAGCTATCTAACTGTAAGTATTTGCGAGTTGGACTTCGCACAAGTATCCTGTTTCTAGTTCAATAACCATGCCTATGTTCTATTTAACTTATGTTTTATATTACAACATGGTTATTCTTTCATATGTATTCACTGAGTTCACAAGTGTAACACCCTTAACCCGTATCCATCGCCGAAATAAAGTTGCAGAGCATTATCAGAAACTTTTAACTTAAAACATTTGATTACAACCAATTATAAAGCACATCATATTCCATTCAAACGCATGACATTGCGTCCTTTTTTTGAGCATTCGAGGCCTTAGAAACACTTTAGAAACACATCATATTCCATCTTCTTATAGTGTTGCCTATTTAGCTCATGGATCAACAAAATCGGAGGCATCGATCACACTATCAATTGAAGCATTTGGTATAATTAGTTCTTAAATTTTGATTATGGCATGTATAGGACTCTTTGATTTTGTTTTAGTGTTACATTTTTTGGGGGCCAATTGTGTTGGCTTGCTTTAATATTTGACTTATTTTGTACAAGGCCATAAAAAAAATGGCTAATATTGAAAGTTTTTATATGAATGCAAAGTAGTCTTTCGTGAATGAGGAATTGTTGGTATAGTTGAATACATGAATTGCATATAGAGTTTAACTATGGCTGTTATTATGTTGTGTTTCAGGGTGGCAAAGGGCTTGGTAGATAGCCCTGTATCGTCCACAAGGGTAGACACACAGGCGTGTTTTTGACACACGGCCAGCCCTATAGGCATGTTGTCCGTCCGTGTGTCCCCTGTACATAAAAATTTCAAGTTAGTATGTATGGTAGTAAACACACAAGCGGAGACACGGCCGTGTGGATGACACAGCCTCTGACTACTGATGTGCGTCTTGGTCGTGTGCCCCTTTTTAGATACTGACGTTAGGAATAGAATGTCAAGGTTTTTGGGCACGGGCTAGGACACGAGCGTGTCATGGTCATGTAAAGGACATGGGCTATAGATACAAGCATGTGTCAGGCCATGTAAAAACCCCTGTAGGTTCTAATTTAGAATTTAATTCACATGGGTATGGGACACGGGCGTGTCCCTAGATACTTAGGCTCTGTGTGTCACAGAAGCCAACAATACGACCACGTTACAATAACCACACGGGCGTGCTGCCTTTCCACACTGGCGTGTACCCTGTTTCAAGAATCATTTTTATTAAGTCGGTCTAAGGACCAGAGTTGGTTTTGAGTGGTCTCCAATGATTGCTTGAGGCATCGTAGGCCTGTATTAAGACGATTAAACAAAGTTTGAAAAAGTCTTAAATTTGATCAAGTCTTGATAACTTGGAAATTATAGTGTGCATATGTTAAAGTTTGGTAACGCCTCGTATGTCGTCTCAGGGTAGGGCACGGGTGTTGGGTGTTACGTTTAGTGGTCTCAGAGCTATGGTTTAGTCAGTTCTAGGACTAACATAGCATGAGTATGAGTCTAGCTATACATGCTATAGTTGTATATTGATAGTGTGACGACTCCTGACGATTATAAATTATGTTTTTCATATAGTAAATGGATCCTGACGTAGCTACAATAGATGATGTGGACAACCGGCTCCTACTGAAGGGACTGCACTAGTTGATAGTGGGCCCGTGACGATGAGTCAGGGCGGAGGAGCTAGAGAAGCTTACCTCCATATGATAGATGCGTGGTATTCGGAGTTCATTTGTGCGAATCCAAATATTCCACCTCCCCACCTCCTCCGACTCCTCAGTATGCCCTTGTAACTCTGCAAGAAGTGGATTTGGTTAGGAGAGAGAAACCCCCACTAGATAAGATACGAAAGCAAGGGGTCGAGGAATTTCGGGCTAAAATTGCTGATGACCCAGAAAGAGCAGAGTTCTGGTGGAAAATAACATTAAGATATTTGATAAGCAATCGTGTAGCCTGAAGAGTGCGTATAGTGTGTAGTGTCACTCCTATGAGACTCGGCCTACCAATGGTGGAATACTCTCGTGTCTGTTGTACCGAGAGATAGGATAACATGGGAGTTCTTCCAAGAAGAGTTTCAGAAGAAGTACATTAGCCAGAGATTTATAAACTAGAAGAGGAAGGAATTTTTGGAGCTGAAGTAAGGTCATATGACAGTGATGGAGTATGAACGTGAGTTTGTAAGACTCAGCAAGTACGCCCGAGAGTGCGTATCCATCGAGGCCATAATGTGTAAGAGGTTTAAGGATGGCCTAAATGAATATATCCGAGTATTTTTTGGCATCCTAGAACTAAGGGAATTTGTAATACTGGTTGAGAGAGCTTGCAGAGCAGAAGAGTTAGTTAAAGAGAAGAGAAAAGAGGCTATTGAGTAGCGTGATTCGAAAAAGAGACAGATGGGGAAGTCACATCAGTCCTCATTTAAGAGATCGAGAGAATTCACTAATCGATCCAATATTTTAGGGGGATTCTCGAGTAAAAACAAGAACAAGCAGTACAAGACATCTAAATCCAAACCACTTCCATCGCAAGTGTTGGTAATGCTCGGCCAAATAGGCCGGAGTGTTCACAGTATGGTAGGCATTATTTCGGCAAGTGCCGAGGGAATGGAAGAGATTGCTTCAAATATGGATCTTTAGGCCACTTCATCTGAGACTACCCTGCATTAGATGAAAAAGAGAAAAAGAAGGATGTAAGGTTCAGTAGTGCTCCTACGAGAGGTAAACCACAGAAGAACCCAGGTAGTGGGGCTAGCAGTAGACGTGCCCCTAGAGATTCAGCTGTGAGGTCCGAGGGCCATGCGCCTGCAAAGACTTATGCCATTTGTGCTCACGAAGAGACATCTTCACCAGATGTGATTACGGGTACTTTTTCCCTTCACGATATTTATGTTATTGCTTTAATTAATTTGGGGTCTACTCATTCCTATGTATGCATGAAATTAGTTGATAAAGTGTGTTGATATGTCTGTTGAGTCTACCGAATTTGTGATAAAAGTGTCATGTGATAGTTGATAAAGTGTATAGAGGTTGTCCTTTGATGATTAGAGGTTATTATATTCCGGCTAACCTCATGCTACTACCATTTGATGAATTTGATCTGATTCTTGGCATGGATTTGTTGACTGTTCATGATGTGATAGTAAACTATGGTAGCAAGTTGATTGAAATGAAATGTGAGAATAAGGATATTATTTGAGTTGAATCAGGTTAACCAGATAACCCACCAGTACTGATATGTCTTTGACTGTCAAGAAACATTTGAGAAAAGGGTATGAGTCCTACCTAGCATTTGTGTTTAACACGAAGGAGTCTAAAGTGAAGATTGAGACAGTGCCTATGGTATGCGAGTACCCGAATGTATTTCCGGAAGAGTTGGCCGAATTGCCTCCAACTAGAGAAGTTGAGTTTGGTATCAAATTAGTCCCCAGTACGGCACCAATCTCAATTTCTCCGTATAGGATGGATCCTATGAGTTGAAGGAGTTGAAAGTTCAACTACAAGAGTTAACTGACAAAGGCTTTGGAAGACCGGGTTATTCATCGTGGGGTGCTCCGCTACTTTTTGTGAAAAAGAAAGACGGGTCGATGAGATTATGTATAGACTACCAACAGCTCAACAAGTTAACAGTGAAGAACAAGTACCCCTTACCAAGGATCGATGATTTGTTCGATCAGTTGAAGGAAGCCACCGTGTTTTCTAAGATCGACTTCAGGTTGGGTTACTATCAGTTAAGGGTTAAGGAGCAAGATGTACCAAAAACCGCATTTAGGATAAGGTATGGGCACTTTGAGTTTCTTGTTATGCCTTTCAGTTTAACAAATGTTCCTGCGGTATTTATGAATTTTATGAATCGTATTTTTCGGTCGTATTTGGATAAGTTCATAGTGGTCTTTGTCGATGACATATTGATTTACTCACATGATGAGAATGAGCACGTGGAGCATCTAAGAACCATTTTACAAATCTTGAAAGATAAGCAGTTATATGCCAAGTTCAGTAAAAGAGAATTTTGGCATAAAGAGGTTGGATTCCTAGGACACATCTTGTCGGGAGATGGGATGAGAGTTGACCCGAGTAAAATCTCAACTGTTATTGAGTAAGAATCGCCAAAGAATGTGATAGAGGTTCAAAGCTTTCTGGGCTTAGCTACAGAAGGTCTGTGAACGGATTCTCTATGATAGTAACTCCGATGACAAGGTTGTTACAAAACGATGTCGAGTTCGAATGGACAGAGAAGTGCCAATAGAGTTTTGAGAGATTAAAGGCTTTATTGATAGAAGCTCCAGTTCTAATGCAACTAGAATCGGGAAAAGATTTTGTGGTATATAGTGACGCCTCTTTAAATGGATTGGGGTACGTGCTCATGCAAGAGGACAAAATGATAGCTTATGTCTCGAGACAGCTAACGCCATATGAGAAGAATTACTCGACGCACGATTTAGAGTTGGCCGCCATTGTGTTTGCGTTGAAAATTTGGAGACACCATTTGTATGGTGAGAGATGCCAAGTGTTCCCAACCATAAAAGTCTCAAGTATTTGATGACTCAAAAGGAGTTGAACCTATGGCAAAGAAGGTGACTAAAGTTGATAAAGGATTACGAGTTGGTGATTGACTACCACCCGGCGAGAAAAGTGAATGTAGTCGTTGATGCATTGAGTAGGAAATCATTGTTTTCCTTAAGGGCTATGAATGCTCGGTTGTCAGTGACTAATGATGGTTTGATTCTAGAAGAGTTGAGAGCTAGACCAATGTTTCTGCAAGAGATCCGTGAAGCTCAAAAAGGTGACAAGGATTTACAAACTAAGATGGCTCAGTGTTAGTTGGGTGATAAACTGGATTTTTGGATTAATACCGAAGGCTGCTTGATCTTCCAAGATAAAATTTGTGTACCCAAGGATAATGAGCTCATTCAGAAGATTTTACGAGAGGCACATAGTGGTTGTTTGTCTATCCACCCGGGTAGTGTAAATATGTACAATGACTTGAAGAAAATGTACTGGTGGTCGGGAATGAAAAGAGACATTTCTGAATTTGTCTCTAAGTGTCTGGTTTGTCAACAAGTGAAGGCCGAACACCAAGTACCTTCGGGTTTACTTCAGCCTCCGAGTGGAAATGGTACCGAGTAACCATGGATTTTGTGTCAGGGTTGCCTTTGAAACCAAGGAAAATGGATTCAGGTTGGATCGTTGTTGATAGACTTACTAAGTGGGTACCTTTTATACCAGTGCGTATGACTATTCCCTTGAGAAATTGGCCGATCTTTATGTTTCTGAGATTGTGAGACTTCATGGAATGCCCTTGTCAATTATTTTGGATAGAGATCCGAGGTTTACCTCGCATTTTTGGAGGATGTTGCAAGAGGCATTGGGAACGAAAATGAATTTTAGCATGGCTTTTCACCAGCAAACTGATGGTCAGTCAGAGAGAGTAATTCAGATATTAGAGGACATGTTAGGTGTTACATTCTCAAGTTTCAAGGCAGTTGGGAAAGGTATTTACCACTGGTCGAATTCCCCTACAACAACAACTATCAATCAAGTCTGAAAATGGTGCCTTGTAAGGCTTTGTATGGGCGTAAGTGCCAATAGCCTTTATATTGGACCGAGTTGAGAGAGAATCAGATTCACAGGGTCGACTTATTCAGAGAGACTGAAGAAAAGATTAAAGTGATTCATGATTGTATAAAGGCCACATCAGATAGACAGAAATCTTACTCGGATTTGAAATGGAAAGAGATCGAGTTTCAAGTCGGGCATAAAGTGTTTTTGGAAGTATCCCCATGGAAGAAAGGCCTTAGATTCGGTAGAAAAGGCAAGCTTAGTCCGCGGTTTATTGGACCTTATAAGGTGACCGAGAGAATTGGGCTGGTAGGATACCGATTAACCTTGCCTCATGAGCTAGAGAAAATTCATGATGTATTCCATGTATCGATGTTGCGCCGCTACCGATCTGACCCCTCACACGTGATTTCATCAGAAAAAATTGAAATAAGCGTAGATATGACCTATAGGGAAGAATCGATTGTGATTTTGAATCGAGAGGTCAAGAAGTTGAGGAATAAAAGAGTAGCACTAGTAAAGGTTTTGTGGCATAGATGCGGAGTCGAGGAAGCCACGTCGGAACCCGAAGAGATTATGAGAGATCAATACCTGAACTTATTCACCGATAAGATTTTCAGGGACAAAAATCCCTAAGGGGGAGAATTATAACAGCCCGATTTTAGGCTTAGTCGGACACTGGTTTTGAGACCACCAATCTAAATTCATAGAAAGTATTTTATTATTATTTTAGAGTTATAGCATTTCTATATTAGTGCATGAAAAATTTGGTGAAGTAATTTTAGCGTTTGTGAGTTTAATTGCGAAAAAGGACTAAATCGCATAAAGTGAAAAAGTTTCAAATTGATAATTAAGGGTGTTAAATTGCCATGTATCATAAATTAGGGGTCTTTAAAGTAAAATTAGGCCATTTTATAAGTGATGGCCGACCAAGGGACAAAGAATTCAAATAGTCAAAAGTTGGGTAGGTGTTGGTGGCTTACTTGACAAAATAGAAATAAAATAAAGAAAAGATGATATCACTTTATCATCTTCTTCATCTTCACAATTTTCAACATTAAAAAGGGGGTTTAGAGAGCTCAAAATATCAGCCATTTGTATCTCTTGCAAGTAAGTCATTTAGAAGGTTATTCTTGATGATTTTTGTATTTTTGGACCCCTTGTAACATGAACTTTCCAATAAGAGGACTATTTTGCAAAATGGTTGAATGTCTAGGGTTTTACCATGAGAGTGTTCATGATTTTTTTCTAAAATTTCATGGAAGAAACTGAATCATGGTTGTGAAATAAACAACTTTTGTGAAGGGATTTCTCATGAAAACCCTAAAAAGGACCATTTTTCATAAGTTGTAAAATAGGTGATAAATGTGTGAAATATTGAGAATTTTGTGGTGCTTCTAGTATAAAAGGTAATCGGCTAGGCTTGGTTAGTGAGAAAATATGATAAAAAATGATTTTCAGACCTAGGGGTAAAATGGTCATTTTGTGAAAATCTAGGGGCAAAATGGTCATTTTACCCAATTATGAATTTTCGAGTATATAGAGTAATATGCTGATGAGATAAATGAATTTCTATCATTTTAGATCAATAATTAAAAAATTCGGGCATAGATTGGGGAAAAGCGAAGCAAGTGGACTAAGCCGAGCTAGTCATCCATGTTTTGTAATCCGAGGTAAGTTGTATGTAAATAATACACCTATATTGTTATTAGATGTGTTTGAATTGATATAGCATAAATTGTTTGATTGTGGAAATTATTATGTATGATAAATATTGAGATAGTAGAACTCTCATTTGAACCTTAGGAAATAAATCGGATATTCATGCCATGACATTCAGGTTATTTTTATGCTAGTGTCAGACATGTCTGTGACATGCATCGGCCATATGATGAGAGCCATTTTAAGACCATGTATGGAACATGGCATTGGCATTAAGACGAGAGCCAATATAAGACATGTCTGGGACATGCATCGGCTACGAGATGTGTCAGTGTAAGACCATGTCCGGGACATGGCATCGGAACGTATAGAGGTATGTTTGTAAGACCATGTTTGGGGCATGGCATCGGCACGTATAGAGGTGCCAGTGTAAGACCATGTCTGGGACATGGCATCGACATGGATATGTGAAAGCTAGTGTAAGACCATGTTTGGGACATGATGTCGGCCTTGATTTCGATAGTGAGTGTAAGACCATATCTAAGACATGGCATTGACTTGATGGATGGGCCAGTGTAAGACCATGTCTAGGACATGGAATCGGTATTATACCCTAAGTTTGAGGCTTAGTGAATATACGATAGGATTTCAAATGGTTCAACAGTGAGAGTTATAGATTAAGTTAAATGAGAAAAGTATAACAATATTGTGAATGGTATAGGTTCCTATTTGAAATGTATGAGATGTGACCTTAGTATATGTTATGTGAATTGTATTGGATAGTGACGAGTAAGTTGTGCTTATGCCTGCTTTTCTATTAAGAGCATGATGATGACTGGTAAAGTTGTTGCTACATCTATTTTCGTGCAACTTACTAAGCCTTATGCTTACCCTGTTTCTTTCCATCTTCTTATAGTGCTGTATATTTAGCTCGTAGATCAACAGATGTTGGAGGCATTGATCACACTATCAATCGAAGCATTTGGTATAATTAGTTCTTAAATTTTGATTATGGCATGTAAAGGACTCTTTGATTTTGTTTTATTGTTATATTGTTTTGGGGCCAAATGTGTTGGCTTGCTTTAATATTTGACTCATTTTGTACAAGGCCATAAAAAAAATGGCTAATATTGAAAGTTATTATATGAATGCAAAGTAGTCATTCGTGAATGAGGAATTGTTGGTATGGTTGAATACATGAATTCATATAGACTTTAACTATGGTTGTTGTTATCTTGTGTTTTAGGGTGGCAAAGGGTTTGGTAGATAGTCCTATATCGTCCGCAGGGGTAGACACACGGGCGTGTGTGACACATGGCCAGCCCAATCGGTGTGTTGTTCATCTGTGTGTCCTTTGAACGTAAAACTTTCAAGTCAATATGCATGGTAGTAAACACACGAGCGGAGACACGGCCATGTGTCTCAGCCGTGTCGATGACACGGCCTCTGGCCATGAGCGTACGCCTTGGTCGTGTGCCTCTTATTAGATGCTGACGTCAGAAACAAAATGTTAAGGTTTTAGGACACGGGCTAGGACACGGGCATGCCATGGCCGTGTGAGGGACACATGCCATAGACACGGGCGTGTGTCAGGCCGTGTGAAAACCTCTTTAGGTTCAAATTTAGAATTTAATTGGCACGGGTATGGGGCATGGGCATGTCCCTAGATACTTAGGCCATGTGATTCACACGGGCCAACAACACGACCATGTTATAATGACCACAAGGGCGTGTTACCCTTCCACACGGGCATGTGCCATGTTTCAAGAATCATTTTTATTAAATAAATCTAAGGACTCGAGTTGGTTCTGGGTGGTCTCCAATGATTGTTTGAGGCCTCATAGGGCTGTATTAAGAAGATTACTCAAAAAAAATCATGTGCATGTGTTAAAGTTTGGTAATGCCTTGAATACCGTCCCAAGGTAGGGCACGGGTGTGGGGTGTTACAATAAACTTGTATACACTTTAGTCATATTAATCCATTTCTATTATAAAATTTATACATATCAAGAATAATCCTATACCAATGCCGCAAGATTCATGAAACCGTATTCAACAACTCACAAGGTGAATAAATCCGCAGCATCACATACACATATCATCCCTAGCATAGTAGGATTTTGTAAAACTTTAAACCCTTTCAAAATTTATTACTTTCATTTGCATTTCATTACTTTTCATTTTATTTACTTTCTTTAGCTTAAATAACAATAACAATTCAACTCATCATTCCATTTTTCATCATTTTACACTTCATGTATGAACTTACTATTTCTTTACCATTCCACACTTGTTTCATATGCTTAACACACAAGACATAAGCATATCATCAACCATAGCCACAACATAGTGCATTTAAACATAGTTCTTTTGAAATTAGCCACATGATAAACCATTTCATAAGAAATTACATAATTTAAACCTTACCACTCTTTCATGAAGACAGCATATTTTCATTTGGGCACTTACCATTTCAATGCATAAGTTATAAGTAAATGTAATACAATCCATCCAATAGCTTGGTCAAAGCCTAAGCATTCTGTAATACCCCGAACCCGAGACCATCGCCGGTGTCGGACACGAGGGGTTAACAAGCCAAGTTCACATATTTTGCCCACCAATTTGACATTTCCAGTCAGGCTGGAAAACTGCGTCACCGTCGCCTTAAAAATCATATCTCGAGTTTCAAAACTCAGAAACTGATTTCCTAAATTTTCCCTGAATTTAGACTCATGTATCCATCCATGGATTTATTTCTAGAATTTTTGGTCTGGCCAATTGGTACAGTTTATTAGTTAAAGTCACCCATGTTACAGGGATCGACTGCTCTGACCTTCGCGCGTTATAACTTGAATATCTCTCTGTAAAGGGCTTTAATACTGGTGTCGTTTGTTTCTAATGAAACTAGACTCAAAATGGAATCTGTACATATAAGGCATGACTCCTAATTCTTTCTGGATAATTTATAGTAAATTTTTAAAATTGCGACAGGGAACCCAGAAACTGTTCAGGCCCTGTCTCACAATAGCCTTAATATCTCTTAACATGTAACTCCTATGACCATTTCGTTTCTCCCATATGAAAATAGACTCATAAGGTTCATTTACATAGCTTATTCACTATTTAATACCATTCCTACAAATTTTGGTGATTTTTCACATTCACGTCACTGCAGCTGGCAGCATCTGTTTTTAAGGTAGGTCTTACCTATTTTGTAGTCTCCATGAACCAACTAGTCTTGCCATACAAAGGTTCATATATGATCAATTTAACCATACCAATGGCTGATCATGTGACCAACACTCCCATTTCCAATCCATAATCACATCATGACACCATATATATACATACAACCCAAAAATAGTCTAAGTTCATGCTTCCTTTTACGAGCCATTTTCGCATGGCCGTATACATATACATCACCACATTTTTAAACCAACAAGGGGTAGTCCTATACATGCCATTTCAAATTCCAACCAAAATTATACCAAGATGGAGGCTTTGATAGTGTAGATGACTTCGACTTTAATGATCCCGAATCTGATTGCTATCGAGCAGAATCTATAAAACTGAGAGCCAAAGCAACGGGGTAAGCATAGTTATGCTTAGTAAGTCTCAAGCAATAAAATCAGCTTTAATTAAAGCAATACATTCACATAGCCAAATGCATCATTTCGTTAATACACGTTCACATAATCATACTTACTTCACCATCCCAACTCTTATGTTCATACACAAATAACGGCTTCGTTAAGGCCGATAACTCGTTCTATCAAAGGAGCGGATATTCATACGCTCTTACTCCTAGCGCGCAAAGCACACACCACACTTACCTTGTCATTGGGAAATGTCACAAGTGCATTAGCTGAAATTTTCCAGCAAGCTTATAATTTTCAAATCACATACCTTCAGAGTTTAACCGGATGTCGCTACTCGTTCAAACGCCTTCGGGACATAGCCCGGTTATGGTAACCCGCACCAAGGCCTACGGGACTTAACCCGGATATCACGATTTGCACAAATGCCTTCGGGTCTTAGCCCGGATTTAACAACTTGCACGAATGCCTTCGGGTCTTAGCCCGGATGTAGCCACTAGCACAATTGCCTTCGGGTCTTAACCCGGATATAATTTCCAGCATTAACGTCTTGGGCTTAGCCAGATATCATTCAATTTCTCATTCGCACATACATCAATAATCATTGGACATACATATTTCATTTTCGTTACTAAGGCTCAAACACAATTATAATCACTAGCATAATCGCCTTGGGACTTAGCGGGTATCATTCAAATACTCATACACACATAATCAATAATCAATACACATCCATACTTCATTTCACATAATTCAAGTAGGGTCACTTCTTGAGGACTTACCTCGGATGTTGTCGAACGGCTTTTACGGCTATTCGATCACTTTTTCCTTCCCTTGTCCAATTGTGGCCCTCTTAGCTCTTGAGCTAATTCAAACAAATTCAATTTATTAAAACCTCATTGTGCTAGCTTATGGCGAATATGACAAGGAGTTTAAATGGTCATATGGCCACCCTTTAGCTTGAATACACAATGGTCATGCACATTTTATACTACATCAAGCAATTCAATACAATTTATTCGAGCATCAAGGAAAAGCTAAGGCCTTCAATAGGCTACCCAAGGCCGAATATTCATGTACATGTTGAAGTCAATTATGCACTTAATACCTCACAAAAACAGCATGCATTTTACTAGTTAATGCTTTGTATATTGTAGCTCAAAACTTATAATATAGCATCAAGCACTCATATGTGTGCTAGGCGAATGTGCTTGCAATTTCACAATTATTTTCAACATCTTCTTCTTTAAACTAACATATTCATCACTTCCTTCATAACCAAAACATCATGTGCAACATATATATACATATATGAGCATGGCGAATTTCAAGGTGTCCATAGCCATCCAAAATACAAATTTTAACTAACATGCAAGAAGCATGAATCATGCTCATGAATGCATCATGGCGAATATGACAATCATGCCCTTTTCAACTTCAATCATGGTTGAACAAAAGAAAACTCAAAATCTTACTCAAGAGTAGACAATCCATCATTGCATGCATCATCATCAAGCTTCACACTTAGCATGCAATGGCTTTATCACCATAACAACTTTGGCCAAATACCATTTCCATGGCATAACAAAGATTTGAGCCATGGCTAACATGCACATCAAGTTAGCAACCAAAACATGCATGAAACTCCTAACACAACCTCATACATACCTTAATCTTGATGCAAACTTAGCCAAATCTCCTTCTAGATCTCTTCCAAACCAAGCATGAAGCAAAAATCCTCCTTCTTCCTTAGTTTTGGCTCAAAGAAAGGATGAACAAAATTTTTCTTTCTTTCTCCTTATGATTTTCGGCCAAAAGGATGAGAAAGGAAGAACACAACAAATTTTTTCTTCCTTCTTTCTCAACTCACTGCAAGGGGGGATTACCACACTCACACACATTTTTTTTTCATTTTTTATCACCCATACACCTTTGTTTATTATTTCACCCTAATGCACCAACAAAACATGTTTCATGACATGTTTAGCCCATCCTCCTTGTCATGGCCGGCCACCACCTATAAAGGGGAATTTGACATGCAAGTCCATTATTTTGCATGCATGCTTTAATTAGTCATCACACATTTCCTATCATACTTTCAAAGTTCACTACTAAGTCCTTTCTTGTGGAATTCACCCTTATAACACTAAATCAATCATCATAAAATGTCATACATGAGCACACACATATTATAGGCATCAAAATAAATTTTTAATTATTTTATGCCTCGGTTTTGTGGTCCCGAAACCACATTCCGACTAGGGTCAATTTTGGGCTGTCACAACTCTCCCCCACTTAAGAAATTTTCGTCCCCGAAAATCTTACCGGTAAATAGGTTTGGATATCGCTCTTTCATAGAGTTCTCGGTCTCCCAAGTAGCTTCTTCCATCCCGTGCTTGAGCCATAACACTTTTACTAGCGGAACCCGCTTGTTTCACAACACTTTCACTTCTCGTGATAGGATACGAATCGGTTCTTCCTCATAACTCATATTAGCTTGAATTTCAATTTCTGATTGACTAATCACGTGCGATGGATCGGATCTATAGCGTCGAAGCATCGAAACGTGAAAGACATCGTGAACCTTTTCGAGTTCAGGGGGTAAAATCAAACGATATGCCACTGGACCGACTCGCTCGGATATCTCATATGGCCCAATGAACCTCGGGCTCAACTTGCCCTTACGGTCGAATCTGAGTATCTTTTTCCAAGGCGATACCTTGAGAAACACTTTATCACCCACGATACTCGATATCCTTACGCTTCAGTCCGCGCATCGACTTCGACGATCGGAGGCTATCTTGATTTTCACGGATTACTTTCACTTTCTGTTCAGCATCTCTAATCAAATCCACCCGAAAATCTTGCTTTCACCAAGCTCGGTCCAAAACAATGGTGTACGGCATTTACGACCGCATAAGGCCTCGTAGGGTGCCATCTTAATACTTGATTGAAAGCTGTTGATGTAAGCGAATTCAATCAACGGCAAATACCGTTCCCATGAACCACTAAACTCGAGGACGCAACATCTTAACATATCCTCAAGTATCTGAATTATCCGCCGGATTGACCATCGGTTTGGGGTGAAAGCGGTCTGAAATGCAACTTGGTACCCAAAGCTTCTTGCAACTTTTTCCAAAATCGCGAGGTAAATCTCGGATCTCTATCCGACACGATGGAAATAGGCACCCCATGTAATCTCACAATCTGAGAAACGTACAATTCGGCTAATTTGTCCATTGAAAAATCCGTACGTACGGGGACAAAGTGGGCCGACTTAGTCAATCGATCTACCACGACCCAAACCGCATCCTTCTTACTTGCTGACAATGGCAGTCCGGATACAAAGTCCATTGTGACTCGATCCCATTTCCACTCGGGTATCGTGATTGGCTGAAGTAATCTCAAGGCACCGATGTTCCGTTTTCACTTGTTGACATATTAAACATCTCAAACAAAGTCGAGATGTCTCGCTTCATACCATGCCACCAAAACCGACGTTTCAAATCGTTGTACATCTTCGTACTCCCCGGGTGGATTGCCATTCAGCTACAATGGGCTTCATTCAGAATTATCAAAATGAGTTCCAAATTCTTTGGAACACACAGACGACTTTTGAACCTCAAACAATCGTCATCATCGATTTGAAATTCCGAGTCCTTGTTCGGCACACACTCAGCCCGTTTTGCAGCCAACTCGTCGTCGACTTTCTGAGCTTCTCGAATTTGATGTATCAACAGTGGTTTGGCTTTCAATTCAGCTACTAATACACTATCGGATTGAACAGACAAGTGCACGTTCATCGCTCGTAAAGCGAATAATGATTTACGACTCAAGGCATCCGCAACCACATTCGCCTTTCCCGGGTGATAGTCAATGATCAGCTCATAATCCTTTAACAGCTCGAGCCAACGTCTTTGTCGCAGATTTAAGTCTCTTTGGGTCATCAAATATTTGAGACTTTTGTGATCCGAGTACACATGGCACCTTTCACCAAATAAGTAATGTCGCCATATCTTTAAGGCGAACACAATGGAGGCCAATTCGAGATCATGGGTCGGATAATTTTTCTCGTGTGGCTTTAATTGCCTCGACGCATAGGCCACAACTCGACCTTCTTGCATCAATACGCAACCTAACACAAGGAGGGAGGCGTCACTATAGATGACAAACTCTTTGCCAGATTCGGGTTGCACTAAAATTGGGGCTTCAGTCAAATAAGTTTTCAGTTGATCGAAACTTTTTTTTTGGCATTTCTCCGTCCATTCGAACTTAACATCCTTTTGGAGTAGCTTCGTCATCGGCGTGGCTATCGTTGAGAAGCTGTAACACCCCATACCCGAGACCGTTGCCGGAGTCGAACACGAGGTGTTAACGGACTTAATTCATTAATTAAACAGCTCATACAATTCATTTTAAAATTTCCAGACAAGCTGGCTAACTGCATCACAGTCGCTTTAAAAATCATATCTCGAGTTACAAAACTCGAAATCCAATTCCATAAATTTTTCCTGAAACTAGACTCATATATATATCTACTAATTTTTTTCTAGAATTTTTGGTTGGGCCAATTAGTACAGTTTATTAGTTAAAGTCTCCCCTGTTTCAGGGTTCAACTACTCTGACCTCAGTGTATTACGAATCAGATATCTCCCTGTACAGAGCTTCAATGACTATGCCGTTTATCTCTAATAAAACTAGACTCAATAAGGAATCTGTACATATAAAGCGTGACTTCTAATTATCTTTGTAAAATTTATGGTGAATTTCCAAAGTCAGAACAGGGATCCAGAAATCACTCTGGCCCTGTTTCACAAAAATTTAGACATCTCATAAAATATAGCTCATATACCTGTTTTTCTTATTCCATATGAAAATAGACTCATCAAGCTTCGATTCCATAACTTATTCATTATTTAATTCCATTTCTACTATTTTTAGTGATTTTTCAAACTCACGTCACTGCTGTTGTCTGAATCTATTTTATGGTAAATTTTACCTATTTCATGGTTTCCATGGATTAGCTAGCAATTTGACATACATAATACCAAATATGATCATGATTAGCCATTCCAATGGCTAATCATTACCAAGCATTTCTATTTCCATACCACTCAATAACCATATCATAAGACCATATATACAAAATGATTATAATGCTATACATGCCATACTCAAAATATACAAGCCATTATGCCAAGATGGTATACGGATAGTGTGAGCGTGCCTCCGACCGTTTCCGATTTCCGAGCTGGCTTGTCAACACTACAAGGAATGAAAAGGAGGGAGTAAGCATAAATGCTTAGTAAGCTCACATGCAAATAGCAAGTAACATAACCATATAAGCAAACATAAAACATCATTTGCATAATCATCACCAAGACATTCATATCACCTTTTCATTTATCATCTTACCATATTGTTGTTATATCGAGTTTTCAACCCGAGGGTTAAGTACATACCGGTTCAAATTATCCATTTTGCAACACTTACCAATACGTCCCTTTCATCTTGAGTATTCCTCCATTTGAGTAGAACTTTACCCGTTGAACACATCGGAATATAATTCGGATACATGGAAAGTTTGCACATAAGTGCCACATATGTAGCCAAGCTACCATGTAACCCGCCCATAAGTGAACTCGGACTCAACTCAGCGAGCTCGGGCGTTCGCATCCATAAGTGAACTCGGACTCAACTCAACGAGTTCGGATGCCTAGTTACATCTCACGAACTCGGACTCAACTCAACGAGTTCGGACGCTCGCATCCATAAGTGAACTCGGACTCAACTCAACGAGTTCGGATGCCCAAATATCCCAGTGACATGTCACTTGTATCCTAATCCATTCCTAAGGTTCAACGGGACCTTTTTCCCAATCATGTGTCTCAACCATCTTCTACGGAATGCCGATACCGATACTCGGTAGTATTTCACATTTTCCAAGTATATCACATAATTTAACATATTATCAAACAATTATCACAAGTATAATATTTCATAATAATTATCATATCATTTAAAAAACATTAAAACATTTAAAATAATAACTATGTTACCAACATTTACATATGAACTTACCTCGTATGCTAAAATGGCTATTTTTACCATTTCGCCCACAACTTGGTATTTTCCCCATTTTAGCCCAATTTCAGTTTTCCTTGCTCTATCATTTAAAATATAGTCTAATTAGGACTCACATTATTCAAATTGACCCAAAATCATATTTTGGAAAAATTACAATTTTGCCCTAAACTTTTGCATATTTACACTTTTCCCCAAAGCTCGTAAATTAAAATTCAGCCTATTTTCTTATGTTTTATGACATGCTGATTATTTTTCCTTCTATGGCAACATCAAATTCTCACTCTAACATGTACTTATGACTATTAGGTATTTTTACCGATTAAGCCCTTTTGCTCGTTTTCACTTAAAACCGAGTAGCACAAGTTGTCTAACATAATTTAAAACCTCATATTCTATCATAAAACACCAAAATACACAAATTTCACCTATGGGTATTTTTCCAAATATAAACCCTAGGTTAAATTATTGCTAGCATAAGCTAAATCGAGCTACCGGGACTCCAAAAACGTAAAAATCATTAAAAACGAGGCTAGAACGGACTTACAATCGAGCTTGGAAGCTTGAAAAACCCTAGCCATGGTTTCTCCTTGCTATATTCGGCCATGGGGTTGAAGATGAGCAAAATTGGCTTTTAATTTTGTATTTTAATTCATTTTACCCTAAATGACCAAAATGCCCTTACTACTAAACTTTCCAAAATTCCTTCCATGTCCTAATTTTTGTCCATAGACTTAGAAATTGGTAAAATTACTCTTTAAGGACCTCTAATTAATAATCTAATTCAATTTTATGCAAAATACTTCTAGAACACAAGTTTTGCAATTTATTCAATTTAGTCCCAAATTTCAAATTAAGCACTTTATGCATAAAATTTCTTCACGAAATTTTCACACAATCATGCAATCATATCATAGACCTTAAAATAATCATAAAATAATTATTTATATCTCGGATTTTGTGGTCACGAAACCACTATTCCGACTAGGCCCAAAATCAGGATATTACAACTAAATGTAACACCCGCACCCAAGACCGTTGCGAGTCGAACACGAGGTGTTAACGGACTTAATTCATTAATTAAACAGCTCATACAATTCATTTTAAAATTTCCAGACAAGCTGGCTAACTGCATCACAGTCGCTTTAAAATCATATCTCGAGTTACAAAACTCGAAATCCAATTCCATAAATTTTTCCTGAAACTAGACTCATATATATATCTACTAATTTTTTCTAGAATTTTGGTTGGGCCAATTAGTACAGTTTATTAGTTAAAGTCTCCCTGTTTCAGGGTTCAACTACTCTGACCTCAGTGTATTACGAATCAGATATCTCCCTGTACAGAGCTTCAATGACTATGCCGTTTATCTCTAATAAAACTAGACTCAATAAGGAATCTGTACATATAAAGCGTGACTTCTAATTATCTTTGTAAAATTTATGGTGAATTTCCAAAGTCAGAACAGGGATCCAGAAATCACTCTGGCCCTGTTTCACAAAAATTTAGACATCTCATAAAATATAGCTCATATACCTGTTTTTCTTATTCCATATGAAAATAGACTCATCAAGCTTCGATTCCATAACTTATTCATTATTTAATTCCATTTCTACTATTTTTAGTGATTTTTCAAACTCACGTCACTGCTGTTGTCTGAATCTATTTTATGGTAAATTTTACCTATTTCATGGTTTCCATGGATTAGCTAGCAATTTGACATACATAATACCAAATATGATCATGATTAGCCATTCCAATGGCTAATCATTACCAAGCATTTCTATTTCCATACCACTCAATAACCATATCATAAGACCATATATACAAAATGATTATAATGCTATACATGCCATACTCAAAATATACAAGCCATTATGCCAAGATGGTATACGGATAGTGTGAGCGTGCCTCCGACCGCTTCCGATTTCCGAGCTGGCTTGTCAACACTACAAGGAATGAAAAGGAGGAGTAAGCATAAATGCTTAGTAAGCTCACATGCAAATAGCAAGTAACATAACCATATAAGCAAACATAAAACATCATTTGCATAATCATCACCAAGACATTCATATCACCTTTTCATTTATCATCTTACCATATTGTTGTTATATCGAGTTTTCAACCCGAGGGTTAAGTACATACCGGTTCAAATTATCCATTTTGCAACACTTACCAATACGTCCCTTTCATCTTGAGTATTCCTCCATTTGAGTAGAACTTTACCCGTTGAACACATCGAATATAATTCGGATACATGGAAAGTTTGCACATAAGTGCCACATATGTAGCCAAGCTACCATGTAACCCGCCCATAAGTGAACTCGGACTCAACTCAGCGAGCTCGGGCGTTCGCATCCATAAGTGAACTCGGACTCAACTCAACGAGTTCGGATGCCTAGTTACATCTCACGAACTCGGACTCAACTCAACGAGTTGGACGCCGCATCCATAAGTGAACTCGGACTCAACTCAACGAGTTCGGATGCCCAAATATCCCAGTGACATGTCACTTGTATCCTAATCCATTCCTAAGGTTCAACGGGACCTTTTTCCCAATCATGTGTCTCAACCATCTTCTACGGAATGCCGATACCGATACTCGGTAGTATTTCACATTTTCCAAGTATATCACATAATTTAACATATTATCAAACAATTATCACAAGTATAATATTTCATAATAATTATCATATCATTTAAAAAACATTAAAACATTTAAAATAATAACTATGTTACCAACATTTACATATGAACTTACCTCGTATGCGAAAATGGCTATTTTACCATTTCGTCCACAACTTGGTATTTTCCCCATTTTAGCCCAATTTCAGTTTTCCTTGCTCTATCATTTAAAATATAGTCTAATTAGGACTCACATTATTCAAATTGACCCAAAATCATATTTTGGAAAAATTACAATTTTGCCCCTAAACTTTTGCATATTTACACTTTTCCCCAAAGCTCGTAAATTAAAATTCAGCCTATTTTCTTATGTTTTATGACATGCTGATTATTTTTCCTTCTATGGCAACATCAAATTCTCACTCTAACATGTACTTATGACTATTAGGTATTTTTACCGATTAAGCCCTTTGCTCGTTTTCACTTAAAACCGAGTAGCACAAGTTGTCTAACATAATTTAAAACCTCATATTCTATCATAAAACACCAAAATACACAAATTTCACCTATGGGTATTTTTCCAAATATAAACCCTAGGTTAAATTATTGCTAGCATAAGCTAAATCGAGCTACCGGACTCCAAAACGTAAAAATCATTAAAACGAGGCTAGAACGGACTTACAATCGAGCTTGGAAGCTTGAAAACCCTAGCCATGGTTTCTCCTTGCTATATTCGGCCATGGGGTTGAAGATGAGCAAAATTGGCTTTAATTTTGTATTTTAATTCATTTTACCCTAAATGACCAAAATGCCCTTACTACTAAACTTTCCAAAATTCCTTCCATGTCCTAATTTTTGTCCATAGACTTAGAAATTGGTAAAATTACTCTTTAAGGACCTCTAATTAATAATCTAATTCAATTTTATGCAAAATACTTCTAGAACACAAGTTTTGCAATTTATTCAATTTAGTCCCAAATTTCAAATTAAGCACTTTATGCATAAAATTTCTTCACGAAATTTTCACACAATCATGCAATCATATCATAGACCTTAAAATAATCATAAAATAATTATTTATATCTCGGATTTTGTGGTCACGAAACCACTATTCCGACTAGGCCCAAAATCAGGATATTACAACTAAATGTAACACCCCGTACCCAAGACCGTTGCCGGAGTCGAACACGAGGTGTTAACGGACTTAATTCATTAATTAAACAGCTCATACAATTCATTTTAAAATTTCCAGACAAGCTGGCTAACTGCATCACAGTCGCTTTAAAAATCATATCTCGAGTTACAAAACTCGAAATCCAATTCCATAAATTTTTCCTGAAACTAGACTCATATATATATCTACTAATTTTTTTCTAGAATTTTTGGTTGGGCCAATTAGTACAGTTTATTAGTTAAAGTCTCCCCTGTTTCAGGGTTCAACTACTCTGACCTCAGTGTATTACGAATCAGATATCTCCCTGTACAGAGCTTCAATGACTATGCCGTTTATCTCTAATAAAACTAGACTCAATAAGGAATCTGTACATATAAAGCGTGACTTCTAATTATCTTTGTAAAATTTATGGTGAATTTCCAAAGTCAGAACAGGGGATCCAGAAATCACTCTGGCCCTGTTTCACAAAAATTTAGACATCTCATAAAATATAGCTCATATACCTGTTTTTCTTATTCCATATGAAAATAGACTCATCAAGCTTCGATTCCATAACTTATTCATTATTTAATTCCATTTCTACTATTTTTAGTGATTTTTCAAACTCACGTCACTGCTGTTGTCTGAATCTATTTTATGGTAAATTTTACCTATTTCATGGTTTCCATGGATTAGCTAGCAATTTGACATACATAATACCAAATATGATCATGATTAGCCATTCCAATGGCTAATCATTACCAAGCATTTCTATTTCCATACCACTCAATAACCATATCATAAGACCATATATACAAAATGATTATAATGCTATACATGCCATACTCAAAATATACAAGCCATTATGCCAAGATGGTATACGGATAGTGTGAGCGTGCCTCCGACCGTTTCCGATTTTCGAGCTGGCTTGTCAACACTACAAGGAATGAAAAGGAGGGAGTAAGCATAAATGCTTAGTAAGCTCACATGCAAATAGCAAGTAACATAACCATATAAGCAAACATAAAACATCATTTGCATAATCATCACCAAGACATTCATATCACCTTTTCATTTATCATCTTACCATATTGTTGTTATATCGAGTTTTCAACCCGAGGGTTAAGTACATACCGGTTCAAATTATCCATTTTGCAACACTTACCAATACGTCCCTTTCATCTTGAGTATTCCTCCATTTGAGTAGAACTTTACCCGTTGAACACATCGAATATAATTCGGATACATGGAAAGTTTGCACATAAGTGCCACATATGTAGCCAAGCTACCATGTAACCCGCCCATAAGTGAACTCGGACTCAACTCAGCGAGCTCGGGCGTTCGCATCCATAAGTGAACTCGGACTCAACTCAACGAGTTCGGATGCCTAGTTACATCTCACGAACTCGGACTCAACTCAACGAGTTCTGGACGCCGCATCCATAAGTGAACTCGGACTCAACTCAACGAGTTCGGATGCCCAAATATCCCAGTGACATGTCACTTGTATCCTAATCCATTCCTAAGGTTCAACGGGACCTTTTTCCCAATCATGTGTCTCAACCATCTTCTACGGAATGCCGATATCGATACTCGGTAGTATTTCACATTTTCCAAGTATATCACATAATTTAACATATTATCAAACAATTATCACAAGTATAATATTTCATAATAATTATCATATCATTTAAAAAACATTAAAACATTTAAAATAATAACTATGTTACCAACATTTACATATGAACTTACCTCGTATGCTGAAAATGGCTATTTTACCATTTAGTCCACAACTTGGTATTTTCCCCATTTTAGCCCGAATTTCAGTTTTCCTTGCTCTATCATTTAAAATATAGTCTAATTAGGACTCACATTATTCAAATTGACCCAAAATCATATTTTGGAAAAATTACAATTTTGCCCTAAACTTTTGCATATTTACACTTTTTCCCCAAAGCTCGTAAATTAAAATTCAGCCTATTTTCTTATGTTTTATGACATGCTGATTATTTTTCCTTCTATGGCAACATCAAATTCTCACTCTAACATGTACTTATGACTATTAGGTATTTTTACCGATTAAGCCCTTTTGCTCGTTTTCACTTAAAACCGAGTAGCACAAGTTGTCTAACATAATTTAAAACCTCATATTCTATCATAAAACACCAAAATACACAAATTTCACCTATGGGTATTTTTCCAAATATAAACCCTAGGTTAAATTATTGCTAGCATAAGCTAAATCGAGCTACGGACTCCAAAAACGTAAAAATCATTAAAAACGAGGCTAGAACGGACTTACAATCGAGCTTGGAAGCTTGAAAACCCTAGCCATGGTTTCTCCTTGCTATATTCGGCCATGGGGTTGAAGATGAGCAAAATTGGCTTTTAATTTTGTATTTTAATTCATTTTACCCCTAAATGACCAAAATGCCCTTACTACTAAACTTTCCAAAATTCCTTCCATGTCCTAATTTTTGTCCATAGACTTAGAAATTGGTAAAATTACTCTTTAAGGACCTCTAATTAATAATCTAATTCAATTTTATGCAAAATACTTCTAGAACACAAGTTTTGCAATTTATTCAATTTAGTCCCAAATTTCAAATTAAGCACTTTATGCATAAAATTTCTTCACGAAATTTTCACACAATCATGCAATCATATCATAGACCTTAAAATAATCATAAAATAATTATTTATATCTCGGATTTTGTGGTCACGAAACCACTATTCCGACTAGGCCCAAAATCGATATTACGAAGCCTTTTACAAATCGTCGGTAATAACCTAAGAAGCCCCAAAAAGCTTGAACCTCATTAATATTTCTGAGGCTTCCAATTAAGTATGGCTGAAATTTTATTCGGTCGACTCGAATACCGATCTGAGATACCACATGACCCAATAAGCTAACCTCTCTTAACCGTAACTCACACTTGCTGAACTTAGCATATAATTGCTTATTCAGTAAAATTTGCAAAGACTAACCGCGGTGTTCAGCATGTTCGGTCTCATTTCTTGAATAGACCAAGATGTCATCAATGAACACGACTACTTAATCGATCCAAATATGGTGCGAAGATCCGATTCATTAAATCCATAAATACCGTAGGGCATTTGTGAGCCCAAACGGCATCACTAGGAACTCATAGTGACCATATCTTGTTTCAAGGCGTCTTGGGTACGTCCAATCTCGATTCGCAATTGATAATAGCCCGATCTCAAATCTATTTTCGAGAACACTGAGGCTCCCTTCAGTTGATCGAACAAGTCATCGATACGTGGTAACGGATATTTGTTCTTTATCGTCGCTTTATTAAGCTGACGATAGTCGATGCACAGCCGCATGGTTCCATCCTTCTTTTTCACGAACAACACTGGTGCACCCCAAGGCGAGAAACTCGGGCAAGCAAAACCTCTATCCACCAATTCTTGCAACTGAGCTTTCAACTCCATTAATTCCGTTGGTGCCATACGATACGGAGCTATCGAAATTGGAGTGGTACCAGGTACCAATTCGATGCCAAATTCTATTTCTCGAACAGGTGGTAAACCCGACAATTCTTCAGGGAAAACATCCGGGTATTCACAAACCACTGACACAGATTCGGGTTTCTTTTCCGATTCCTTGTCATCGAGCACGTACGCAAGGTACGCTTCGCACCCTTTTCTTACATATTTTCGGGCCAACATTGCTGATATTACAGCTGGCAACCCCTTTAAGTCCGTGGACTCAACCCGAATTATTTCATTATTCGCGCACCTCAAATCGATAGTCTTGCTCTTGCAATTTACAACCGCATCGTGCATGGTCAACCAATCCAAACCAAGAATAACGTCGAACTCATCGAACGGCAAAAGCATCAAGTCCGTCGGAAAACAAGAACCTCGGAACACTAGGGGACTTTTCTTGCACACTTTGTTGACAAGCACGTAATGACCCAAGGGGTTTGACACTCGAATTACAAACTCAGTAGACTCAATAGGCAAAGTCTTACTGGATGCTAAGGTTTCACATATATAAGAATGAGTAGAACCAGGGTCAACCAAAGCAATCACATTAGTATTGAAAAGAGTCAAAGTACCGGTAATGACATCGGAGAGGCAAGATCCTCGCGTGCGCCAGATGGCATAAGTCCTAGCAGAGCACGAGCCTCAGATCTGATGGTAGCATCTCTAGATCCTCTCTGACCGCCACTGACATTGCCCACATTTCTAGGTGGCCTACCTCGAGCAGTGATAGCACCCGGGTTTCCACTCTGACTTACATTTTGTTCATGCATCCTCGGGCAATCCTTCATAAAGTGGTCGGCCGACCCACACTTATAGCAGGAGCGATCACGAAACCAACAGCTCCCCGAATGCCATTTGTCACAATGTGGACACTCCGCCCTCTCTCGGCGATCATTTCCACCATCGGCGATCGAAGTGACTCGTGTGGTCACAGGGGTCGATCGCGTCCTCGTCTAGAAAAGCCCAAACGCCTCAGACCGGCTCGCATCATCTCGAAATCTCTTCGATGCTTGTTGAAGAGACTTTCCCGAGGACCTCTTTCGGAATTCTCCAGTTCCCACATCAGCTTTTTGTTTCTCCTTTCTAAGCTCTTGGCTTTACAAGCTCGCTCAACAAGTACTACGAACTCTCGTATCTCGAGAATGCCAACGAACATCCTTATATCATCATTCAGCCCATCCTCAAACGTTTACACATAATGGCTTTGGACGAAATGCATTCTCGCTGCGTCGGCTAAGCCTCACAAATTTTCGTTCAGTAGTCGGTAATCGACATAGAACCTTGCTTAAGGTCAAGGAATTCCTTCGCTTTTGGTCGATGAATCTCTGACTGATATACTTTTTTCGGAACTCGGTTTGAAAGAATTCCCAAGTCACTTGCTCTCTAGGTACCACAGAAGTCAGAGTACTCCACCAATAGTAGGCGGACTCACGTAGCAAGGAGATGGTACACTTTAAGCACTCATCGGGTGTACAGGATAGCTCATCGAGCACCCGGATAGTGTTATCCAACCAAAATTCAGCTCGCTCGGCATCATCATCATCCGTAGCCTTAAATTCAGTGGCCCCATGTTTTCGAATCCTATCGACTGGGGGCTTACTTGACCTTATTTGGTCGCCATCGGAGGTATTGTAGGTGCGGGGTTGCATTTGTCGGGAATGGAGGTTGTGGAACACCGTGTTAGTTCGAATGTATTGGTTAAACCATTCGCTCATCACACTATAAAAGGCTTGCCTAGCCTCATCATTCGGATTGCTGGCCATAGGTTGAGAGTCTGCCGCTGTCCCTTGTGCGGGAGCAGCGCCACACTCTCCACATCATCAGCTATTGCTCGGTTGGGATCGGGATCCATTGCTATAAACAAACTCAAAGTCAAATTGTCAGAAATCACCACACTATCGATTCATCATTTAATGGCATGTATAGCTAGACCCCAAACACCTCACGGTAGTCCTAGAATCGACTAAACCGTGGCTCTAATACCAATAAAATTGTAACACCCCGAACCCGAGACCATCGCCGGTGTCGAACACGAGGGGTTAGCAAGCCAAGTTCACATATTTTGCCCACCAATTGACATTTCCAGTCAGGCTGGAAAACTGCGTCACCGTCGCCTTAAAAATCATATCTCGAGTTTCAAAACTCAGAAACTGATTTCCTAAATTTTCCCTGAATTTAGACTCATGTATCCATCCATGGATTTATTTCTAGAATTTTTGGTCAGGCCAATTGGTACAGTTTATTAGTTAAAGTCACCCATGTTACAGGGATCGACTGCTCTGACCTTCGCGCGTTATAACTTGCATATCTCTCTGTACAGGGCTTTAATACTGGTGCCGTTTGTTTCTAATGAAACTAGACTCAAAATGGAATCTGTACATATAAGGTATGACTCCTAATTCTTTCTGGATAATTTATAGTAAATTTTTAAAGTTGCGACAGGGGACCCAGAAACCGTTCTGGCCCTGTCTCACAATAGCCTTAATATCTGTTAACATGTAACTCCTATGACCATTTCGTTTCTTCCATATGAAAATAGACTCATCAAGGTTCATTTACATAGCTTATTCACTATTTAATACCATTCCTACAAATTTTGGTGATTTTCACATTCACGTCACTGCAGCTGGCAGCATCTGTTTTAAGGTAGGTCTTACCTATTTTGTAGTCTCCATGAACCAACTAGTCTTGCCATACAAAGGTTCATATATGATCAATTTAACCATACCAATGGCTGATCATGTGACCAACACTCCCATTTCCAATCCATAATCACATCATGACACCATATATATACATACAACCCAAAAATAGTCTAAGTTCATGCTTCCTTTTACGAGCCATTTTCGCATGGCCGTATACATATACATCACCACATTTTTAAACCAACAAGGGTAGTCCTATACATGCCATTTCAAATTCCAACCAAAATTATACCAAGATGGAGGCTTCGATAGTGTAGATGACTTGACTTTAATGATCCCGAATCCGATTGCTATCGGCGAATCTATAAACCGAGAGCCAAAGCAATGGGGTAAGCATATTTATGCTTAGTAAGTCTCAAGCAATAAAATCAGCTTTAATTAAAGCAATACATTCACATAGCCAAATGCATCATTTCATTAATACACGTTCACATAATCATACTTACTTCACCATCCCAACTCTTATGTTCATACACAAATAACGGCTTCGTTAAGGCCGATAACTCGTTCCATCATAGGAGCGGATATTCATACGCTCTTACTCCTAGCGCGCAAAGCACACACCACACTTACCTTGTCATTGGGAAATGTCACAAGTGCATTAGCTGAAATTTTCCAGCAAGCTTATAATTTTCAAATCACATACCTTCGAGTTTAACCGGATGTCGCTACTGTTCAAACGCCGGGACATAGCCGGTTATGGTAACCCGCACCAAGGCCTACGGGACTTAACCCGGATATCACGATTTGCACAAATGCCTTCGGGTCTTAGCCCGGATTTAACAACTTGCACGAATGCCTTCGGGTATTAGCCCGGATGTAGCCACTAGCATAATTGCCTTCGGGTCTTAACCCGGATATAATTTCCAGCATTAACGTCTTCGGGGCTTAGCCCAGATATCATTCAATTTCTCATGCGCACATACATCAATAATCATTGGACATACATATTTCATTTTCGTTACTAAGGCTCAAACACAATTATAATCACTAGCATAATCACCTTCGGGACTTAGCCCGGGTATCATTCAAATACTCATACACACATAATCAATAATCAATACACATCCATACTTCATTTCACATAATTCAAGTAGGGTCACTTCTTGAGGACTTACCTCGGATGTTGTCGAACGGCTTTTACGGCTATTCGATCACTTTTTCCTTCCCCTTGTCCAATTGTGGCCCTCTTAGCTCTTGAGCTAATTCAAACAAATTCAATTTATTAAAACCTCATTGTGCTAGCTTATGGCGAATATGACAAGGAGTTTAAATGGTCATATGGCCACCCTTTAGCTTGAATACACAATGGTCATGCACATTTTATACTACATCAAGCAATTCAATACAATTTATTCGAGCATCAAGGAAAAGCTAAGGCCTTCAATAGGCTACCCAAGGCGAATATTCATGTACATGTTGAGGCCAATTATGCACTTAATACCTCACAAAAACAGCATGCATTTTACTAGTTAATGCTTTGCATATTGTAGCTCAAAACTTATAATATAGCATCAAGCACTCATATGTGTGCTAGGCCGAATGTGCTTGCAATTTCACAATTATTTTCAACATCTTCTTCTTTAAACTAACATATTCATCACTTCCTTCATAACCAAAACATCATGTGCAACATATATATACATATATGAGCATGGCCGAATTTCAAGGTGTCCATAGCCATCCAAAACACAAATTTTAACTAACATGCAAGAAGCATGAATCATGCTCATGAATGCATCATGGTCGATATGACAATCATGCCCCTTTTCAACTTCAATCATGGTTGAACAAAAAGAAAACTCAAAATCTTACTCAAGAGTAGACAATCCATCATTGCATGCATCATCATCAAGCTTCACACTTAGCATGGAATGGCTTTATCACCATAACAACTTTGGCCAAATACCATTTCCATGGCATAACAAAGATTTGAGCCATGGCTAACATGCACATCAAGTTAGCAACCAAAACATGCATGAAACTCCTAACACAACCTCATACATACCTTAATCTTGATGCAAACTTAGCCAAATCTCCTTCTAGATCTCTTCCAAACCAAGCATGAAGCAAAAATCCTCCTTCTTCCTTAGTTTTGGCTCAAAGAAAGGATGAACAAAATTTTTTCTTTCTTTCTCCTTATGATTTTCGGCCAAGAGGATGAGAAAGGAAGAACACAACAAATTTTTTTCTTCCTTCTTTCTCAACTCACGGCAAGGGGGGGATTACCACACTCACACACATTTTTTTTTTCATTTTTTTATCACCCATACACCTTTGTTTATTATTTCACCCTAATGCACCAACAAAACATGTTTCATGACATGTTTAGCCCATCCTCCTTGTCATGGCCGCCACCACCTATAAAAGGGGAATTTGACATGCAAGTCCATTATTTTGCATGCATGCTTTAATTAGTCATCACACATTTCCCTATCATACTTTCAAAGTTCACTACTAAGTCCTTTCTTGTGGAATTCACCCTTATAACACTAAATCAATCATCATAAAATGTCATACATGAGCACACACATATTATAGGCATCAAAATAAATTTTTAATTATTTTTATGCCTCGGTTTTGTGGTCCCGAAACCACATTCCGACTAGGGTCAATTTTGGGCTGTCACACATTCACACCAAACATGTTAGCAATATAAACATAAGACCTAGGCAATTTACTCATGGATGATCACAACATTTAAACATGTAACATACAAATATATCATCCATCTCAACTTACATTTATCCATGTATAACCAATTCAATGCAATTCATATGTGAGCATGTCTTAGTTCGTATTGAACTCTTACCATTTCCTTTTAAATCATGCCCGTTGATAAACCATAATTTATACATATTTCTATCCCATGCTTAGCACATTTTATGGATGATTTTTCCTTAAAATTGGTGAATTCGATGATCCTAATGCCTTAATTTCATGTTTTATACTTATGTGCTCGCCATTCGTCTAGCTCCTCTATCCGCAGCCTTCGTTCTTCACGAATGTGTCCTCTATCATTTCTGGAACATGGCTTGTGAACTTCTTTGAAACTCAATTTCTGCAATGTCATATTGTCAGTTTTAGTAGATTGGTGTGGACCATTACCTTCAATGTTCGATGTGATGCCAGAATTACGAGCTTGAAGGGTGATCGTTTCGTCTCCCACATGAAGTGTAAGCTCACCTGTGCCAACATCAATAATTGTTTTAGCATTTGCTAAAAAGGGCCTCCCTAAAATCAAAGGGGTGTTATTAACAACAAAATCAATGGGAAATATGAACTTATCTACTTTCACTAATACATCTTCAATAATACCCCTAGGAAATCTTATAGTTTTATCTGCCAATTGAATGCTCATCCTAGTTTGTTTAGGTTTCCCAAGACCTAGTTGCTTAAACATTTTGTACGGCATGACGTTAATACTAGCCCCTACATCAGCTAATGCACGATTCACATGTAAACTACCAATTAAGCAAGGAATTGTAAAACTCCCTGGATCTTTCAATTTGTGGAGTAGTTTATTCTGTAGAATAGCTGAGCAAATTGCGTTTAGTTCCACATGCGACGCCTCGTCCAAGTTCCGTTTGTTTGCTAAAAGCTCCCTTAGAAATTTCATTGCATTCGGCATCTACGACAGAGCTTCAATAAACAGTAAGTTAATATGTAATTTTTTTAAAAGTTTAAGGAATTTACCGAATTGTTCGTCTGAGCAGTCTTTCCTTGTCGCATTAGGGTATGGAACACGAGGTTTGTATTCTTTATTCACCGTTTTGTTATGACTTACCTCACTTTTATCTTTACTCACCACAGTGTCTTGCCTCGGTTTTGGCTCAAGCTCAACGACTCCTTTGTTATCTTGAATATTAATTGTGTTGAGTTGTTCCCTTGGGTTAGGTTCGGTATTACTTGGCAAACTACCTTGTGGTCGTTTGGAGATTAGTTTGGAAAGCTGGCCTATCTGAGTTTCGAGCCCTTGGGTCGACGCTTGTTAATTTTTAAGTGTTCTCTCAGTGTTCTAAAAACGAGTTTCCGACACCGAAATAAACTTTGAGCATCTCTTCAAGGTGTGGCTTCTTTTCCTATTGGTAGGGTGGTTGTTGGTAGCCCGGAGGATGTTGTGGTCTTTGATTTCCTTGACCGCCCCACGAGAAATTGGGATGGTTCCTCCAACCTGCATTGTAAGTGTTACTGAATGGATTGTTTTGAGGTCAAGGATTATTACCCATGTAGTTTAATTGCTCGTTATCCATGTTGTGGCCATAAGGTTGGTATTCCAAATGGTTTGTTCTATCGCTACTTGCTTCACACTGCATTACTGGGTAAACCTGTGAAGAATTAAGAAAACCATCAATCTTTTTATTTAAGAGTTCTACCTGATTAAAGAGCATGGTGACCGAATCAACGTTATAAACGACGGCTGTTTTCGTTGGCTTTGTCCTCATGACTTGCCACTGATAGTTATTTAGTGACATCTCCTCTATAAACTCATAGGCATCTTCCGGTTTTTTATTGTTGATGGTTCCGCTCGCTGCTGCGTCAACCATTTGCCGAGTTGAAGGATTTAGACCATTGTGAAATGTTTGTACTTGGAGCCAAAGCGGTAACCCATGGTGAAGGCACCTTCTCAAAAGGTCCTTGTATCTCTCTCATGCATCGTAGAATGTTTCTAAGTCCATCTGCACAAAAGAAGAGATATTATTACGTAATTTTGCCGTTTTAGCCTGCGAAAAATATTTTAGTAAAAATTTCTCAATCATTTGTTTCCAAGTAGTAATTGACCCTCGTGGTAACAAGTTCAACCACTGGTTAGCTTTATTCCTCAATAAAAAGGGAAACAACCGAAGATGAATGACATCATCAGAAATGCCATTGATTTTAAATATATCGCAAAATTCCAGAAAGTTTACTAAGTGAGCGTTGAGATCTTCATCCTCCAAACCATCAAACTGAACAAATTGCTGTATCATCTGAATAGTGTTAGGTTTTAATTCAAAAGTATTTTTAGCTACAGCAGGTCTAACTATGCTAGATTCAGTTCCTGTTAAAGACGGTTTAGAATAATCATACATAGTGCATGGAGCAAGATTTTGATTAACCGAAATTGCAGGAGGTAGCTGATTGCCTTAGTTTTCAGCCATCTCTTCGGTTGGGCGTTGAGTATCGTCTTCTTGCTCGTTCTCCGTGTATCTTAAGCTGTGCCTTATTTCTCTTTGGTTTCTACGAACTGTACGATCGATTTCTTCGTCAAAACGTAAGGGTCATGATAGGTTTCTTCTAATCATAAATTATAAAAACCGGTTGGGTGTTGAGTAAGGGTCATGCCAAGAGAAGGAAAAAGTAAATTAATAAATAATAATAATAATTAAATTAAATTAAATTAAATTGCAAGAAAAATAAATGGCTAAAGTAATAAAAATTGAGCGTTTTTAATATCTTAGTTCCCCGGCAACAGTGCCAAAAACTTGATTGCGAGGTTTCGTGATAGGTTTTAAATATTTATAATTACTCGTTCTTGGACTAACTATTATCGTGATGTAGGCAAGTGTACCTATCGAACAGTAGTATAGTTTTAGCAAGACCGGATTGTCAAACCCAAAGGAACTAAAACTACTAGTAATGACTGTCTTTTTATTATCTAGCCTAAGAATAATGGGGTTTTATTTTAATTAACTAATTATCTAAACTAAGAACGCACAGAGAAAGGAATTGGGGAATTGCTTTTGGGAAAATCGATTGAATGAAGACAATACCTAAGGAAAAATCCACCTAGACTTTACTTGTTATTCTGGCACCGAATCGGATGATTTATTCATTTAACTTGTTCCGTAGAGATCCCTAAGTTATGTTATTATCCCTATTCAAGACTAGTAACGTCAAATCCCTAGATTGAATAACCGAGACTTTTCTCTAATTAACATTCTACGCTTGCATTAACTCGATCTATGGATCCTCTTATTAGGTTTCACCCTAATCTAACAAAATCTTGTCACCCTATTTCTAGGCGCGCAATCAACTCCGCTTAATTATGATAAATGTACTCTTAGACAGGGTCTATTCCTCCTCTGAACAAGAGCTTATCTTGAATCAGCATCCTGGGATATCAAAACAAGAATTAAGAACACATAATTAAGAACAAGTTAAATATTTATCATACGATTCAGAAAATAATAACAAGATTCGTCTTAGGTTTCATTCCCATTAGGTATTTAAGGGATTTAGTTCATAACTAAATAAGAAAACATCTCAAAAGAATACAGAATACAAACATAAAGAAAACCCAAAACTCCTGAAGGGAAATTTAGGAGAGATCTTCAGTCTTGATGATGAATCTGGCTTCTGAGATGGATCAATCAGCTTCCTTGGAGTAATTCCTTACTCCCTCTTCTCCGTCTCCCTTTTTCTCCTCTTCTAGGGTGTATTTATAGGCTGGAATGCTTAGAAGCCCTCAAAAGTGGCCTTTTCTAAATTGGACTTAACTTGGGCTCGGTAGGGACATGTCCGTGTGACACGCCCGTATGCGATTACTTTATGCCGCGTTCGAGCCTGTTAGAATGGCATGGCCGTGTGCTATGCCCGTGTGAGTCGTGCCCGTTCTGCCAGATTGACACGGCTGTGTGGTCTACCCGTGTGAGGAGGTCCAGGCCATGTTGATTTCATACTTCAACCCATTTTCTCTGTTTTTGGCCCGTTTCTCGTTCCTTTCGCTCTTCTATGCTCTCCTAAGTGTAAAACATGAAATTAAAGCATTAGGAGCATCTAATTCACCAATTCTAATGGAAAATCATCCATAAAATGCGTTAAACATGGGGGAAAAATATGTATAAATTACGATTTATCAACAATTCTTGTTATTATTATCTGAATTGTATGATAAATATTTGACTTGTTCTTAATTATATGTTCTTAATTCTTGTTTTGATATTCCAGGATATTGATTCAAGTTAAGCTCTTATTCAGAGGAGGAATAGACCTTGCCTTAAAGTACATTTGTCATAATTAAGCAGAGTTGGTTGCGAACCTAGAGATAGGGTGACAAGAATTTGCCAGATTAGAGTGAAACCTAATAAGGGGATCCATAGATTGAGTTAATGCAACCCTAGGGAGTTAATTAGAAAGAGATTTCAATTATTCAACCTAGGGTTAGACGTTGTTAGTCTCGAGAGAGATAATAATATAACTTAGGGATTTCTACAGATGAAGTCAAATGAATAAATCGTCCGATTCAAAGTCAAATAACAAGTGAAGTCTAGGTGGATTTTTCCTTAGGTATTGTCTCAATCAATCGAGTTTTCCAAAAGTAATTCCCCAATTCTATTTTCTGTGAATTCTTAGTTTAGTTAATTAGATAGTTAAAACAAACCCCATTATTCTTAGGCTAGATAATAAAAAGACAGTCATTACTAGTACTTTTAGTTCCTTTGGGTTCGACAATCCGGTCTTTCTAAAGCTATACTACTGTATGATAGGTACACTTGCCTTCATCGTGATAATAGTTAGTTTCAAGAACAATTCATTATAAATATTTAAAACCTATCATGAATACCACGTATCAAGTTTTTGGCGCCGTTTCTGGGGAACTAAGATATTAGGAACACTCGATTTTTATTACTTTCGCCATTTACCTTTACTGCAATTTAAATTTTATTCTAATTTTTATTACTAATTCTTTCTTTTCCCTTTTTCTAGCAGGTTCTTAAAGTTTATGACTAGAAGAAACCCGCCAGGACCATTACTTTTTGACAGTGAGATCGATGGCATAGTTCACAGAAACAAAAGAGAAATAAGGCAAAGCTTAAGATACACAGAGAACGAGCTAGAAGACGATATTCAAACCACAACCATGGAGATGGCTAAAAACCAAGAAAATTCGCTACCTCCTACAATGACTGTTAATCAAAATCCTACTCCGCGCACTATGTATGATTATGCTAAACCTAATTTAATAGGAACTGAGTCAAGTATAGTTAGACCTGCTATTGCTGCAAATAATTTTGAACTAAAACTAACACAATTCAAATGATGCAACAGTTTGTTCAATTTGATAGTTTGCAGGACGAGGATCTCAACGCTCACTTGGAAAATTTCATAGAATTTTGCGATACCTTCAAAATTAATGGTGTTTCTGATGACGTCATTCTCCTTTGGTTGTTTCCCTTTTCTTTAAGAAATAAGGCTAAACAATGGTTGAACTCGTTACCACGAGGGTCAATCACTACTTGGGAACAAATGACCGAAAAATTTTTGTTAAAATATTTTCCACTAGCTAAAACAGCCAAATTATGTAATGATATCTCTTCTTTTGTGCAGATGGATTTAGAAACACTCTACGATGCATGGGAGAGATACAAGGACCTTTTAAGAAGATGCCCTCACCATGGGTTACTGCTTTGGCTACAGGTTCAAATGTCCCATAATGGCCTGAATCCTTCGACTCGGCAGATGATTGATAACTATCAATAATAAGACACCTGAGGCGGCTTACAAATTTATTGAGGAGATGCCACTGAATAACTATCAGTGGCAAGTTATGAGAACAAAGTGACGAAAGAGCTGGTGTTTTCAACCTCGATGCGGTTACTATGCTATCTAACCAAGTAGAACTCTTAACTAAAAAGATTGACGGTTTGTGTGGTTCTACTCAGGTACATCTAGTGTTGAGGTGCGATTCGAATGGAGGAGGAGCATGCACAGAATATCAACCACTCAACCCTAGCATCGAGGAGGAACAAGTTCAATATATGGGTAACAATAACTCTAGATCCCAAAATAACCCATATAGTAACACTTATAATGCAGGTTGAAGGAACCATCCCAATTTCTCGTGGGGCGGTCAGGGAAATCAAAGGCCACAACATCCTCCAGGTTTTCAACAACCACCCTACCAATAGGAAAAGAAGCCGAACCTTGAAGAGATACTCTCAAAGTTTATAACGGTGTCAGAAACTCATTTTTAGAATACCGAGACAGCACTTAAGAATCAACAAGCATCGATCCAAGGGCTCGAAACTCAGATTGGACAACTTGCCAAGTTGATTTCTGAACGACCACAAGGTAGCTTGCCAAGCAACACAGAATCTAACCCAAGGGAGCAACTCAACGCGATTACTAGTCAAGATGAGGAAGGGTTAGTCACATCTGAACCAGAACCAAGGCAAGAAACTGAGATAAGCAAAGGTAAATGTGAGGTAGACCACAATGAGCAGAAACCGGTAAGTACAGAATACAAACCTCGTGTGCCATACCCTAATGCTACAAGGAAAGACCACTCAAATGAAAAATTTGGTAAATTCCTTAAACTCTTAAAAAAATTCATATTAACTTACCGTTTATTGAAGCTCTATCACAGATGCCAAACGCAATGAAATTTTTAAAGGAGCTTTTAGCAAATAAGCGGAAGTTGGACGAGGCTTCGCATGTGAAGCTAAACGCAGTTTGCTCAGCTATTCTACAGAATAAACCACCCAACAAACTAAAAGATCCAGCGAGTTTTACGATTCCTTGCTTAATTGGTAGTTTAGTTATTAATAATGCATTAGCTGATTTAGGGGCTAGTATTAACGTCATGCCGTACAAAATGTTTAAACAACTAGGTCTTGAGAAACCTAAACAGACTAGGATGAGCATTCAATTAGCAGATAAAACTATAAGATTTACTAGGGGTATTATTGAAGATGTGCTAGTTAAAATCTATAAATTCATATTTCCCGTTGACTTCGTTGTTCTAGACATAGAGGAGGATAGCAACGCTCCTTTGATTTTAGGAAGGCCCTTTTTAGCAACTTGTAGAACGATTATTGATGTTGGCACAGGTGACCTCACATTTCATGTGGGAGACGAAATAATCACCCTTCAAGCTCACAATTTCGACAAAAAATCAAAAATTGAAGGTGATTGTCTAAACCGTTCTACTACAACTGACAATATGGTGCAACTTACTTTGCAGGAAATGAGTTTGAAGGAAGTACATGAGCCATTTTCAAGCAATAGTAGAGGACATATTCACGAAGAACGAAAGCTACAAACTGAGGAGCTAGATGAATGGCAGACACATAAACCGAGAACACGTGATAAACCAAAACTACGACAGAACAAGCTCAATACCTTTCCAAATCAACTTAAGGTTGTAGATAAAGTTTTATTAGATGCCACAGATCCTCACATTGTCACTACCAAAACGAATGAAGAAATTCCTCTTACGGTACTTAACATTTTCCCATTTGGTACAGTCGAGGTAAGTCATCCCAAGTTTGGCTCTTTTAAGGTAAATAATACCCGCCTAAAACCTTATTTTGATGAGATTCATAGCAGGAATGAGGAGTATAAACTCTTCGAACCACCATGACCATTCAATGGAGAGGTAATTCGAGCTTAGAGTATAAATAAGTGCTTCTCGGGAGGCAACCCGAGCAGTAACTGTATTAACTTCTTTAAATTTTAGTGTTTAACACCTAACTTACTAACGAAGCTCTTGAATACAGGTTTACCACACAGACACGGCCAAGCACACAGGCGAGCCTTAGGCCGTGTAAAAACAGGGCAAAGATTTCCCCAACACGGGCTATGATAAACTGCCACGGCCATGCGACATGACCGTGGGCAAACCTGTCAAATTAACATAGGAGTGCGACACGCCCATGCCAAGAAACCGTGGGCGAACCTGCCAAAACAACACGGGCGTGGACCTTTATACACGGGCGTGGACCTTTATACACGGGCGTGGAAGAAGCGAACAAAGACAGACACGACCATTTGACACGACTGTGTGCACCAACACGCCCAAGGTACACGGGCGTGGGGAAATTGTCAGACGCACCCAAATTCAAAATTCGCGAATCACACGGGAAAAAATTGGGGAACACAAGTGTGTTCCCTAGCCGTGTGTCCCAAAATCTATAAATACCCTTCACTATTCATCATCTCCCTCACCCAATATCCTTAACCCTAGCCGCTGCAGATTCACACAGCCTCCTGTCACGCTCGTACGTCTCCTTTAACCACATTTTTGATGCCTAAACTTCTCCCTCTGGTGTTTGTTTACTCCTTTATCTCAATATTCTTCAATTATTTTGTTTCTTTCATGATTTCTATGCTCCATTTGACTATTTTACGTGCACATTCATGGTTAGAAAAGTAAATAAATGTATATTTTTTTTTAAGTTTTGTTTTGTTTTGGTCAATATATTAGGCTACATTCATTCTTGGTTATTGTTTCTATGGGTTCCATGCTATTAACCTCACACAAATTCATTCTTTAGTTATCTCCATTACTTATTCTTATAAGGTTATCTGGCATATTTACTTTGGCTGTTATAGCATAGGTTAATATGTAAGCCCCATGGAAAGTATTCACATTCCACTTCAATTTCAATTATAGGTGCACCATGTCATCTTCACAAGGAAAGAAAGCCGCCATCCCTACTTCGAAGAAAAGGAAGAGAGCATTATCTTCCTCGGGTCTTACCGCGGAAATTCGTCACCCTTTCCTGCAGTTCCCCATTGGGCCCCAAGAAGAACTTTTCAAGATTCTACAAGCCTGACCCTTCGAAGTAGGCCACTGTATAGACTGGGCCGCGCTAGAACAAGCCCAACTCGCGAATGCAATTCGGGCCCTCTTCACCATAGATCCTTAGGGGCTTTTCTTTGAGACCGTGATGGCCCACTTTGATGACCCGGGAGCAATTGAATTTCACCTCTGCGGTCTAGTCCGCCAATTGAATGTCCCAAAGTTTGGAACTACACTGGGCCTTTATACTGAGGAGTTCATAGAGGAGAATGAACTCCACACTTTTAATTGCCACATCCATCACTCTCCTTCACGGTATTGGAGCGCCCTCGCCCCCGGCGCTACCTCCTATAATCCTAGCCGCTCCAAGGCATCAGCTCTCCCTCCATCTCTGCGGTATTTACACACCATTTGGGCTCACACATTAATAGGAAGGCGAGAGAGCACTAGTGTTGTCAACACTCACGACGCCTACTTTCTATGGTGTATGTTGCAGGGCACGTCATAGACCTTGCTTATTTCATTGCCCTAGCCATTCAACATCAAACGGAGCGGCATAGGAAGGGGGTCATCTCCATTGGGCCCTATGTAACACGGTTGGCTCGGTACTTCGGGCTCATCAACACAGCAGCCCAATCATCCTCCCTCACTCTCATGGGCCAGATGTCCCCACAGGGCATCTCAAGCATGCTAAGTATGAGGATGATCGAGAAACGACGTGGCACCTTCCTTCTTCAATACCGCCTCACCTAATCCACTGAGGAGGAGCCCCCGAGGCTATTACTGATGATGTCCCTCCACATCACGAGGACCCACCGTCTCAGCCACCACCTCCTTCTCATCCAGTTCATGTGGCAGCTTCATACGCTGACATCTCTGAGTGCCTTACTCGGTTCGAGCAATAGTGTTTTTAGCGCTTCAATAACATTGATGCTACTCTGCAACAGATTTGTCAACACCTCCACATCTCATCGCCACCCCCACCTCGCGAACCATCTAGCGATGAAGATGTCTAAAAACTTTTATTTATTATTTTATGTTTTTACTTTTATTTTATTTTAAGACTACTTTTTATTTTTTCTTTCACCTTATTTTTATTAGGACTTATAATTATTATTTTACAATTTTTACTTTTGGCTAATTCATATTGAGTACTTACTCTTTGTTATATATTTCCTAAAAGAGTTCTTGATTCTATCACAGTTATAAAGAGCTCTAAAGCTCACAATTACTCAGGAACTTGAAACTCCACTGGGAAAGGTTCTCCACGACTGCCATGTCCTGCTCTACCACGACCATAGCTACCACCAGATATAATATTCTTTTAGCGCAGGACTTATGGACTAATGAACGTCTACCACCGCCGGAGTATCCTCCTCCACCCTCACGCTGATTATTCTCCAAAACTCCAGTTCAAGGGAATTCATTCATCACTCAGGAAGTTTCACTTTGCTCCCTATCTTATATTTATATTCTTTTCTATATATCTATCTTTGTACATTGAGGGCCATGTACATCTTAAGTGTGGGGGGTATTCATTTCACTATCAGAAAAAATCCCTGAATGATTGCCTTGTTCTCTTGAAAAGCTCTCATATCATGTTTAGGATAAATTTTGATTGATTTATAAATTTTGATTGATTTATGACTTTTATTGATATATCTTGAATTAAAACATAGGCATTTATGCATTGATTGTTTAAACTTTAAGACATTAGGGAATCAAGCATGATAAGTTAATTTTTGAAGAATTAAAAACTTTTAAGTTGTTTCCCTAAGTTTAGGTATTATCTTGAGTTGGAATTTACAAGTTTAAACATCAAAAAGCCATAATTTTTGTGAAATCTTGAGCCTTTAGAGCATCTATTATTTCTTTCATGTCACTTTCATTATGAGTGTGCCAGTATTGAATTGTTATTCTAGAACTTGCTTGATTATGCATGTCAAGACCACACCATTTGATTTGATATGTCAAAATGATAAAGACACTTAGGTTAAACCCACTCACTCCATAAAAGCCTACCTTCACAATTAACCCTTAGTGAACCCCCTTGAGCCTAACAACCCATTCATTGATTTACCCTCGATATTAACCCATAACTCATTATTGTTGAAACCCCCTAAATTAATTTGATCCCTATTTTTGTCGAGATTTGAGTTGGAATAATTGCTTAGCTATGTTTTATTCTATTTTGTAATTATGTGTTCTTAAAATATATATACATGTTTACATATTAGTAGTAGTGTTCTTCTGAGCTAAAGAAGTTAAATTCCATATTCTGAGAAAAAGCTCTGTTGTACACAATTGATGACTACTCATTTTTCTAGTTAGGCAATTTTTCAATTCAATCTTGGTTCTAACCATTTCTTTCAGTTTGTGACCACACCCTCTAATCAAAGCCACGTTACAACCCTCAAAAACCTTTTGATTGATGTTTCATCTCAATTTATAGTGGTGGAGATTTGATTTTCATGCAAACCTATGGAAATGACTCTTCATTGTTGATTATTGAGTGCTTCATTTATTGTTTTTAAACACCTCGAGTGAATCTTTAGTGAGGATGTGAAACTCTGTGATATTTTGAATCAAAGGTAATTACTTAAATGAAGGGAGAAACCTATGTTTTCATGATGAAATGCTCAACTTGGAATGTGTGAAACTTTGATGTTCTTTTAGTTGAATTTTCAATGTATGATTACCTATGGATTATTTTGAGATATTATCGATAGAAATTATAAGTTGAGAAGAATTTATTTTGATTATGAGTTGAGGATTTTGCTTGAGGACAAGCAAATGCTTAAGTGTGGGGGTATTTGATAAACCGTAATTTGTACATATTTCTATCCCATGCTTACACATTTTATGGATGATTTTTCCTTAAAATTGGTGAATTCGATGCTCCAAATGCCTTAATTTCATGTTTTATACATAGGTGAGCATAGGAGATTGAAAGGAACGAGAAACGGGCCAAAAACGGAGAAAATAGGCCAAAAACAGAGAAAATAGGCCAACGTACAAAATCAACACAACCTGGGCCCCCTCACACGGGCAAACCACACGGCCGTGTCAATTTGGCAGAATAAAAACACGACTCACACGAGTGGACCACACACTCGTGCCTATTTAGCAGGCTTGACCACGGCCTTAAGCAATCGCATACGGGCGTGTCACACGGGCGTGTCCCTGTCGAGCCCAAATTGAGTCCAATTCAGAAAAGGCCAATTTTGAGGGTTCTTAGGCATTCTAAAGCCTATAAATACACCCTAGAGGAAGAGGAAAAAGAGACACAGGGAGGGAAGTAGGGAAGTGCTCAAGGAAAGCCGATTGATCCATCTCAGAAGCCAGATTCATCATCAAGACTGAAGATCTCCCCTCAATTTCCCTTCAGGAGTTTTGGGTTTTTTTTATGTTTTGTATTCATTATTCTTCTGAGATGTTTACCTTTTTAGTTATGAACTAAAACCCCTAAATACCTAAGGGGAATTAAACCTAAGACAGATCTTGTTATTATTATCTGAATTATATGATAAATATTTGACTTGTTCTTAATTATGTGTTCTTAATTCTTGTTTTGATATTCCAGGATATTGAATCAAGTTAAGCTCTTATTCAGAGGAGGAATAGACCTTGTCTAAGAGTACATTTGTCATAATTAAGCGGAGTTGGTTGCTTGCCTAGAGATAGGGTGACAAGATTTTACAGGATTAGGGTGAAACCTAATAAGGGGATCCATAGATCGAGTTAATGCAACCCTAGGGAGTTAATTAGAAAGAGATTTCAATTATTCAACCTAGGGTTAGACGTTGTTAGTCTTAAGAGAGATAATAATATAACTTAGGGATTTCTATGGATCAAGTCAAATGAATAAATCGTCCGATTCAGAGTCAAATAACAAGTGAATTCTAGGTGGATTTTTTCTTAGGTATTGTCTCAATCAATCGAGTTTTCCAAAAGTAATTCCCCAATTCTATTTTCTGTGAATTCTTAGTTTAGTTAATTAGTTAGTTAAAACAAACCCCATTATTCTTAGGCTAGATAATAAAAAGACAGTCATTACTAGTACTTTTAGTTCCTTTGGGTTCGACAATCCAGTCTTGCTAAAGCTATACTACTGTACGATAGGTACACTTGCCTTCATCGAGATAATAGTTAGTTTCATGAATGATTCATTATAAATATTTAAAACCTACCACGAATATCACGTATCACCCGGTGAACCGTTTAGAATACCATTGGATACCCAAGATAGCTACACAAAGTGTTCTAACTCATATCATTGTAATTTGTCAATTAATGTACATGTATACTCACACGAGCTGTGAGTTAGAATGCTCTCATGAGCTGTGAAAATGGGCCTGCTCACACGAGCTATAGGTCGAGGCGTAGCTACACGATGCTGCTCACACTAGCTATGGAGTATCCAAAACACATCTGGACCTCAGCCATCAGTGTCATGTAAACCCTAATGACATGTCATTTGTATTCTACGAATTCCTAGTTCAAACAGGGCTTGGTAGTCATCGAAACATCATTGGATTTTCATCATTTCATTACAAGATAATTTGCATACACATATATATATTGATTTAATCACAATATAATCACATATTAACATCCAATTTAATCAAAATTATACAGAATACAGTTCATACGAACTTACCTGGCTAAATTACAGAAATGTCAAAGTATTGGGGCATTTTGGTAATTTTCCACTCTCCTCGATTGTCCACCCGATCTTGAACTAAATTAATAATTTCATTTAACCTATTAATTTATATAGTAAAATAATGTATTTTATGCAATTTAGTCATTTTTGACATTTTTACAAAATTACCCTAAAGTTTTACTTTTATTCAATTTAGTCCTTGAGCCCAAAACATGCAAATTAACCATTTCTAATGCCAATTTATAACAACTGAATATTTATGGCACCCATATCAGCCCATATTTGCAACAATTTCACATCAAATCCTTAAAATTTTATTATTTTAATAATTTAGTCCCTAATCGATAAATTCATCAAAAATCACTTAACAAAATACTTTTAATTAACAATCAACATTCCAAATTCATCATTTAACATAAAAATTCACAAGATTCATCAATGAAAATATTCAAAATCTTTAATAGATTCAAAATCGAAGGTATGGACTAACTGAACCTAGTTGCAACGATCTTAAAAACATAAAAATTAAAAGAAACGGGCCTAAAACGAACTCACATTCACCATCCCAAGCAAGGTCGAAACTTGAAGCTTCTCCCATTATTTTTCCATGGCAAACTTCGGTGGTGTAAAACAAATGGGGAAGAAAACATTTTGTTTTCTTTAATTTATTAACCTTTTATTTTATTTTATTTTATTAATAATAATAAATTAACTTATAAAACATATAAAATTAAAAGATTTTAAAGCATCCAACATCCCACTATCTAAGGTATGGGTAAATTACCCATTAAGGCCATCCAACTATAATTCTTTAAGCAATTAACACCTTTAAACTAATAGTGATTGACTTTTTTAACTTTTACAATTTAGTCCTTTTTAATTAATTAACCATCGAAACGTTAAAATTTTTCAACGAAAAATTAATGCCGCCTTAATGACACTCCATAAATATTTATAAAAATTTTTACAGCTCAGTTTATAGAAACAAGGTCCCGATACTTCATTTTCTAAAACCATTTGACTTTAGGATCATACCACTTGAACTTAATAAATCGCTTATAAAACAAAAATTACTATATCAAAAACCTTTTTAAAACCATGTTTGAATCATAAATATTAAATAATAATATTTACAAACTTACTCATCGGATTTGGTGGCCCTGAAACCACTGTTTCAGACACCACTACAAAAAATAAGTTTTTCCAGCAAGAACTCACACACTCCTTCCTAACATTGTAGATAACTAGATTGCAAGGTAAGCCGTGATAAGGCGAGTGATCCTGGGAGCATAAACTCTAGAAAGGTAGAATAAGCGAACCCTAGAATAAAGGCAATATGGGTTTCTATTTGGGTTTAAAGATATGTTTCTGATGACTTCGCTGATTGTCTTAGGACTTAGTAGTTTTCTTAATGTTTCCATATGTTGTCTTAACATTTTATTCGCGAACCAATATTATTTTATAAACACCTCTATAATTCAAGTATAAGATTTTAATTCAAGACCGGTTAATGTTTTCTTAATTGATGAGTTTAGAACTAAGCACAAATTTCTAAACCTTGAGCATGCCAAAGGCAATAGCATGAATGTCTTAAAACTGACAAAGTTATAGATTTTGTCAAGGTTACTGTGAAGTGACAAGGTTTGAACTTTGCTAAAGTGTGAACCCCAATGATCAGTGAACTGCTAATCACGTTCCCATAATGTTTTTGAGTTACAAAGACATTGCGAACCAAGTTCGCATAACCTTAGCTCTTAGAAGTAGCTCATGTGACCTATCCTATTTAAAATAACTCATCCTTAAAAGACTTTGAATGTGCAAGCTAAGTAGGGGTGTGAACCCCTATGTTAGACAGATGTATTGCTATGCTCCGCGAAGGGCATTGTGTTGCAAAAACTTAGAGTTTGCATGTGTAACACCTCCTACCTATGTCCGACACCGGGATAGGATATAAGGCATTAACAGACTTAAACGTAAACAATCATGCAAACCGGGCCATAAAATTTCATTCATATTTTAAAACATTCAATCACATTCATATAGTCCCTTATTTGGGTTTACGAAGCCCAAAACATACTTTAGAAAGGGTTCGGGACTAAACCGAGAACTTTGGAAAGCTCTGGGAAAAACTTAGAAATTTTTCTCATGAAACAGGGTCACACGCCCGTGTGCCATCAACACGTCCGTGTCCTCAGGCTGTGTACCTCTCTATTTATGAAATTTGCAAATAAATTGAACCACACGGCCAGGCCACATGCCTGTGTCACCAGGCCGTGTCCCTCACACAGTTGAGAAACACGGCCGTGTCTCATCCCATGTAGTTAACTCTTAGGCTATTTTCCAATCCTTTTTGTTACCTTTACATGCACACACATATATATAGATCCAATGGCATTCAACATCCTCAATTATAATACAAACATATCATTTACCTATCAACATGCATGTGTTACACATTCCCACATTAAGCCCAGACTAGCCATACCGTAGTTATCTTTGTGCCAATTTATTTCATATTGTCATCAAACTTCCATGTTCAAAGAATTATTATTTATCTCCATATTACACATTTAATTCATTGTCATAAAACATGCATTCAACACACATGACATATAGCCAACCATGCATGAAAAATAAACATAATCATATCTTAACATCATAAGTAATAAATCATAACTTGACTAGCTATGCTTATAAGCCATAATCAATATGAGCCACATCTCATGGCCATATACAATAGCTCCAAATAGACCAATACATTTGGCCAAATCATAAGAACACATGTCATAGAACTAGGTCCCTATACATGCCACTCACTTGATAATTCTAACATATGTAACAATATTCCAAACGTATTGGCTTGATAGTGTGATGCTGCCTCCGACTATCTCCAACCCCAAGCTGAACTGACAACACTAAAAGAAATGGAAAAGAGGGAGTAAGCTTAAAGCTTAGTAAGTCCATATGAAAATAATAAGCAAATTATCAACATGATTCCATGGAAATATAATCATAATTACACTTTTACTTATTTTTTGGTCATGTTATTTTCTCGAGTCATAGTTACTAAATTATTTATATATGGATCTACGGAACCCCAAATTAAGATCCATAAATTTTCCTTGGAATTGGGCTCATATATCTTTTTACCATATAATTTCCAGAATTTTTGGTCTAGCCAATAAGTACAGTTTATTCTTTAAAGTTACCCCTGTTCTGCTACTTGATAGCTGTAACGCCCCAATTTTCGGGTTTTCTATGTTTCTGTGATTTTTAAAATTTGTGTGTGTTCTGGTTGGTTAAAATATATATTTTAGTAGGTTTAGTGGGCCTTTGGAAGGCCCAAATTTAAGTTAAATCCGTAGTAGTCTTCAGAATTTTAATTTTATGAACAGGTGATGCAATTGGCATTTGGGCTTTTAAGAGTGAAGGGGTAAAAGATGACACAATAAGGAGTGTGGTGTAGTGGCAAGGTGGCGCCACTTAGGGGACAAGGAAGTGACGCCATAGAGGAAGCAAGGGGTCCAAGGTTCAAGTCTTGGCTCTTGTAATATATTTTGGTTTTTCTTTTCAATAAATCTGGAAGCAAGTAGGTACGCTTTAAAGTTTAATGTGTTGGATTTATGACATAAATGAGTTGATGGCCTAGTGGTGGTGGCGTGAGTTGGCATGTGAGAGGACTTTGGTTCGAATCCTTTGGCACGCAAAGGTTGATTATTTTGCTATGTTGGGACGGCAAGAGTTGGTATTGGTTTTAAACTCTGGTGATGGAGGGATCCCACATCGAGAAGCTAACATAAGAGTAGATGGAGAGCTGGCTTTAAATAGAGCAAACCATAAGGAGAGTAGGCATACCCTTCTTGGCTGATCCCTTTCGCTTTGTGGGGTGCTCGTTTGGGTTGGAAGTCAGCTAAGAGTGTTTGGAGCGCGGATTAACTGTAGTCTCCTAACAGGTGTGTATTTCTCATTATTCTAGCAATAGGACGGCTATTTCGGGCTACGATGGGCTGAAATGGGACATGTGGTCCCAGTGGTCCGTAGGCCCAAGTGGATAAGTTGTAGAATTACTAAAATACCCCTATAAGGTAGGATTACCGATTTACCCTTAGAGGGTAAAATGACTATTTTACCCCTCGTGCGTAAATGACTAACATGTGTGATGATTGGGTTAGTTGACGTGGATTTATGTTAGTTATCGTTAATTCGTAAGTCTAATATGTTAGTGATCGATTGTAGGATTATTGCGTGGGAGATATCGTCATCAATCTTCATCAACCAGGTGTGTAAACGACACCCTCCCTTAGACTGAATCGGTAAAAGCCGAAATACCGAAACGTTGGTATTTTGTGAACTCGCGAGTGTGCTAGCGCTCGTGAGACAGTTGTTAATGAATATGGTGCATTTGGATGATTAGAGTGCAGAGTGTGCATTTTCGTGCACAACGGTATTTTTGGGCTTAATGGGCCGAAAACGGGCCAATAGGCTAATGGGCCCACTTTGGTAAAAAGACGAGGTAAGTACTTCTGATTACTTGGTAAACGTTAGAATGAGCATGAAACCTTAGCAATATGTAATAATTATTGAAATACCCTTATGCATGCAAAATTATGATTTTACCCCTAGGGTTATTTTTTTTTTCTAAAAAGCATGATGTTCTGTTTCTGTATACGTATTCCATGACATATTATTTCTGTTGCATGGGACATGGGTTTATATTGATGGAGGAAGCGTTCTGGCAGCCTCGCTGCAATCTGGTGGCCTCGCCATAAATATCTGTTTTGGTGACTTCGTCACAATATCTGGCAGCCTCGTTGCAATCTGGTGGCTTCGCCAAATATATATATATATATATATATATCTGTTCTGGTGGCCTAGCCACAATATCTGTATCTGGTGACTTCGTCACAATATCTGGCAACCTCGCTGCAATTTTTGTGGTGTGTAGCGGTTGGGTGGGTCGAGTAGTCTCCCCACATGGTGTAAGGCTGGTACGGAGGTGTTATGGATGGCTCTGGGTTGGGATTTCTGCATTCATGATATATTTGTTCTGTATCTGCTATGGGCCTATGGGTTTCATTCTAATTTCTGTACTGGGCCAAGGCCCAGATAAGTCTGACTCTGAGGTTTGATCTGTTTTGGGCTATGGTTGGGTTATGTTACACACCGAGTTTACCGAACTCACCCTTATTTTCATCTCTGCAGGAAATCCCCAACCACAGTAGGCTTGGAGCTGTGAGGGATTCGGAGTGGCCACATCATCTGCAAAGTTGGTTTTTCTAAGTTAGTTTATTTTTATTATTTTTATATTCTAATTCAATTTTGGGTTTTAAGTTGTAATAAGGCTGCTATTTAAATTTCTTTTTTCCGCTATGGTTTTATTTTCTAATTATATTTATACTATGACGAAACTGCTAGTGTTAGGCTGTGCGAGTTTTCAAAATTAATGAACATTTTCAAGACTCAACAAGCACAACAAATGGATAGCCTAAAGATTGATAAACCGATTTTTAATTCAACCGTTGTTTTTACAAAGACCACCCTAATCACTTAAACCAACGAATGCATACTAAGCCATAAGTCCATGTGACACGTCAGATCTGGCAATAACGTCTAGTTCGGGTTTGGGGTGCTACATTTAGTGGTATCAGAGCCAAGTTGTAACAACTCGACTGTGGAACGGGTCTAAAAACGGGAGTTTGTAAAGAAACACTGAATAAAGGTTTTTGAAAATCATTTTTTTGGGAACTTGATTATAAATTGTTTTCGAGAATGTTTCTAATATTTCCTCTTTACAAATAGATGATTTTAAAGATTAAAATCGGTTTTCTAAAATTAGAATTTTTAGAATGTGGCACACTGAATCTCCGGCCCAAGTCTGTAAGTTTTCTGAGCCTTTCTAATTGTTTCTAAAATATCTGTTATATGCTTGTACAAAACCTTATCATGGTACTTTAGTTAGGGTAACACTGGAACTATAGAAACTCTGATAAGTAGACTGAGACTGTAGCTAGGCTACCGCAAAAGGAAACAAACTCAAACTCTGAATTACTATTATTCATAAGACATTTGTAATAAACACTGAAATATTAAACTGATTCATAAAATTCTTAATCAAATAATACGAAATGAGTACACGAGCAGCTCGTGGAAGAGGCTGTGGACATGGCCGAGGTAATGCTCAGGCTAAATCTTCGTCTTCAAGACATGTGCCGGCAGCAGATGCACCGGTACCACCGGCAACGGAGGTAGAGTCTCATGATCGAGGTGCCGGGGACGATGCTCTGTCCCAGGCAATGCTCTAAGTTTTAAAAAGGGTTGCTGGGGCAAGTACAGGAAACGGAATTCGGGGGTCTATTTCTGAGCGGCTCCGGGCCAATGGAGTAGAGATATTTAGGGGTGTATTTGGTGTAGCTCTGAATGTGGCTAAGTATTGGTTAGAAGCCACAGAGCGGATTATGGATGATCTAGACTGCTCTGTGAAGCAGAAGCTAAAGGGAGCCATATCGTTACTCAGGGATGAGGCTTATCAGTGGTGGCTCACGGTGAGAGATGGAACTCCTGCTGATAGTGTGACTTGGGAGCTGTTTAAGACAGCCTCCAAAGGAAAGTATGTTGGGGCTAGTTACGTGGACGCTCACCAGAAAGAATTTCTGAACCTAGTCCAAGGGAGTAAGTTAGTGGCTGAGTATGAGTCTGAGTTTCTGAGACTGAGTCGATATGCTTCTGGGATTGTTGCTACAGAGTATGAGCGTAGCGTACGCTTCGAGGATGGTCGAAGAGATGAACTTAGTGTACTAATTTGTAACGCCCCGTACCCAAGACCGTTGTCGGAGTCGAACACGAGGTGTTAACGGACTTAATTCATTACTTAAACAGCTCATACAATTCATTTTAAAATTTCCAAACAAGCTAGCTAACTGCATCATAGTCGCTTTAAAAATCTTATCTCGAGTTCCAAAACTCAAAATCCAATTCCGTAAATTTTTCCTGAAACTAGACTCATAAATATATCTACTAATTTTTTTCTAGAATTTTTGGTTTTTCCAATTAGTACAGTTTATTAGTTAAAGTCTCCCCTATTTTAGGGTTTGACTACTCTGACCACTGTGTGTTACGAATCAGATATCTCCCTGTACAGAGCTTCAATGACTATGCCGTTTGTCTCTAATAAACCTAGACTCAATAAGGAATCTGTAAATATAAAGCATGACTTCTAATTATCTTTGTAAAATTTATGGTGAATTTCCAAAGTCAGAACAGGGGATCCAGAAATCGCTCTGGCCCTGTTTCACAAAAATTTAAACATCTCATAAAATATAGCTCATATACCTGTTTTGCTTCTTCCATATGAAAATAGACTCATCAAGCTTCAATTCCATAACTTATTCATTTTTTAATTCCATTTCTAATATTTTTAGTGATTTTTCAAATTCACATCACTACTGCTGTCTGAATCTATTTTATGGTAAATTTTACCTATTTCATGGTTTCCATGGATTAGCTAGAAATTTGACATACATAACACCAAATATGATCATGATTAGCCATTCCAATGGCTAATCATTACCAAGCATTTCCATACCACACAATAACCATATCATAAGACTATATATACAAAATTATTATAATGCTATACATGCCATACTCAAAATATACAAGCCATTATGCCAAGATGGTATACTTGGATAGTGTGAGCAAGCCTCCAACCGTCCCGATTTCCGAGCTGGCTTGTCAAAACTACAAGGAATGAAAAGGAGGAGTAAGCATAAATGCTTAATAAGTTCACATGCAAATAGCAAGTAACATAACCATATAAGCAAACATAAAACATCATTTGCATAATCATCACCAAGACATTCATATCACATTTTCATTTATCATCTTACCATATTGTTGTTATATCGATTTTTCAACCCGAGGGTTAAGTACATACCTGTTCAAAGTACCCATTTCACAAAGACTTACCAATACGTCCCTTTCATCTTGAGTATTCACGCATTTCAAGAGAACTTTACTGTTGAACACATCGGAATATAATTCGGATACATGGAAAGTTTGCACATAAGTGCCACATATGTAGCCAAGCTACCATGTAACCCGCCCATAAGTGAACTCAGACTCAACTCAACGAGCTCGGGCGTTCGCATCCATAAGTGAACTCGGACTCAACTCAACGAGCTCGGATGCCTAGTTACATCTCTCGAACTCGGACTTAACTCAACGAGTTCAGACATTCGCATCCATAAGTGAACCCGGACTCAACTCAACGAGTTCGGATGCTCAACCATCCTAGTGACATGTCACTTGTATCCTAATCTATTCCTAAGGTTCAAACGGTCTTTTTCCTCGATCTCACATTTTTCGCCTTCCGTGGAATATCGAACCGATACTCGGTAGCAATTCATATTTATCAAGTAGTAAACATAATTTGCATATTACTCAACATTAACCACAAAGCATAATATTTCACGATAAAAAATCAGCATATCATATAATTAACATCAATAACTTACAAATAACAATTATGCTACATTATTTACACATGAACTTACCTCGTATGCGAAAATGGCTACTTTTACCATTTCGTCCACAACTTGGTATTTTCCCTATTTTAGCCCAAATTTTAGTTTTCCTTGCTCTATCATTTAAAATATAGTCTAATTAGGACTCACATTATTCAAATTGACCCAAAATCATATTTTAGAAAAATTACAATTTTGCCCCTAAACTTTGCATATTTACACTTTTTCCCCAAAGCTCGTAAATTAAACTTCAGCCTATTTTCTTATGTTTTATGACATGTTGATCATTTTTCCCTTCTATGGCAACATCAAATTCGCACTCTAACATGTACTTATGACTATTAGGTATTTTTACCGATTAAGCCCTTTTGCTCGTTTTCACTTAAAATCGAGTAGCACAAGTTGTCTAACATAATTTAAAACCTCATATTCTATCATAAAACACCAAAATACACAAATTTCACCTATGGGTATTTTTCCAAATATAAACCCTAGGTTAAATTATTGCTAGCATAAGCTAAATCGAGCTACCGGAACTCCAAAAACGTAAAAATCATTAAAAACGAGGCTAGAACGGACTTACAATCGAGCTTGGAATCTTGAAAAACCCTAGCCATGGTTTCTCCTTGCTATATTCGACCATGGGGTTGAAGATGAGCAAAATTGGCTTTTAATTTTGTATTTTAATTCATTTTACCCCTAAATGACCAAAATGCCCTTACTACTAAACTTTCCAAAAATTCCATCCATGTCCAATTTTTGTCCATAGACTTAGAAATTGGAAAATTTCTATTTAAGACCTCCTAATTAATATTTCAAAACAATTTCATACTAGAAACTTCTAGAATACAAGTTTTGCAAATTTTTTGATTTAGTCCCTAATTTCAATTTAAGCACTTTATGCATAAAATTTCTTCACGAAATTTTCGCACAATCATGCAATCATATCATAGACCTTAAAATAATCATAAAATAATTATTTCTATCTCAGATTTTGTGGTCACGAAACCACTATTCCGACTAGGCCCAAAATCAGGATATTACATGATTGCTCCGCAGAGGGAGCGTAACTTCACTGCTTTAGTGGAGAAATCTAAGATAGCTGAGGAAGTGAAGCATATAGAAAGACAGAATCGTGAGAAAGATCAGAACCATTTTAGGAGAGATTCAGGACTTTCAGGTGGTATGAACAGGAATGTTAAGAAAACAAGGGTAATGGAGCCGTTAAAGCAAGACTGGAGATGAATGTCATAGATCGCAGGGTTGTAAGAATTGTGGGAAGATACATATGGGTGAGTGTCGAAAATGTTCTGGTGCTTGTTTTCGATGCGAATCTATGGAGCATAGGGTTAAGGATTGTCCCTAGGAACCAGATCAGGTTGAAGTTTTAGAGCAGAGGGTCGCTCAACTAGTGAGGGGTGGACCACAGTTTCTGAGAGAACGTGGGCAAAGCAGAGGTGGTAAAGGAAACGGTCGAGGAAGAGGACCGCCTGGTGGGGTACTGGATTTGCTGAGGCTCATCAGCCGGTGTTGGTGTATGCAGCTCATCGCCGAGAGTAGGGTGATGCACCTAACGTCATAACTGGTACATTTCGGATTTCCAGTATGCCATACACTGTGTTGATAGATGTTGGATCTACCCATTCATACATTACATGTGCTATATCTGGGTCGCTGGGTGTGCACTCTAAGGAGACCGTCATTGGGGTATCTGTACTAAGTCCTTTGGGTCACTCGGTTAGGGTAGATAAACTGTATAGAGATGTACCTATAGAAACTCAAGGAAAAGTTTTCTCTGGAGATCTGATGGAGCTACCTTTCGGAGAATTCGATCTCATTTTGGGAATGGATTGGCTTGTTAAGCATAGGGCTACTCTAGATTGTGCTGCTAAGCGAATAATGTTAAAGACCATAAAGGATGAGGAGGTTTTGGTAATAGACGAGCATAGGGATTATCTGTCTAATGTGATGTCGGCATTGAGAGCCGAGAAGTGGGTTCGAAAGGGATGTGAGGCTTATTTGGCATTTGTAAGCCAATCGAAAACTGAGGTTCTGACAGTGGATAAAGTTAGAACCGTCAAAGATTTTCAAGATGTTTTTCCAGAGGAGCTTCCGGGTTTGCCCCCGAACTGAGAGGTTGAGTTTGGAATCGACTTGTTGCCTAAAATGGCACCGATGTCCATTGCATCTTATAGGATGGCACCGAAGGAGTTGGTGGAACTGAAAGCCCAAATTCAACAGTTATTGGATAGAGGCTTCATTAGACCAAGTGTGTCTCTGTGGGGAGCACCAGTGCTGTTTCTAAAGAAGAAAGATGGGTCAATGCGGTTGTGCATCAATTATCGGCAGTTGAACAAACTGACTATTAAGAACAAGTACCCACTGCCGAGAATCGATTATTTATTCGACCAATTTAGAGGAGCTTCAGTATTTTCCAAGATTGACCTTCGATTTGGGTATCATCAGTTGAGGGTTAAGGAGGTGGATATTCACAAGACGGCATTCAAAACTCGGTATGGTCACTATAAGTTCTTGGTTATGCCATTTGGGTTGACGAACGCACCTGCGGCATTTATGGATCTGATGAATCGAGTGTTCTAGCCATACTTGGATCGATTCGTGGTCGTCTTTATCAACAATATTCTGGTTTATTTTAAAATTGAGGAGAACCAAGATGAGCATCTTCATATTGTGCTGCAAGTGCTGAGGGAGAAGGAGCTTTATGCGAAATTCAGTAAGTGTGAGTTCTGGTTGAGAGAGGTAACTTTCTTGGGGCATGTTGTCTCTGCTGAAGGAATTAAGATGGACCCTCGAAAGATTGAAGCGATTCTGGAATGAAAGCCACCGAGGTCAGTGTCAAAAATTTGAAGTTTTCTGGGTTTAGCTGGGTACTATAAAAGGTTTGTGAAAGGATTTTCTGTGATGGCAGCGCCTTTGACAAAGCCTATAAGGAAGGGAGTACTGTTTGTTTGGACTGAGAAACAACAGGAATCTTTTGAGAAGCTGAAGAAAGTTCTGACCGACGACTTGTCTTGATTCAATTGAGTCTGAAAAGATTTTACCGTATGCGGTGATGCATCACATGTAGGGTTGGGCTGTGTGCTGATGCAAGAGGGTAAAGTGGTTGCTTATGCATCGCGACAGCTTAAACCACATGAAGTTAACTATCCTACTCATGATTTGGAGTTGGCAGCGGTAATCTTTTCGCTTAAGATTTGGAGACATTACCTGTACGGAGAAAGGTGTATTATATACACAGATCATAAGAGTCTTAAGTACTTGCTGACTCAGAATGAGTTGAACCTTAGGCAACGGAGATGGATAGAGTTGCTTAAGGATTATGACTACGTGATTGAGTATCACCTAGGCAAAGCTAATGTGGTGGCTGATGCCTTATGTCGTAGAACTGTATCTGATCTAAGAGTCATGTTTGCTCGTTTGAGTCTGTATGACGACGATAGTCTGTTAGCAGAACTGCAAGTTAGGCCGACCTGGGTGGATGAGCTTAAGGAAAAACAGTCGAGGGATGAGTCTCTGGTTTCTCGATTTCAGCAGGTTAAGAATGGGGATACCTCTGAGTTCGGACTGAACAGTAAAGGGGTTCTGTGTTACCGAGGTAGAGTTTGTATTCCGAAGGACCCTGACTTGAGGCAAGCAATTCTGAAAGAAGCTCATGGAGGTCTGTGTGCTATGCATCCTGGAGGGAGTAAAATGTATCGCGACTTAAAGGAGTTGTATTGGTGGCTTGGATTGAAGCGAAAGGTAACGGAAGTTGTGGGAAAATGTCTGACTTGTCAGCAAGTGAAAGCTGAACATCAATTACCTTTTGGACTTTTGCAGCCAGTGAAAGTACCACTTTGGAAGTGGAAGAGGGTAACCATGGATTTTGTGAGTGGGTTACCCTTGACACCATCAAAGAAGGACTCGATTTGGGTAATTATGGATAGGTTGACCAAATCTGCTCATTTCATACCTGTCTGCACTGATTATTCACTTCAGAAGTTTTCCAAATTGTATGTGACGGAAATAGTGCGACTTCACGGAGTGCCAACGTCGATTATTTCTGATCGAGATCCTAGATTCACATCTCAGTTTTTGCAAAAGTTGCATGAGGCGCTGGGTACGCGGTTGAACTTTAGTACAACCTTTCATCCTCAGACTGATGGTCAGTCGGAAAGGGTTATTCAGATTCTAGAAGACATATTGAGGGGATGCGTTATCGACTTTCGAGGCAGTTGGGAGGATTACTTACCATTGGCAGAGTTTTCATACAACAACAGTTATTAGGCAAGTATTCGAATGGCTCCTTATGAGGCACTGTATGGGCGAAGATGTTGTACACCTAGCTGTTGGACCGAGTTGGGTGAACGACAGGTTCTTGGACCTGAGTTGGTGGCAGATACTGAGAATAAGGTCAAGTTGATTAGAGACCGGTTGAAGGAAGCATCTGATAGACAGAAGTTTTATGCAGATTTGAAGCGCAAGGAAATTGAGTACTCTGTGAGTGATATAGTCTTCTTGAAGGTTTCACCTTGGAAGAAAATATTAAGGTTTGGGAGGAAAAACAAGTTAAGTCCGCGGTTCATTGAGCCTTATCGGATTCTTAAGCGAGTGGGTCCAGTGGCTTATTAGTTGGAGCTACCTCTAGAGTTGGATAGGATTCATGATGTCTTTCACGTCTCCATGTTAAGGCGGTATCATTCTGACGTTATTCATGTTGTGCCGGTTGCAGAGATCGAGGTCCAAACAGACTTGACTTTTGAGGAAGAGCCTGGCCAGATTTTAGATCGAGATGTTAAGATTTTGAGGAGGAAATCAGTTCTGCTAATAAAGGTGCTGTGGCATAATCATGGCAGAGAGGAAGATACTTGGGAGCGAGAAGTGGCGATGCGTCAACAAAATCCTCATCTGTTTGATTCAAGTAAAATTTTTAGGATGAAATTTTTTTAAAGAGGGTAGAGTTGTAACGCCCCAATTTTTGAGTTTTCTGTGTTTCTGTGATTTTTAAAATTTGTTTGTGTTCTGGTTGGTTAAAATATATATTTTAGTAGTTTAGTGGGCCTTTGGAAGGCCCAAACTTAAGTTAAATCCGTCGTAGTCTTCGGAATTTTAATTTTATGAACAAGTGATGCAATTGGCACTTGGGCTTTTAAGAGTAAAGGGGTAAAAGATGACACAAAAAGGAGTGTGGTGTAGTGGCAAGGTGGCGCCACTTAGGGGATAAGGAAGTGACGCCATAGAGGAAGGAAGAGGTCCAAGGTTCAAGTCTTGGCTCTTGCAATATATTTTGGTTTTTCTTTTCAATAAATCTGGAAGCAAGTAGGTGCGCTTTAAAGTTTAATGTGTTGGGCTTATGACACAATTGAGTTGATGGCCTAGTGGTGGTGGCGTGAGTTGGCATGTGAGAGGAATTTGGTTCAAATCCCTTGGCACGCAAAGGTTGATTATTTTGCTATGTTGAGACGGCAAAAGTTGGTGTTGGTTTTAAACTCTGGTGATGGAGGGATCCCACATCGGGAAGCTAACATAAGAGTAGATGGAGAGCTAGCTTTAAATAGAGCAAACCATGAGGAGAGTAGGCATACCCTTCTTGGCTGATCCTTTCGCTTTGTGGCGTGCTTGTTTGGGTTGGGCGTCACTAAGAGTGTTTGGGCGCGGATTAACTGCAGTCTCCTAACAGTGTGTATTCTCATTACTCTAGCAAGGGGATGACTATTTCGGGCATGATGGGCTGAAATGGGCCATGTGGTCCCAGTGGGTCCGTAGGCCCAAGTGGATAAGTTGTAGAATTACTAAAATACCCCTGTAGGGTAGGACTACCGATTTACCCCTGGAGGGTAAAATGACTATTTAGCCCCTCGTGCGTAAATGACTAACATGTGTGATGATTGGGTTAGTTGATGTGGATTTATGTTAGTTATCGTTAATTCGTAAGTCTAATGTGTTAGTGATCGATTGTAGGACTATTGCGTGGGAGATATCGTCATCAATCGTCATCAACCAGGTGTGTAAACGACACCCTCCCTTAGACTGAATCGATAAAAACCAAAATCTTCAAACGTTGATTTATGAACTCACGAGCGCAAGTAGCGCCGTGAGACAGTTGTTAATGAATATGGTGCATTTGGATGATTAGAGTGCAGAGTGTGCATTTTCATGCACAACGGTATTTTTAGGCTTAATGGGCCGAAAATGGGCCAATGGGCCAACTGGCCTACTTTGGTAAAAAGACGAGGTAAGTACTTCTGATTACTTGGTAAACGTTAGAATGAGCATGAAACTTTAGCAATAGGTAATAATTACTGAAATACCCTTATGCATGCAAAATTACAATTTTACCCCTAGGGTTATTTTTTTTTTCTGAAAAGCATAATGTTCTGTTTCTGTATACGTATGCCATGACATATTATTTCTGTTGCATGGGACATGGGTTTATATTGATGGAGGAAGTGTTCTGGCAGCCTCGCTACAATCTGGTGGCCTCGCCACATATATCTATTATGGTGACTTCGTCACAATATCTGGTGGCTTCGCCACATATATATATATATATCTGTTCTGGTGGCCTAGCCACAATATCTGTATCTGGTGACTTCGTCACAATATCTGGTAGCCTCGCTACAATTTCTGTGGTATGTAGTGGTTGGGTGGGTCGAGTAGTCTCCCTACATGGTGTAAGGCTGGTACGGGGGTGTTATGGATGGCTCTGGGTTGGGATTTCTGCATTCATGATATATTTGTTCTGCATCTGCTATGGGCCTATGGGTTTCATTCGATTTACATCGGGCAAGGCGAGATAAGTTTGACTCTGAGGTTTGATCTGTTTTGGGCTATGGTTGGGTTATTTTACACACTAAGTTTACCGAACTCACCCTTTATTTTCATCTCTACAGGAAATCCCCAACCATAGTGGGCTTGGAGCTGTGAGGGATTCGGAGTGGCCACATCATCTGTAAAGTTAGTTTTTCTAAGTTAGTTTATTTTTATTATTTTTATATTCTAATTTAATTTTGAGTTTTAAGTTGTAATAAGGCCGCTATTTAAATTTCTTTTTTCCGCTATGGTTTTATTTTATGATTATATTTATACTATGACGAAACTGCTAGTGTTAGGCTGTGCGGATTTTCAAAATTAATGAACGTTTTCAAGATTCAACAAGCACAACAAATGGATAGCCTAAAGATTGATAAACTGGCTTTTCATTCAACCATTGTTTTTACAAAGACCACCCCAATCACTTAAACCAACAAATGCATACTAAGTCGTAAGTCCATGTGACATGTTAGATCTGGCTATAACGTCTGGGCTGGGTTTGGGGTGCTACAATAGCTTTGACCTTTCTTTACTAAAAATTAATTATCTCATAGTACGAGTTTTGATTACTGTCCCCATATGTTTCTATTAAAAATATGTTCCCATATGTTTCTATTAAAAATATACTCATTATGGATTTTAAGCATAAAAATCATAACCCATAAATTTTTTTGTACAATTTTTAATGATATTTCCAAGTCAAAACAAGGGATTTCAAAATCATTCTGACCCTGTCTCACAAAAATTCAAATATCTCATAATATGAATTTTTTTTGCTTACACCATTTCCTTTATATGAAAATAGACTCAAAAATATTTAATTTCATATCTTATTCAACCTATAATTTGATTTTCACGATTTTTGGTGATTTTTCAAAGTCACACAACTGCTGCTGTCCAAAACTGTTTTATTACAAATTTCACTTACTTCATTCCATCTTACCGAAAGTTCACTCAACAATAAAGCACATTGCTCATAAATTTCCACAAACATATACCTGCACTTATTCATCACATGATCATGTTCACATGTATTTTCACTTAGTCGATTTCCCGTTGAACTCATCGGAATAATAACAGATACACAGCTGCCTGCACATGTTACCACCCTTGTAATCGAAGCTATCTGATACGCATAGTATCCTACACTTAGTACTACACATGTGACCAACAATCCGGTACACGTAGTAGTCTGCAATTAGTACTACACATGTGACCTAACCATCTGATACACGTAGTAGTCTGCACTTAGTACTACACATGTGATTGAAGTTGTCGAGTACGCATAGTAGCCTGCACTTAGTTCTGCACATGCGACCTAACTATCTAGTACACGTAGTAGCTTCCACTTAGTATTACACACATGACCTAAACCCATCTTAAACACATAGTAGTCTGCACATAGTACTACATATGTGTTCTCACAACGGACCATTCGTATCATTTCTATTCCGAAGTAAAACGGGAAATTCCTTACTTTTCAACATTTAACAAACTCATTCATAGTCTATTTCGATTCGTAATTTACATCAAATGATCACTCTATAGGCAGCCACATCTCATATAATAATGAAATATAATAACATAAAAAGAATCAATATATTATTTACATACAAACTGACCTCGAATACGAGCACGGCTATTTGTTTCGATTTAGTCCATAATCACATTCATTCCCAATCTATGCCTGAATCTCATTTTCTTTGATCTATAATATCACATTTAGCTTAATAATTAGTCACATTATTCATATGGGTCCAAAAATCATATTTTTACAAATTTTCATTTTGACCCCTAAACTTTCACATATTTGCACTTTTGTCCCAAGGCTCGTAAAATGATTTTTATCCAATTTCCTTACATTTTAAGCCTAGCCAAATCATTTTGTTAACTATAGCATCCTCTAATTTCCACTAAATCACACTTTTATGACAAATTTTGGAACTTTTGCAAAATGGTCCTTTTTGACAATTTCACCGAAAATCACTTAGTAAAAGTCGTTTATTACGCACCGAGCATTCATTTTCTACCATTATACATCAAAAAACATGCATTTCATCCATGGGTAAATTTTTAAACACAAACCCTAGCTCAAAATAAGGGTAGAAATGAGTAGATCTTGTTACGAGGATTTCAGAAACATAAAAATCATTAAAAATGAGGATAAAACAGACTTACAATAGAGCTTGGAAGCTTGAAAAACCCTATTTATGTCTTCTCCATGCATGTTTCAGCCATGGGTAGAAGATGGACAAAAATTGGCTTTTAATTTTGTTTTTATTTCATTTTAATTACTAGATTACCAAAATGCTCCTAACTTTAAAATATTCTATTTCACCCATTTTATGTCCATTTTTGTCCAAACAATTATCCAATGGTCTAATTACCATTTGAGGGCCTCCAATTTAAAATTTCATAACAATTAGACACCTCTAACATGTACAACTCAACTTTTGCACTTTTTACAATTTAGTCCTTTTAACAAAATTTAAATACCCAAACGTCAAAATTTTCGAACGAAATTTTCACGAAATCATCCCATGAAATTGTATATCATAAAAATATAATAAAAAATAATATTGTGTCTAATTTGTGGTCCCTAAACCACTGTTCTGACTAGGCCCTAATTTAGGATGTTACAACTCTCCCCCCTTTAGAGATTTTTGTCCCCGAAAATCTTACCAGAAGAGTGGTTTAATTATCACATAAAAGTATCTCAATCCGATTAACTAAAACTAGCATTTTAAGAAATTCAACAATCTCAAAGATACTTAATTTCATAAGTCTGATGAACGAAAATTCAGTACATACCGACGTGATTTGCAGATTCATCAACTACTTAACAACAAGTCGCATAACATCTTTCTCTTTCAAAGATAGGAATAATCCTTATATGAAATCTATAATAATCTCATTCTCATTTCCATTCAATTACCACCACTGGCGAAAATCATTCTGACATCACCTGATATTCAAATTTAACCCTAATAACATTTCATGTATCAAATACAAAGATAAGAAATGTCGAGTTCCAAACTTGAACACCAACACATTACTCCCGTGAGGTTTCTTGCAAACTCTCTGTAATAGCTTTGGACTTTCTACCCAAGCACTTGTAACCACATTTTCCTTTTCTCAAAGATTATACAACAATAATCTCAGATCATCTACACTATCTCAAACTCAAATCTTTCTATGACAGCAAATACATTAAGCTATCACATTGCCTTTTTGTCTCGAAACGTATCACAATCCGTTTAACGACACATCATTGAAAAATCAAGAATTTATTACCTGATGTAGGCCAAACCATGATTAACAATGTTCTCGTCTGTTCTAAACTTTACTAACATGCAATAGACCGTTCAACTTTCACAAGGCAATAACTTTATCATTCATAGCAACTTTAAATCATATTAATGTCTGCTAGGGAATATACACTTTTCATTCAACCTATCCGTCTTTTACCCATAAATGAATGAAATTTTATTCCTAGACATGGATATCTCATTTAGTCTTTCAAACAGTAACCAATACTGATTGAACCATTGAGTCGGTCTTAATCGTCAATAAATGACATTTCAAGAAATCCTCTCTTCCAATCAATAGAATGATTCAATATGTAATCATTTAAAGTTCACTTATCATACTAATCAAAAACCATTTCAAATACATTAATTCAAGTAACAAGGATATCTCAATTGAAGGCATCAAATTCGATTAACTTACTTGAGAAAAGAAATCCACCATACAAATTGTAACTAGCAATTTCACCACTTATGCCTTTACCGATGTCAAATCCTTCATGAAGATTTAAAGAAATCTAGATACTAGAATTACCACATTACTATGATCAAACCAGAAGCATAGTCACACTTGACATGATTATCACAACTGAAGAACACACTGTAGATATGAGCCATGATTGATAAATTCCGGAATATATATAACAAGAAAACCAGGATTAAAAAGTCCAAGATAGAGAAATCCAAGATACAATATCATAATGAAAGACCCAGAACAAAGCTCATAAGAAAATATGGAAGATTTCAATAATTTCCCAAAGGAAAGAAGTCTAGAAGAATACATCATTCAAGCCCACTGGAATTAAATGCAACAAGGATAATGTACCTTCCCCTATATATATATCGAATAGAATATCAGTTAGAAGAAATAGAATTATGGCATCATGTGCATTTTCTCATAAAATCCCAATAGACGGAATGTAATAGAATGCCAAAGGGAAAATAGAACAATACAGATTATATACCAGTCAAACTATCAGTACTTTCGTCTTTTTCCAAAATTAGAAAACATTCTCGCACGATAACAATTTATCTGAAAATAGATAACCCCAGTAAGACTTCCAAGAGTAAATGAACTCATAGAGTACCTCAAGAGAGACAGTCATAATCTACTTACTATAATTACGACATTCAGATATCTTACATTTCAAGATTTATTCCTCCAAATATTTCTGTCATTACAAATCCCACATTATGATTTTCATTAAAGAAGATCGGTTTTGAAGAAATTCTAGTTAATACGTTTCTCGACATCGCACTCTACTAGCTCTATGTTTAATTATCAATCCAATTAATCTCTAATCATAGCTATAATCACTCTACAGCTGAACTCTTTGGTCTAATACTTGTGAGCTTATTCAACACTGATCTTATAAAATCCTTTACAAAACACCACTATGGTAAGGGGGTGGGGTCGTAAGGTCCCTAACTCGTCTCCCATACACATATACATAGAACACTATTTCATCATCATGCAACATTTTCACAAACATATCATCCACTTCTGGCAAATTATTATTCACACCTATATGGCACGAACCTTCCAATTATCTTATTTAAACCAGTGCATTTATGCATGCATTCTATGGATTCTGAATAACTTTACTTATCCTATTCATTCAAACAAACAAGTCATGCACATAACATCTTATGAGAGCCAAACAAACATAGATGAGTATGTCACAATCAAAACTTTTATCTTACACATCATCCTATACATATCATTACCATCATATAACTCAATTCAATCAATTTTAGCACATTTACTTAAACTATACAAGTTTGCCCATTATAATTATCCAAACAAGTATACATGAACATTTGTTCCATCAATACGGTTGGTAAGTTACCCAAATACATACATTCGCTAGAGTAAATCGATCATATATATCATAGAACTATCAACTGAACATAGATAAGCGTATCATATTATATTCCTTTATCTCATTTAAAGATATCATTGTAATCCATCAACATTCAATGTTCAATCGGGACAATGACATTTTATCCGTATCATGTTATTATGAACCTTTTATTCATACATTCATGAATTTCTATTTGTCACATTCACTTAATTAAGTAAATCAAGTGAACAACATCATATGAATATCAAACAAGCATAGGTACTCATCACAACATGAACTTTCATCTCACATATTATCACGTGCATATAATGAACTTTTATTCATACTTTTCTGAGTTTAGGCTTATCATAACTGTAATCTACTCAAATACCTTTGCATCACATTTAACATGGTCGGTGTAGCTCGGTTGGAGAATACCCCTGTCTAAACAAGATGGTTCTCATTCGCGTCGGGAGACTGTAACACTCCAAACCCGGCCTAGACGTTATGACCGAATCTGGCGTGTCACATTGAAGCGTTATTAGAGAAGTCATGTTTTATCTAAAATCTTTCTTAGTGTTTAAAGAACATTTTCGTTTTAAATTAAAGTGAATGGAAGCTGTGCACCATGTAGGATTCAAGAAAAGAGGAGGTGAGTCAATTAGACTGCTTCAGTACCTAGCTCTTCCATGATCCAATCCTAGACATGCACACATCCATTGCCACACTTTAAGCTTATTACTTGTCCACGAACAACAAATTAAGTTTAAGTCTATTTAAAATATTTATTTCCTTTGAAAACATTTACGTTGCGGAAGCTTTGCTCGGTTATCATGATATTTTGAAAATAAGTAACTTTTATAAAACGCGCCCTAGAGCTAACCAATTTAAACACCCAAAACAAAAATAATAGAGCGGTCTTATTACAACTTTAACCAAAATAGAAATAATCAAAAATAAATGTGAAATTTAAAAGGAAGCTAATTGAAACTTATTTTAAAAAAACTAGAAATTTAATCTTCGTGGCCACTCTGAATCCCGCCCAGCTTCAAGTCCACCAACTAGGGCTCACCTACAAGGATGGAAGAGAAAAGGGGTGAGTTTGGAAAACTCAGTGTATATGGAAAACCCATCCAAAGCCCAAGTCAGCTCAAGCCCATTGGGCCTAAGCCCTATTTAGATAACAGCGGGTACTGGGCCGAAGCCCTTTTCAGAATACAATAAACTGGGCCTTAGCACCTTTTTAGATAACAGTGTGGCCCATAGGCCCATTCCAAAACAGAACAGACATATTCATGTATGCAAGCCCAACCCAGCCCATAACCAACCGCTACACTCCACCCGTACTAGCCTTACACTCCATGTGGGGAATAGCTCAACCCACCCAGCCCTACACTCCACAGTTGCAGCATTGCAGCTCAGATATCAGTAAGTTGAGGCAAAGCCTCCAGTACGTGGACAAGCCACTTTCAGTACTTCCTCCATCAATAACCCAGTCCCATGCATCAGATAATAATAACATGGCATGCAGTAAATAGTAATAGTCAAACATGCATTCAGGTCAACCTTAACCCTAGGGGTATAACAGTAATTTTGCTCCTAGGGGTAAAACTATAAACTTTCCACCTATAAAGGTATTTCAGTAATTTTATCAGTTTTAAGGGTTCTCATGAATGTTACGGTCCTTACTAGCCCATTTGTCATCGCAATAATTTATTTATCTCAGTTTCACAATTTTAGCCACTGGGCCCTAAAACCCCTAATGGGCCCTATAGTGTTCACTAGCAATTTAAGCCCATTTAATTCAAGTTTTATGACCAGTTTATCGGTTTAAGCAGTTTCGATTCCACATTCTAACAGAACATACTTATTGCCTATTTTTTATTATCTTTTTTCTCGTATGGGCTTGTAAGCCCATTAGGCCCAATTTTAGTCTATCGAGGCCCAATTACCAAAGTGCTTGAAATTTCACACACGACTAACTTACCATTTTTCAATTTCAGATCTAATGATTTATAAACGTCTTGTGAGCACTCGCACAATCACAAGCCCACGAAATGTCGAAATTTCGGCATTTCGGCTTTTGCCTAATTAAACTATGAGAGGGTGTTCGATACACGCCTGTTTCGCGAAGACTCCTACTGAGATCCCTTACAATGTCCTACAATTGATTACCAAAATTCTTAGTTTGCAACCCACAACAACCAATCCCAATATTCAGCAACCCATATTCGAACCATGCCCCTAAAGCCTTTAGAATCTTACCTTTTTACCGAAAACCGATGACTAGATCTAAGTCTAGTTGTTCCAAAGATCCAAGCCTTTGATCAAACCTCTAGAAGACACTTATCACCAAAAGAAACCGTCAGTTAAAGACCCTTAAAGCCCTATGCCCAAATCGACAGTCTCCCTAGATTTTAGGGACTTTGGCTTTTCTAAATTGTAAAATAAGACTAGATCTGAGGTGATGAGCACTTACCACTTATTCCTCTTTGTTTTCTACATAGATCTGATGCAGATCTATCCTCTAAATGATAGTAGAACTCGAATCCAGGAGATCTGAAGTTTCGACTATAAGTCCCTAAATCTATGGTATTTCGACTTTTTAAGTGATGAAGAAGATGACGATTTGAGGCTATAACTTTGAAATAATGTTGTCGACAGATACTAAGGGTTTAGAGAAGATGAAATTTGATCAAAAAGAACAAAAATAACTGAAGGGTTTTGGCTTGGAGAAATCGGCACAAAAAGTGAGTTTTCAGGATTTCGACTTTTATGGCAATCGGCTATGGAGGTTTTGTGGAGGATGGGATTGACAGAGGAGGTGAGTAAGGTGATCAGAAGGTTTCGGCTAGAAGAAAAAGCAAAAAGGAAGAAAGAAAATGAAGGAAAAAGAGAGGAAGAAGAAATCAGCACCAAGGAGAAGGAATTTGCGTTTTCGACTTTTGTGAGAACTCAAAAAGGATGAATGACAGTGAAAGCTTTTAGGTGGCTAACCCTAATTCTCCAAGACAGAAAAAGAAAAGAACCTAACCCTAATATCAACTAAAACAATCGGCCCAACCTCCCTAAGGCCCTTTCCGAAATTCACTTAAGTGATCACATGCCCGACACATGCCTAAAAAAAATAACAATATGCCTACCTTGCAACTTGAACCCTAGACCTTTAATTCCTTCCCAGACGCCTTTTTTTTAGGAACTTAGTGGCGCCACCTTGCCGCTTTACCAAGGCCTTATTTGTGTCCTATTTTACCACCTCAACTTTAAAAGCCCATATCGCCAGAACCTTCTCTCCCAAAATTAAAATTCAGGAATTGCCTCGAATTAAATTTACTCTTGGGCCTTTTTTTTCCCACACCATAAACCCTTCGTAATTTATTTAATTACTAAACTAAACATACGAAATAATAATAACATCTAAATTATTCGGGCCATTTTTCACCGGAACCCAGACTCAAGGCCTAATACTTCCAGGCCCAAAAATCGGGGCGTTACAGAAACAACACATTATCACGAATTGGTGGCATTTATAGCGAGACTCTTATTAATGCTAGGTTATTTCAAGAATCGACTAAATCATAGCTCTGATGCCACTAAATGTAACACCCCCTACCTGTGTCCGACGACAGGACAGGATATAAGCCATTAACGTACTTAAAGGTAAATAATCATGCAAACCGGGCCATAAAATTTCATTCATATTTTAAAAAATTCAATCACATACACATAGTTCCTTATTTGGGTTTACGAAACCCAAAACATACTTTAGAAAGGGTTCAGAACTAAATCGAGAACTTTGGAAAGCTCTGGGAAAAGTTTAGAAATTATTCTCATGAAACAGGGTCACACGCCCGTGTACCATCAACACGTCCGTGTCCTCAGGCCGTGTAACTCTCTATTTATGACGTCAACAAATAAATTGAACCACATGGCCAGGCCACATGCCCGTGTCACTAGGACGTGTCCCTCACACGGTTGAGACACACGACCGTGTCTCATCCCGTGTAGTTAACTCTTAGGCTATTTTCCAAGCCTTTTTGTTACCCTTACATGCACACACATATACATGGATCCAATGGCATTCAACATCCTCAATTATGATACAAACATATCATTTATCTATCAACATGCATGTGTTACACATTCCCACATTAAGCCAAGACTAGCCATACCATAGTTATCTTTGTGCCAATTTATTTCAACTTCTCATCAAACTTCCATGTTCAAAGCATTATTATTTATCTCCATATTACACATTTAATTCATGGTCATAAAACATGTATTCGACACACATGACATATTGCCAACCATGCATGACAAACAAACATAATCATATCTTCACATCATAAGCAATAAATCATAACTTACTAGCCATACTTACAAGCCATAATCAATATGAGCCACATCTCATGGCCATATACAATAGCTCGAAATGGCCAATACATTTGGCCAAATCATGATAACACATGTCATAGAACTAGGTCCCTATACGTGCCATTCACTTGATAATTCTAACATATGTAACAATATTCCAAAGGTGGCTTGATAGTGTGAAGCTACCTCCGATGATCTCCAGGCCCGAGCTGACCTGACAACACTAAAAGATATGGAAAAGAGGGAGTAAGCTTAAAGCTTAGTAAGTCCATATGAAAATAATAAGCAAATTATCAACATGATTCCATGGAAATATAATCATAATTACACTTTTACTTATTTTCTAGTCATGCTATTTTCTCGAGTCATAGTTACTAAATTATTTATATCCAGAGCTACGGAACCCCAAATTAAGATTATTAAATTTTCCCTGAAACTAGACTCATATATATTTCTACCATAAAATTTCCAGAATTTTTGGTCTAGCCAATAGGTACTTTTTCTTCTTTAAAGTTACCCCTATTCTGCTGCTTGACAGCTTCGACCTTTCTTTACTAAAAATCGATTATCTCATAATACGGGTTTCGATTAATGTTCATGTCTATTTCTCTTGAAAATAGACTCATTAAGGACTTTAAACATATAAATTATAGCCCATAATATTTTTGTACAATTTTTAATGATATTTCCAAGTCAAAAAAAGGAATTTCGAAATCATTCTGACCCTGTGTCACAAAAATTCAAATATCTCATAATATGAAATTCTTTAGAATTATGGCCTAGTCGGAACAGTGGTTTCGGGACCACAAATTTGACACAGTATAATTTGTTCTTATTATATTTTTATGGTCTACAATTTCATGGGATTATTTCGTGAAAATTTCGTTCGAAAATTTTGACGTTTGGATACTCAATTTGGTCAAAAGGACTAAATTGTAAAAAGTGCAAAAGTTGAGTTCTACATGTTAGAGGTGTCTAATTGTTATGAAATTTTAAATTGGAGGCCCTTAAATGGTAATTATAACATTGGATAATTTGTTGGACAAAAATGGACATGAAATGGGTGAAATAAAATATTTTTAAGTTAGGGGCATTTTTGTAATCTAGTAATTAAATTGAATTAAAAACAAAATTAAAAGCCAATTTTTGTCCATCTTCTACCCCATGGTCGAAACATGCATGAAGAAGACATAGCTAGGGTTTTTCAAGCTTCCAAGCTCGATTGTAAGTCTGTTCTAGCCCCGTTTTTAATGATTTTTACATTTTTGAACTCCTCGTAACAAGATCTACTCATTTTCACCCATATTTTGAGCTAGGGTTTGTGTTTAAAAATTTACCCATGGATTAAATGCATTTTTTTTATGTCTAATGGTAGAAAATGAATGTTCAGTGTGTAATAAATGACTTTTACTAAGTGATTTTCGATGAAATTATCAAAAAGGACCGTTTTGCATAAGTTACAAAATTTGTTATAAAAGTGTGATTCAGTGGGAATTAGGGGCTGCTATAGTTATGAAAATGATTCAGCTAGGCTTAAAATGCAAGGAAATTGGATAAAAAGCATTTTACGAGCCTTGTGGAAAAAGTGCAAATATCTGAAAATTTAGTGGTCAAAATGTAATTTTATAAAAATATGATTTTTGGACCCATATGAAAATGTGACTAATTATTAAGCTAAATGTGATATTATAGATCAAGGAAAATGAGAGTCGGGCATAGATTGGGAATGAATGAGATTATGGACTAAATCAAAATAAATAGGGGTGCTCGCATTCGAGGTAAGTTTATATGTAAATAATATATCAATTCTTTTTATATTATTATATTTCGTTATTATATGAGATATGGTTAGCTATAGAATGTTCATTTGATGTAAATTACGAATCGAAATAGACTATGAATGAGTTTGTTAAATGTTGAAAAGTGAGAAATTTCCTGGTTGAACCTTCGGAATAGAAATGATACGAATGATCCATTGTGAGAACACATGTGTAGTACTATGTGTAGGCTACTATTTGTTTAAGATGGTTTTAGGTCATGTGTGTAGCATTAAGTGCAGGCTACTACGTGTACCAGATAGTTAGGTCGCATGTGTAGTACTAAGTGCAGGCTACTATGCGTACCCGACAACTTCAATCACGTGTGTAGTACTAAGTGCAAGCCACTACATGTATCAGATGGTTATGTCACGTGTGTAGTACTAAGTGCAGGCTACTATGTGTACTAGATTGTTGGTTGCATGTGTAGTTCTAAGTGCAGGCTACTATGTGTACTACATAGCTTCGCTTACAAGGGTGGTAATATGTGCAGGCAACCGTGTATCTGTTATAATTTCGATCAGTTCAACGGGAAATCGACTAAGTGAAAATACATGTGAACATGACCATGTGATGAATAAGTGTAGGTATATGTTTGTGGAAATTTATGAGCAATGTGCTCGATTGTTGAGTGAACTTTCGGTAAGATGGAATGGAGTAAGTGAAATTATGTAAGAGTGAAATTTGTAATAAAACAGTTTTGGATAGCTACAGTTTTGTAATTTGAAAAATCACCAAAAATCATGTAAATATAATTATAGGTTGAATAAGATATTAAATTAAATCTTTTTGAGTCTATTTTAATATAAAGGAAATGGTGTAAGCAAACGAATTTCATATTATGAGATATTTTAATTTTTGTGAGATAGGGTAGAATGATTTTGGAATCCCCTGTTTTGACTTGTAAATATCATTAAAAATTGTACAAAAATAATTATGGGTTATAATTTATATGATTAAAATATTTAATGAGCCTATTTTCAATAGAAATATATGGGAACATTAATCAAAACTCGTACTATGAGATAATCGATTTTTAGTAAAGAAAAGTCGAAGCTGTCAAGCAACAGAATAGGGGTAATTTTAAAGAATAATCTGTACTTATTGGCTAGACTAAAAATTATGGAAATTTTATGGTAAAAAGATATATGAGTCTAGTTTCAGGAAAATCTTATGGATCTTAATTCGGGGTTCTGTAGCTCCATATATAAATAATTTAGTAACTATGACTCGAGAAAATATCATAACCAGAAAATAAGTAAAAGTGTAATTATGATTATATTTCCATAGAATCATGTTGATAATTTGCTTATTATTTTCATATGGAATTACTAAGCTTTAATCTTACTCTCTCCTTTCCATTTCTTTTAGTGTTTTTAGGTCGGCTCGGGGTTGGAGTTCGTCAGAGGCAGCATCACACTATCAAGCCAATACCTTTGGAATATTGTTACATATGTTAGAATCATCAAGTGAGTGGCATGTATAGGGACCTAGTTCTATGACATGTGTTATTATGATTTGGCCAAATGCATTGGCCTATTTTAAGCTATTGTATATGGTCATGAGACGTGCTCATATTGATTATGGCTTGTAAGTATAGCTAGTCAAGTTATGATTTATTGCTTATGATGTAAAGATATGATTATGTTTGTTTGTCATGCATGGTTGGCAATATGTCATGTGTGTTGAATGCATATTTTATGACCATGAATTAAATGTGTAATATGGAGATAAATAATAATGCTTTGAACATGGACGTTTGATGATAAGTAGAAATAAATTGGCACAAATATAACTATGGTATGGCTAGTCTTGGCTTAATGTGGGAATGAGTAACACATGCATGTTGATAGGTAAATGATATGTTTGTATCATAATTGAGGATGTTGAATGCCATTGGATCCATGTATATGTGTGTGCATGTAAGGGTAACAAAAAGGCTTGGAAAATAGCCTAAGAGTTAACTACACGGGATGAGACATTGCCGTGTGTCTCAACCGTGTGAGGGACACGGCCTGGTGACACGGGCGTGTGGCCTTGTCGTGTGGTTCAATTTATTTGCTGACATCATAAACATAGAGTTACAAGGCCTGAGGACATGGACGTGTTGATGGCACACGGCCGTGTGACCCTATTTCATGAGAAAAATTTCTAAGTTTTTCCCAGAGCTTTCCAAAGTTCTCGATTTAGTCCTGAACCCTTTCTAAAGTATATTTTGGGCGTCGTAAACCCAAATAAGTGACTATGTACATATGATTGAATGTTTTAAAATATGAATGAAATTTTATGGCCCGGTTTGCATGATTGTTTGTGTTTAAGTCCATTAATGCCTCATATCTTGTCTTAGCGTCAGACACAGGTAGGGGGTGTTACAGCATGCTATTAGTTCCTTTCCCTACATTTATTTTTACTCTCAGGCAAATAGTTGTTAAGTTAATTCTAGTGAATTAGGTTCGCATAATTTTGCCGTTGTGAACCCTAAAGCTTGCGACATGAGTTTACGGGTTTGAGTTGTCATAAGTTTGTGCATATTTTACTCACATGTATATATATATGTGTGTGTGTACCCTTAACCTATTCTTTATGTGAAACCCCAAAAGTATAAGAACCCTTATTTGTATGCGAGTTGTTCTTTTAAATTTTTTTTTATGAAAAGTACCTATATGACAATCCGCTGCAAACTAAAAACTTAAACAAGCTACATGCTTTATATTGTGGTGTGTTGGAGGATAGGTTGGGTGTTAATAGAGAGTTGCTTGGGTGGCTAATATGGCATTCCTTAGCTAGGTTTGGCAAGTAGATTGAGTATGAGGTGTTTATTAGATATGAAAATGAAATTGTAGTTACTCCGACAATGAATGTGACATCTTATATCTCAGATTCGACGATCGGATAGGGTGTGGGATGCTACAACAATAAAGTTATTGTATTCTCAACAAAATATCATTCTTATAATCTAAATATAGGACAACAATTACAATATGTTAAATTTTGAATTTTGAAAATAGTAAGTGGATAGTTAGTATAGAAAGTAAAGGAATATTGTTTTGGGTTTTCTATAAAAACTTGGATTGCCTATTTATAGGTGTGACAGCCCTAAAGTGACCCTAGTCGGAAAGCGGTTTCGGGACCACTAAATCGAGTCACCAAATTATTTGAATATGATATTTATTGTCTAAAATATGTGATTATGAATGTGTGAAAGTTTTAGGCTTCGATTTAGTAAATTGCATGTGAATTTAGTCAAAAGGACTTATGTGTGACATTTTTGAAATGTGATAAGCTAATCTACAAGGATCTAATAATGCATGTAATCAAAAGGGAGGACTTGCATGTCAATTTTTCCCCCCTAATATGTAGTGGCCGGCCATGAGCATAGGTGGACAAAATGTTATGGCTAAAAACATGTCATAAACATGTTGGGATAATGCATTATGTAAGGAATAATAAAATAAAGAGCATGGGCAATGTGTGTGATTGTTCCCCCCCCCCCCATTGCCGTGAGTTGAAGGAAAGAAAACAAAAAAAAAATTGTTCATTCTTGAACATTCTTGGCCGAATAGAGGAAAGAAAGGAAGGGGAAGAGCTTGAGAAAATCGGCTATGGTGGTTGCTAGACTAAGGTATGTTTGAAGTTGTCCATGAGATTCATGCATGTTTTTAGTTGTTAGTTTGAGTTCTAGCCAGCCCATGGTTCAAATCTTTGCTATGTCATGGAGATGGTATTCGGCTAAGGTGGATTGGTGTTGATGTCATTTACATGCTAAAAATGAAGCTTTGTAATGATGCATGTGATGGTGGATTGATGACTCTTGAGTCTTCTTTTAGAATTTTGGGTGAGATATTAAGTTCTTTGTTTAACCATGACCAAAATTGAAATGGTATGGTGTTGTGATGCATTCGGCCATGGTAGGAAGTAGAAGGAAATATGGTTGTTGTTAGATGAAGTAGAGTCTAACAAATGAGCACATATGTGCATTAGTTGCTAGATGGAGAAGAATCGCTAGCAAGTTGTGTACTAAGGCCAAATATAATTTTGTATATTAATGAGTAATGCATGTGTTGAATTGATGAAAAGGAGAGGATGCTTTAATAGTGTATATATGTGTATTAGCCAAGTTTTGAACTTGAAACAAAATGGTGTTTAGTCAATACTGAGTGACCATACTTGTAGAATGTATTAAGTGTTGCAATCGGCCTTAGCATAGATGTGTATGTTCGCCACATGAATGAGTACATAAGTTGATGTGTATGTTCGGCCATAGGTAAGCATATTGGTGGCTTTATCTTGACTTAGAAAATTCGCTAAGGGAATATTAGCTAATATGTTGAATTCGATTCGTGATTTCGTACATATGGGACTTTAATGTCTAATGTATAAATGGGCTAAGTGCCTTGAGGTTCTCTTTTGATGTTCAAATGAATTGTGTTAAATTGCTTAATGTGATTAAAAATGCATGACCATTGTGTATTTGAGCTAAAGGGTGGCCATATGACCTATTAAACTCCTTGTCATATTCGCCATAAGCTAGCATAATGAGACTTTAATAAGTTAAATTTGTTTGAATTAGCTCAAGAGCTTAGAGGACCACAGTTGGATAAGGGAAAGGAAAAGTTATCGAATAGCCGCCAAATCGTTCGACCACATCCGAGGTAAGTTTTCGAGTAATGGAACTTAGATTATGATTTGATTAGATCATGCTCTTTGTATGTGGCTAATGAGCCGAAATTGCAAGTGTGATAAGTGTCTTGTGTTTGAGCTTTGCTAATGAAAATGAAATACTGGATGTGTCATGATTTATTGATAAATGTGCATGGTTATTCGAATGATGTCCTGCTAAGTCCCAAGGCTTTGTGCTAAGTGACTATATCCGGACTAAGATCCAAGGCATTTGTGCGAGTTACTAAATCCGGGTTAAGTCCCAAGGCATTTATGCGAGTTACTATAACCGGGCTATGTCCCGAAGGCATTTGAACGAGTAGCTATATCCGGTTAAATTCAAGGTACGTGATTTGGGAATGAGCAATCTTGCTGTAAAATTTCAGTTAATACGCTTGTAAAATCCCAACAATGAGGTATGTTTCGTATGTGCGTTGGAATAGTTGATTCCCTTCGAATAATATTCGCTCAGTCGAGTAATGAGCTTCCGGTATTTGGCTAAGATGATCCCTTATGTATGAATATAGGGGTTGGAATGTGAAGTAGGAATAATTTGAGAATATGTATATATGGAATCATCCGTTTAGTTATATGAATGCTATACTTCAGTTGTACTTAAATTCTCTGCTCAAAACTTACTAAGCATTTAATGCTTACTCCGTTTCTTTGATTTTCTGTTTTAAAGATTTTGGTTCTTCAGCTATCGGACTCGGGATTTTGAAGTCGAAGTCGCCCACACTATCAAAGCTCCTTTTGGTATACTTTTGGTTGAACTTTGAAATGGCATGTATAGGACTACCCTTTTGTTGTTGGTCATGTACCCTTCGGTTTTGTGTAAATTTGGATAGCCATGCGAAAATGGTTTAAATATACTTTAATCATAGCATAATAATCGTTTTGTATGTTGTCCGTCGAGAGGTATGGAAATGTTGGTAACGGTTAGCCATGGGAATGGTTATTCATGATCACTTTTGGTATATGTATGACAAACTCTAGTTGATCCATGGAGGATCATGAAATAGGTAAAGTTTACCTTAAAAATAGATGCTGGCAGCAGCAGTGATGTGGATGTGAAAAATTACTAAAAATAGTAGGGATGGAATTAAATAGTTAATAAATTATGTAATCGAACCTTGATGAATCTATTTTCATAGGAAAGTAATGAAACATTCATATGAACAGTGTATTATGAGATGTTAAAGTTTTCGTGAGACAGGGCCAGAACGGTTTCTGGATCCCCTGATCTGACTTTGAAAATTCATTATAAATTAACCAGAGACAATTAGAAGTCATACCATATATGTATAGATTAATTTTTGAGTCTAGTTTCTATAGAAAAAACGGCATCAGTATTGAAGCCCTGTACAGGGAGATATCCAAGTCGTAATGCATGAAGGTCAGTGTAGTCGCACCCTGTAACAGGGGAGACTTTAACTAATAAACTGTACTAATTTGCCCAACCAAAAATTCTAGAAAAAAATATGTAGATGGATATATGAGTCTAGTTTCAGGGAAAAATTACGAAACTGATTTTCGAGTTTTCGAACTCAAGATATGATTTTTAAGGTGACAGTGACGCAGTTAGCCAACTGCCTAGAAATTTTTTTAAATGGACTGTGAAAGCAAGTGATTTAAGTCTGCAAACCCCTCGTGTCCGACTCCGGCAACGGTCTCGGGTACGGAGTGTTACAATAGGTTTTTAAATTGGGATTTTGTTATGTTTTTAAGAGAATTTTTACACCGATGGGTGTCAAGGCCAATTGAAATTTCTAATTATGATATATATTTATAAATTTTTTACATAGAATTTGACAGCCATGAGCGCCAAGTTCCATTTAAATATTATCCAAAACCGTTAGAAAATTAAATAATATTGTTACAACTTAAAATTTAAATGTTTTAAAGGAAACTTGACATTCAGTGTTGAGATGTTGTAATAATTCCAAAATAATTACCTAATTCTAATAGGACACAAAAATTTATTATTATAATAAACATCACTAAACTCGACATTGGACCTATCCATGTGAGGCCCGATTCTAAAAATAATTCATGCCCATTCCTGTTTCTGGGCTAACCTGACCTGCCCAAAACACTCATTTTACTGTTCAAAAATTAATAAAATATTCAAAAATATATTTTAAATTAATCTATTATATACATTATAATTAAATTTAAATTTAAAAAAAATTATTATGTAAATTGAATTCGGGCCCATATGAAATACAAAACCAAAGTACAATCTAAGTCAAACAGAGTCTATCTAATCGAATAAGCCACCCAACTCTTATACATATATACTTGACACATGCGGGTAACAAGGCTAATTTACCTTAATAATATAAAAAAATTATATTCTTAAATGGGCTATCAATACAATTATTTAGGGAATTGGTATGTTTAGAGGGGTCATGCCTTTCTCATAGGCGGCACCACCAATTTTTTTATTTTTTAAATTAATATTATATAGTGGTGCCATGTACATAGACGGTACGACTTCTATACCATGACATATGGTAAAAATACGGGTCAATTTTGACCCGTGACTACCTGTCGCGTGTTACACCAGCTGCACTGGAAGCACCAATCACGCCTCTCTAACAGGCGGCAGTGGTCTAGCGACCAGTCCTCCCCGTCGCTCCCTGCACACTGCATTTTTACAGTGTTAAATCCCTTCTTCCAAAGGGAAAAAAAAAAGGTGAATGGGGGACCTTATAAGCATGGTCCCCCTTTAGATAAGGGTCTGGAAGTGAGAAAAAAAAGAGGGACAGAAATGAGTGTAACATCCCTCACCCGTATTCAACACCGAAATAGGGTTACGGAGCATTACCAAACTTATCACACATTAAACTAACATTTCATATACAATTTAATCAAATCAAATATAAATCAAACACAATCAATCATATTGTCCCTAATACGAGCCTACGAGGCCCTAAACATGCATTGGGTGTGGTTCAGGACTAAACCAATAACTTTGGAAACTTTTTGAACACGTAGAAAAATTTTCTCAAAAATAGGGGACCAATACCTTGTGGCCAGGCTGTGTCCCTCACAAGGCCAAAGACAAGCCCGTGTCACAGGCCGTGTGGACGTTCGAAATGGAAGCATATGGCTGTGTCCCAGCCCGTGTCCAACCCCATGTAACTCTCTGACTTGGGTTACACGGCCAACACACACACCCGTGTGGCTAGCCCACGTGCCCTAAAAATGGCCATACACTATAACACCCCTTACCCGAGTTTGACCCTGATACTAGGTACGAGGCATTACCGATCACAAATCACATACACATGTACTAATTCAGATCATACGAGCCCGTTAATATTTAAAAACTTTTTCAAACTTGGTCTAAACTTCTTTAATATGGCCTACGAGGCCCTAAACATCCATTGGAAAACCATTCGAAACCAACTCGGGTCATTAAACCAACTTTAGAAAATGACCTTTGAAATAGGGCACACGCTCGTGTAAGAGGGCAACATGCCCATGTGGGACTTGAATATGGTCGTGTTGTTGGCCCGTGTGGCACACACGGCCTAAGCACCTAAGGACACACCTGTGTTCTATGCCCATGTGAATTAAATTCTAAATTCAATCCTATAGGGGTTTTCACACAGCATGACACACGCTCGTGTCTATGACCCATGTCCCTCACATGGCCATGACACGCCCGTGTCCTAGCCCATGTCTAAAAACCTTGACATTCTATTTTTGACGTCAGTAATCCTTAAGGGTCACACAGCCAAGGCACATTTCCATGTGCTAAGTCGTTCCCTTCACACGGCTGAGACACACGGTCGTGTCTCTGCCCGTGTGTTTACTACCATGCATACTAACTTGTCAATTTAACGTGCAGGGAACACACGGTCAGATAACACGCCTATAGGGCTGACTGTGTGTCACACACGGCCTAGACCCACACCCGTGCGTCTACCCGTGTGGACAAAATAAGGCTATTTACCCAGCCTTTTTACCAACCTTACTTGCACTAACCTACATATCATCTAACATGACAAATCCACACAACAATACAAGGTCTAATCAACCGCACAAGACATTATCTCAATCATGCAATTTACTCGTCCATGAAAATATCATCATTTGCATATATCAATAATGAACATTAGCAATTATCCAAGGCTTTATACAAAATGAAGGGATTCATCCCAAGCCAGCACATTTGGCCAAATTAACATTGACACAAAACTCAAAAGTCTAGCCTTATACATGCCATATTCAAAATAATAAATCCAACTATACCAAATGCTTCGGTTGATAGTGTGATCGATGCCTCTGATGTCCGATGATCCTCAAGCTAATTAGGTGACACTATAAGAAAATGGAAAGGAGAGGGAGTAAGCATAAAGCTTAATAAGTTGCAGGCAATTAAATATAACAACAACTTTACCATTCATCATCATGCTCATAATACAAAAGTAGGCATAAGCACAACTTACTCATCACAGTCCAATACAATTCACATAGCATATATTGAGCTCACATCTCATACATTTCAAATAGGTACCTGTACCACTCACAACATGGTTATGCTTTTCTCGTTTAACTTAAACTATAACTCTCACCGTTGAACCATTTGGAATGCTATCGGATATTCACTAAGCGTCAAACATAGGGTATAATACCGATGCCATGTCCCAGACATGGTCTTACACTGGCTCATCCATCAAGTCGATGCCATGTCCTAGACATGGTCTTACACTAACTATCGAAATCAAGGCCGACACCATGTCCCACACATGGTCTTACACTATCTCTCACATATCCGTGCTAATGCCATGTCCCAGACATGGTCTTACACTGATACATCTTGTAGCCGATACATGTCCCAGACATGTCTTACACTAGCTTACATCTTGAGGCCGATGCATGTCCCAAACATGTCTTACACTAGCTCTCGTCTCAATGCCGATCCCATGTCCCAGACATGGTCTTACACTGGCTCTCATAATGTGGCCGATGCATGTCCCAGACATGTCTTACACTGGCACACAAATAACCTGAATGCCATGGCATTAATATCCGATTTATTTCCTAAGGTTCAAACGGGAGTTCTACTATCTCAATATTCATCATACATAATCATTTCCACAAACAAGCAATTTATGTTATATCAATTCAAACACATATAATAACAATGTAGTTGTATTATTTATATACAACTTACCTCAGTATACAAAATGTAGGCAACTAGTTTGACTTAGTCCGCTAGCTTTGCTTTTCCTCAATCTAGGCCAGAATTTTGTAATTCTTAATCTAAAATGATAGAAATTCATTCATTTCATCAGCATATTAATCTAGACACTCGAAAATTCATAATTGGGCACAATGACCATTTTGCCCCTAGGCTTCCACAAAATGATCCTTTTACCCTCTAGGTTCGAAAATAGATTTTTATCACATTTTCTCATTAACAAAGCCTAGCCGAATACTTTTTATACTAGAAGCATCCCATAATTCTCATTATTACACACATGCAACATCTATTTCAAAACTTATGCAAAATGGTCCCTAATTAGGGTTACCATAAAAACTACTTCACAAAAGTTGTTTATTTAACAACCACGATTCATTTTCTACCATAAAATTTTAGAAACCAACATGTTAACTATCATGGCAAAACCTAAACTTTCAACCATTTTGCAAAATAGTCCCCTCATTTGAAAGCTCATGCTACAAGCTATCCAAAAATACAAAAATCATCAAGAAAAACTATCAAAATGACTTACTTGTGAACGTAAAGAGTGGCTGCAATTTTTTAAGCTTCCAAACCCCTATTTTTACTAGTATTTTTGGTGGTGAAGAGGGTGAGAAAAAGATGATATCTTTTCCTCTTTATTTTATTTCATTTTGGTCAAATAAATTACCAAATTTCCACCTAACTTTAACTTTCTCTACCTTTTATCTCCTATGGCCAGCCACCTCTATTTTTAGGGTCTATTTGCCCTTTAAAGACCCCTAATTTTGGTTCTCTAGCTATTTATGTAACACCCTGCACCCGTAACCAATGTCGGGGAGGAGTACAAGGCATTACCTAACTTGATGTCATGCCTACAACCAATCTCAAGTCACCGAGACTAGATTTAAACTTAAAACTTTTCAATATCGACCTTAAACCTCTTATTATAGGCCTACAAGCACCAAATCGATCATTGAAAGCTATTTGGAGCCATTCCGAGTCCTTAAACCAACCTCAAGAAATTTGCCTTTAAAACAGGGCACACGCCCATATGACCGTTTCGACATGGCCGTGCTGATGGCCTGTGCGGCTCACACGACCTAAGACCTTGGGACACGCCCATGTCCCTCGCCGGTGTAGAATTAATTTCTAATTCACACCTACTGGGGTTTTCACACAGCCAGACACACCCCTGTGTCATTGGCCCGTGTCCCTCACACGACCACAACACGCCAGTGTCCTAACCCATGTACAAAAACATGGACATTCTATTTTTGACGTTAGCATGCTAATAATGTCACACGGCCAAGGCACACGCCCGTGTGTTGGGTCGTGTCCTCCACACGGCTGAGACACACAGCCGTATCTCTACCCGTGTGTTTATTACCATACATATCGACTAGAAATTTTTACGTGCAGGGGACACAAGGCTGAACTACATGCCCATGGGGCAGACCGTGTGTCACACACGGCCTAGCCACACGCTCGTGTGTCTACCCATGTGAATAATATAAGGCTATTTACCAAGCCTCATTGCCACCTTTACTTGTCTATTTTCATACAATTTCCAACCAATGCTAATACGAGCACAATTTCTAAAATCAAACCAACCACAATAGACATTCATTATCTCATGATAATGCATCTTTTATAAATTCAAAATGAATGTTAGCCATCATTCATGACATAATACAAATTGAAGAGCTTCTAACCCAAGCCAACATATTTGGCCAAATCTCAAAAACGCAAAACAATAAGGTCTAAGTCCTATACATGCCATAATCAAAAATATAAATCCAACTATACCGAATGCTTTGGTTGATAGTGTGATCGATATCTCTGACTTCCGGTGATCTCTGAGCTAGATAGGCGGCACTGTAAGTAAATGGAAAGGAAAGGGAGTAAGCATAAAAGCTTAGTAAGTTGCATATAAGTAAGTACACAACAACAACATTTTATCAATGATCCACATGCTCATGATACCAAGGTAGGCATAGGCATAACTTACTCATTACCATCCATACTAGTCACATATTGTTCAATGAGCCCATATCTCATACGTACCAATGAGGTACCTATACGACTCATAACACGGTTATACTTTCCTCATTAGCTTAGAAGATAACGTTCACCGTTGAACCATTTGGAACACTACCGGATATTCATTAAGCCTCAGATGTGGATAATGTACTGATGCCATATCCCAGACATGGTCTTACACTGGCTCATATCTCCAGTCGATGCTATGTCCCAAACATGGTCTTACACTGACTATCATCTCGTAGCCGATGCATGTCCCAGACATGTCTTACACTGCTTACATCTCGAGGCCGATGCATGTCCCAGACATGTCTTACACTAGCTCTCGTCTCAATGGGATGCCATGTCCCAGACATGGTCTTACAGTGGCTCCCATAATGTGGCCCATGCATGTCCTAGACATGTCTTACACTAGCTCACACTCAAATGACCCAAACGTCATGGCATGAATATCCGATTTATTTCCTAAGTTTAAACAGGAACTCTACTATCTCTATTCTCATCATACCATCTCAATTTCCACAATCAAGCAATTCATGCTATATTAATTCAAATACAATTTAACACATACAGTAGTAATGTAGTTGTATTATTTACATACAACTTACCTCGGATTACAAAACCTAAACGACTAGTCGGTTTAGTCAGTTTGCTTGGTTTTCCCCCGATCTAGGTTTGGATTTGGCAATTCTTGATCTAAAATAGCAAAATGCACTCATTTAATCACTAAATAAAATTAAGCAATTAAAAATTCACATCTTCGGTAAAATGACCGTTTTTCCCCTAAACTTTGGCAAAATGACCATTTTACCCTACGCTCAAAAATCGATTTTTATCGAATTTCTTCGTATCTTAAGCTTATTTGAACTCTTTTTACTTTTATAGAAACCCCCAAATTCTCTCTATTTCACACATTTATCATTCATTTTACAACTTGTTCAAAATGGTCCCTTTAGGTGTTTTCATGGTAACTCATTACACAAAAGTTGTCTATTACACAACTAAGACTCATATTCTTCCATAAAATTTTAGAAAATACCCTAAATTCTCTCATGGAAAAACCCTAGACCTTCAACTATTTAGCAAGATATACCCCTCATTTGAAAGCTCGTGCTTCAAGGGTCTTAAAAATACAAAAATCATCAAGAGAAACTATCAAAATCACTTACTTGAGAGGGCTCAAAGTTGCTAAAATTTTTGAAGCTTTCAAACCCCTACAATGGCTGATATTTTTGGCTAACAAGAGAGAAAAATTATAGCTTTTCCTTTTTTGTTTTATTATAAAGACAACTAGTCAAAATTGGTGACCTAAGCATCACCTAATTTTGACCTTCTCTCCAATTTGTCTCCCATGGCCGGCTATGCTTTTTTTTAAGGGGCTAATTGCCCTTTAAAGAACCCCAATTTTGGTTCTCTAGCTATTTAATACCCTTAGCTATCAATTCAGGACTTTTACACTTTATGCGATTTAGTCTTTTTTCACAATTGTGCTCACAAACGTTAAAATTAGCCCACCAAATTTTTCATGTACTATTATAAACATGCTATGACTCCAAAATAATAATAAAATAATTTGCTCGACTCTGAATTTTTGGTCCTGAGACCACTATTCTGACTAGCCCCAAAATTGGGCTGTTACATTTCTCCCTCTTAGGGATTTTCGTCCTTAAAAATCTTACCAGTGAATAAGTTCGGGTACTAATCTCTCCTAGTCACTTTGGGTTCCCATGTGGCTTCCTCGACTCCACGTCTATGCCACAAAACTTTCACCAGTGCTATACTCTTATTTTTCAACTGTTTGACTTCTCGAGCTAAAATCTTGACCACTCTTCACCATAAGTCATGTCCGGATGAATCTCAACCTCTGACGGTATAATCACATGTGAAGGGTCCGATCTATATCGACGTAGCATGGATACATGAAACATGTCATGAATCTTCTCTAACTCTGGTGGTAAAGCCAATCAATAGGCAGCTGGTCCTACTCTCTCAATAATCTCATAAGGCCCTATGAAATGAGGACTTAATTTACCTCTTCTACCAAATCTGAGAACTTTCCTCCACGTGGACACTTTCAAAAATACCTTATCACCGACTTGATATAAAATTTTCTTTCGTTTCAAATCTACATAGGATTTCTGTCTATCCGAGGCGACCTTTAAGCAGTCATGAATTACTTTAACTTTCTCTTTAGTCTCTCTAGCTAAATCAACCCCGTGAACCTGACTCTCTCTGAGCTCAGTCCAATATAAGGGTCTTCGACACTTTCACCCATACAAAGCCTCATAAGGTGCCATTTTCATACTTGTCTGATAACAGTTATTATAGGGGAATTCAACCAATGATAGATACTTTTCCCAACTGCACTGGAACTCAAGGACGCAACACCTTAACATGTCCCCTAATATCTGAACTACTCTCTCTAACTGACCGTCGGTTTGTAGATGGAAAGCTGTGCTAAAACTCAACTTTATTCCCAATGCCTCTTGTAAATTTTTCCAAAACCTTGAGGTAAATCTCGGATCTCTGTCTAAAACAATCTCAGAAACATACAAGTCGACTAATCTCTCAAGGGAGTAGTCGGTACGCATAGGTATGAAGTGTGTCGACTTTGTTAGCCTATCCATAGCAACCCAAACAACATCATTTTTCTTCGGGATTACTGAAAAACCCATCACAAAATCCATAATGATCCGATCCCACTTCCACTCGGGGACCACGATAGGCTGAAGTAGACCCAAAGGTACTTGGTGTTCAGTATTCACTTGCTAACACACTAGGCACTTAGACACAAACTCTAAAATATTTCTTTTCATACCCAACCACCAATACATTTTCTTGAGGTCGTTGTACATTTTCATACTACCCGGGTGGACGAACAAACAACCACTATGTACCTCTCTCATAATCTTCTGAATTAGCTAATTGTTCTTGGGTACATAAACTCTATCTTTGAACATTATACATCCATTGGTACTAATACGAAAATCTGATTCAATTCCCGACTCATACTGAGTTCTCTTGGCTTGCAATTTCTCATCACCTTTCTGAGCTTCTCAGATCTCTTGAAGAAACGTCGGTCTAGCCCTTAACTCTGTTAGAACTGAATCATCAGACAAATCCATATTGGCATTCATTACTTTTAGCACAAATAATGATTTCATACTCAATGCATCAGCGAAAACGTTCACTTTTCTTGGGTGGTAGTCGATAATCAACTCGTAATCCTTTATTAGCTCTAACCATTGTCGTTGCCGCAAATTCAATTCCCTTTGAGTCATCAAGTACTTTAAGCTCTTATGGTAGCTGAATACCTGACATTTCTCGACATACAGATGGTGTCTCCAAATTTTCAACATGAATACAATGGCAGCCAACTCTAAATCATGCGTCGGGTAATTCCTCTGATGTGGCTTCAGTTTCCTTGAAGCGTAAGCTATGACCTTACCTTCTTGCATAAGAACACACCCCTAAACATTGAAGGTGGCGTCGCTATATACCACAAACTCCTTTCCCGACTCTGGTTGCACTATTACTGGGGCTTCGGTCAACAAAGCCTTTAATTTCTCGAAACTCTGCTGGCACTTTTCTGTCCATTCAAACTTGACATCCTTTTGCAGCACCCTTGTCATCGGTGTAGCTATCATAGAGAATTTGTTTACAAACCGTCTATAATATCCAGCTAAACCTAAAAAGCTTCAGACCTCAGTCACATTCCTCAGTGGTTTCCACTCTATAATAGCCGAGATCTTGCTTAGGTCAACTCGGATCCTGTCTCCCAACACAATGTGTCCTAAAAATCTGACCTCTTTTAGCCAAAATTCGCTCTTGTTGAACTTGGTGTAAAGCTGTTTATCTCACAAAGTCTGTAACACAGTTCTTAAATGTTCCACGTGTTCACTCTCATCACGTGAATAAATCAATATGTCATCGATAAAGACGATGACAAACTTATTTAGATACGGTCGAAAAATACGGTTCATTAAATCCATAAACACCGCCGGGGCATTAGTCAAACCAAAGGGCATGATGAGGAACTCATAATGCCCGTATCTCATCCGAAAAGCAGTCTTCTATACATCTTGCTCTTTAAATCTCAACTGATAATAACCAGACCTTAAGTCTATTTGGAGAACACTGTGCCTCCCTTCAACTGATCAAATAAATCATCTGTCCTTGGCAAAGGATACTTGTTCTTCATAGTTACCCTATTGAGTTGTCTATAGTCGATACATAACCTCATCAACTCGTCTTTCTTTTTCACAAACAACACTGGTGCGCCCTACGGTGAATAACTAGGTTTCGCAAAACCTTTATCTATTAACTCTTGCAGCTATACTTTCAACTCTTTCAACTCTGTCAGGGCCATCTATACGGAGCAATAGAAATGGGTGTCATATCGGGGACTAACTCAATTCCGAATTCTATATCCCTCACTGGAGGCAATACAGGTAAATCTTCCGGAAACACGTCTGTAAACTCACAAACCACTAGTACCGATTCAATCTTCAATTCAGACACTTGAGTATTCAACACATAAGCTAGATAAGCCCATATCCTTTCCTCAAATATTTCTCGGTAGTCAAAGACAATATTACTATAGGTAGATTATCTGACTCATCTGGTCCAACTCGAAGAACATTCCCATCTTCACATTTCAACTAAATTATCTTTTTCGCGCAGTCCACACAACACTATGAGAAGTCAACCAGTCTATCCCAAGGATTACATCAAACTCATTAAATGGCAACAACATCAAGTTAGCCGGAAAACAATGACCTCCAATTGTCAAAGGGCAATTCCTATATACTTGGTCCACTAGTACATGTCTGCCTAAAGGATTGGACATTTTTATTACACACTCAGTGGACTCTACTAGCATACCTATATGAGGTATTAATTCCATACAAATATAGGAGTGGGAAGATCCGGGGTCAATTAAAGCAACAACAGATATTTCATGGATAGAAAAGGTACCCATGATCACATCGGGAGACTCTGCCTCTTCCCGAGCTTGTATAGCATAAGTCCTTGCAGGCACTCTACCCTCGGACCTCACCACAGCATCTCTTGGCATGCCTCTACTGCGAGCCCCACTTCCTGGGTTCTTTTGTGATCTGCCCCTCAAGGGAGCACTACTTGCTTTCACATATTGTTTTCTCTCTCTCTCATCAAACTTGGGACAATCACAGATAAAGTATTCCAATGATCCACACTTGAAACAGCCCCTTTCATTTCCTCGGCACTCGCCAAAATGACGCCTTCCACATTGCGAGCAGTCTGGCCTATTTTGCCTAGTGCTACCAACACTTACGATCGAAGTGGTCTGGGCTTTCGAAGTTGTGTTCTGTCAATTCTTGTTTCTATTCGAATACCCCACTGAAGTATTCAATCGGGTAGTGAACTCTCTCGATCTTTTAGATGAGGACTAATGTGATTTCCCCACCTATCTCTTCTTTGCATCCAGCGACTCAAAAGTTGCTTTCATCCTTTCTTTAATCAACTCTTCGGCCTTACAGGCTCTTTCAACAAGGGCTATAAATTCCCGCAGCTCTAAGATGCCAACAAACACTCGGATATCTTCATTGAGGCCGTCCTCAAACCTCATACACATGGTGGCTTCTGTAGACACGCACTCCCGCACATACTTACTGAGCCTTACAAATTCACACTCATATTTTGTCACTGACATTCGACCTTGCTTTCGCTCTAGGAATTCTTTTCTCTTTTGGTCTATAAACCGCTGACTAATATACTTCTTTTGAAACTCTTCCTGGTAGAATTCCCAAGTTACCCTCTCTCTCGGTACCAAAGACACGAGAGTGTTCCACCACTGGTAGGCCGAATCTCTCAAAAGCGATACTGTACACTTCACGCACTCCTCAAGCGTGCATGACAATGCATCAAAGACCCTGATGCCATTTTCCAGCCAAAACTCTTCCCTCTCCGAGTCATCATCTATGCTAGCCCAGAATTCCTTGGCCCCTTGTTTCCAAATCTTGTCTACCATAGGCATCTTTCTTCTAAACATGTCCGCGCCTTGTAGAGCTACCGGGGCATACTGAGGAATCGGAGGAGGTGGGGGAGGTGGAGTGTTCACATTCACACGAACAAACTCTGTGTACCAAGCATCCATCATTCAGAGGTAGGCTTCTCTAGCCCCTCCGCCTTGGCCCATAGTTACAGGCTCACTCTCTACCAGCGCAGTCCCTTCAGCAGGAGCCGACGTATTACATTCCACGTCGTCCTCCGTGGCTTTATCAAGATCCATTTACTAAATGAAAACATAATTTATAATCATCAAAAATCGTCACACTATCAATATACAATTATGGCATGTATAGCTAGACTCGTTCTCTCGCTAGGTTAATCCTAGAACCAACTAAACCATAACTCTGACACCACTAAATGTAAAACCCTATACCCGTAACCCAAGCCGAGAAGGAGTACAAGGCATTACCTAACTTGATGTCATGCCTACAACCAATCTCAAGTCACCAAGACTCGATTCAAACTTAAAACTTTTTTCAATATCTACCTTAAACCTCTTATTATCGACCTATGATCCCCAAATTGATCATTTAAAGCTATTCGGAGCCATTCTGAGTCCTTAAACCAACCTCAAGAAATTTGCCTTTAAAATAGGGCACACACCTGTGTGACCATTTCGACATGGTCTTGCTGATGTCCGGTGCGGCTCACACGACCTAAGCACCCTGGGACACGCCCGTGTCCCACACCCGTGTAGAATTAATTTCTAATCCACACCTATAGGGGTTTTCACACGGCCAGATACACGCCTATGTCATTGGCCCGTGTCCCTCACACAGCCACAACAAGCCCGTGTCCTAGCCCGTGTGCAAAAACATGGACATTCTATTTTTGACGTCAGCATGCTCATAATGTCACATGGCCAAGGCACACGCCAGTGTACTGGGCCGTGTCCTTCACCTGGCTGAGACACACGACCGTGTCTCTGCCCGTGTGTTTATTACCATGCATACTAACTTGAAATTTTTACGTGCAGGGGACACACGGCCAAACTATACACCCACAGGGTAGACTGTGTGTCACACACGGCCTAGATACATGCCCGTGTATCTACCCGTGTGGACAATGTAAGGCTATTTACCAAGCCTCATTGCCACCTTTACTTGCCTATTTCCATACAATTTCCAGCCAATGCTAAAACGAGCACAATTTCTAAAATCAAACCAACCACAATAGACATTCATTATCTCATGATAATGCATCTTTTATAAATTCAAAATGAATGTTAGCCATCATTCAAGACATAATACAAATTGAAGAGCTTCTAACCCAAGCCAACACATTTGGCCAAATCTCAAAAATGCAAAACAATAAGGTCTAAGTCCTATACATGCCATAATCAAAAATATAAATCCAACTATACTGAATGCTTTGGTTGATAGTGTGATCGATATCTCTGACTTCCGGTGATCCTTGACCTAGATAGGTGGCATTGTAAGGAAATGGAAAGGAAAGGGAGTAAGCATAAAAGCTTAGTAAGTTGCATATAAGTAAGTACACAAAAACAATAGTTTATCAATGATCCACATGTTCATGATACCAAGGTAGGCATAGGCATAACTTACTCATTACCATCCATACTAGTCACATATTATTCAATGAGCTCATATCTCATACGTACCAATTAGGTACCTGTACCACTCACAACACGGTTATACTTTCCTCATTAGCTTAGAACATAATGTTCACCGTTGAACCATTTGGAACACTACCGGATATTCATTAAGCCTCAGACATGGATAATGTGCTGATGCCATATCCCAGACATGGTCTTACACTGCTTACATCTCGAGGCCGATGCATGTCCCAGACATGTCTTACACTAGCTCTCGTCTCAATGGGATGCCATGTCCCAGACATGGTCTTACAGTGGCTCTCATAATGTGGCCCATGCATGTCCTAGACATGTCTTACACTAGCTCACACTCAAATGACCCAAACGTCGCGGCATGAATATCCGATTTATTTCCTAAGTTTAAACAGGAACTCTACTATCTCTATTCTCATCATACCATCTCAATTTCCACAATCAAGCAGTTCATGCTATATTAATTCAAATACAATTTAACACATACAGTAGTAATGTAGTTGTATTATTTACATACAACTTACCTCGAATTACAAAACATAAATGACTAGTCGGTTTAGTCAGTTTGCTTGGTTTTCCCCCGATCTAGGTTTAGGATTTGGAAATTCTTGATCTAAAATAGCAAAATGCATTCATTTAATCAATAAATAAAATTAAGCAATTAAAAATTCACATCTTCAGTAAAATGACCGTTTTTCCCTAAACTTTGGCAAAATGACCATTTTACCCCTATGCTCAAAAATGATTTTTATCAAATTTATTCATATATTAAGCTTATTTGAACTCTTTTTACTCTTATAGCAACCCCAAATTCTCTCTATTTCACACATTTATCATTCATTTTGCAGCTTGTGCAAAATGGTCCCTTTAGGTGTTTCCATGGTAACTCCTTACACAAAAGTTGTCTATTACACAACTAAGACTCACATTCTTCCATAAAATTTTAGAAAATACTGTAAATGGTCTCATGTAAAAACCTAGAACTTCAACCATTTTGCAAGATATACCCCTCATTTGAAAGCTCGTGCTTCAAGGGTCTCAAAAATACAAAAATCATCAAGAGAAACTATCAAAATCACTTACTTGAGAGGGCTCAAAGTTGTTGAAATTTTTGAAGATTTCAAACCCCTACAATGGCTGATATTTTCAACTAAGAAGAGAGAAATTTTTGAAGATTTCAAACCCCTACAAGGGCCACATATCATGATCATATACGATAACTCAATGCAGACTGATACGTATGGTCAAAATCATAATAATAGTACATATCACAAACCAACTTCCTATACATGTCACTTACTTTATATTTCTAATATTTGAATTGATTCTCCCAAAAATGATAGTTTGATAGTTGATTTTGCCTCCGACGATCTCCAACCCCAAGCCAACCTGCCAGTACTAAAGAAATGGAGAGGATGGGTAAGCTTTACACTTAGTAAGTCCTTATGAAATTAATAAGCAATTACTAACATGCTTTTCAAGATAAAACACTATAATTGTACAATTACACATGTTCAGATTAAGCTATTTTATCGACTTATGGTTACTAAATCATTCGTATATGAAGCTACAAAACTCCAAATTTAGTTTCGTTAAATTTCCTTGAATCTAGATTCATATACCTTTCTCCCTTAAAATTTCAGAATTTTTGGCTTAGCCAATTAGTACAGTTTATTCATTAAAGTTTCCCCTATTTTGCTGTCTAACAGTTCTAACCTCTCTTCACTAAAAATTATTTATCTCATATTTCGAGACTCCGATGATGTTCCAGTCCATTCCTCCTGAAATTAGACTCATTGAAGATTATATTAATATAAATTATAGCTCATAATTAGTTTTTTACAATTTTTAACAATTTTTCCAAGTCAGAACAGGGGATCTTGAATTCATTCTAACACTATCTCACAAAAATTAGACTATCACATAATATAGAACTCTTTTCTCCCCCTGTTTCATTTATATGAAAATAGACTCATTAATATTTAATTCCATAATTTTTTTGAATTTTAATTCAACTTACACAATGTTTGGTGAATTTTCAAAGTCACGCAACTGCTGCTGTCCAACACTATTTTACTACTAAAATTCATTCTTACATAATTTCACTTAATCCATTTTGTCTTATCGAAGTTCACTCAAATATCGAGCACATTGCTCATAATTTTCATAAACATATACCTGCACTTATTCATCATATAATCATGTTCACATGTATTTTTACTTAATCGATTTTTCCGTTGAACTCTTCAGAATAATAACTGATACTCAGTTGCCTACACATATTTTCACACTTGTAGACAAGGCTATCTAGTACGCATAGTAGCCTGCACTTAGTACTACACATACGACCAATTATCCTGTACATGTAGTAGCCTGCACTTAGTACTATACACATGACCTAACCATCTGATACACGTAGTAGCCTGCACTTAGTACTACACACGTGATCGAAGTTATCGAGTACGCATAGTAGCCTGCACTTAGTACTACACATGCGACCAATTATCCGGTACACGTAGTAGCCGGCACTTAGTACTACACACGTGGCCTCACAATAGATCATTCGTATCGTTTCTATTCCGAAGGCTCAACCGGGAAATTCCTCACTTTCCAACATATTACAAATTTATTTATAGTCCATTTACAATTTACAATTTACAACAAATAGTCATTCTATAGGCAGCTACATTTAATATGGTGACAAAATATAATAAAATAAAAAGAATCGATAAATTATTTACGTACAAACTTGTCGAAATCTCATCAGGTACAACCGTGTAGCAATTCATACAACCCAGGTAATAGTAATTTAACACTCAATTCATGTAACAATATTTTGCCATTCAATTTCACATGACACAACAAGCATTACATTTTTCCATATCATACATACCATCCATCAACTTCTCTTAAACATATTAAATCATACAATTTATGCAATATCAATAGAGAATTACAATTCATGCATGGTATTGCATTATTATTAACACACGAACTTACCTCAATCCGAAGCGGCAATTTACCATTTTAGTCCATAACCTTGTATTTTCCGATTTAAGCCGAATCTCGATTTCCTTCATCTATAATATCACATTTAGCCTAATAATTAGTCACATTATTCATACGGGTCCAAAAATCATATTTTTACAAATTTTCATTTTGACCCCTAAACTTTTGCATATTTACACTTTTGCCCCAAGGTTCGGAAATTAAACTTCGTCCTATTTTCTCATGTTTTATGACATGCTGATCATTTTTTCCGCCTATGGCAACATCAAATTCTCACTTCTAACGTTTTTACCGATTATGTTGTTTTACTCGTTTTCACATAAAATCACTTAGCAAAAGTTGTTTAACACAATTTCAAGCTTCATATTCTACCATTAAACATCAAAATACATGCATATCATTCATGGGTAAATTTTTAAAAAATAATGGTAGAAATAGCTAGAACATATTATCGGGACTTCAAAAATGTAAAAAACATTAAAAACGGGGCTCGAGATCACTTACAAATGAGCTTGGAAAGCTTAAAAACCCTAGCCATGGTGTTTTTCATGAAAAATTCGGCCATGAGGAAGAAGATGAGCAAATTTGGCTTATTTTGGCATTTTTAATTCATTTAATTACCAATTTACTAAAATGCCCTTAATGAAAAACTTTTAAAAACCTATCATACCATGTCCATTTTTGTCCACAAACTTCAAAATGGTCTAATTACCATTTAAGGACCTTTAATTTAAAAACTCATAACAATTAGACACTTCTAACATATAGAACTCAACTTTTTCACTTTTTACAATTTAGTCCTTTTGACCAAATTAAGTGCCCAAACGTCGAAATTTTCGAACGAAATTTTCACGAAATCATTCCGTAAAATTGTAGACCATAAAAATATAATAAAAATGAATTTTCCTCATCAGATTTGTGGTCCTGAAACCATTGTTCCGACTAGGCCCAAAATCAGGATGTTACATTTCTCCCCCCTTTAAGGATTTTCGTCCTCGAAAATCTTACCAGAAAAGTGGTTTTTGTTTTTCACTTGGATTCCTCAATCCTATAATCGATGTCAAATAACTTTCACTCAAGCTGTGCTTTTACTGCCTATCTCTTTAAATTCCACATACAAAAATTGTAAGTGGTATTCACTTTACAATGCTTTCACTAAAACTTAATCTGTACCAGAAAGCTCGTGTACTCAAAAGTCTGATCCATACCATCATGTTACATATACATTCGCACCCGAATCTTTTTGGATTTAAATAGCGAAACTAGCCAGTTCATCTCGACCTCATACTTTTATAATTCCACATAGTCCAATTCAACTTTTAGTTATCTTTCATTTCAAAGCCTCCTCTGGCTTTCCCAAGATATCATGCTATGAATCCCGAATCTCAATCCGATTTTTGGATATTAAAATTCCATGACATGGAATCCTATGAATATGGTGAGTAGACATTTGGGTATACCAACATAATTTGCATATCTCATAACGTTTAACAACACTACATATTACTTTCCTCTTTCAAGGACAGGAACGATCCAGACAAGAAAATCCATATTAACCTTTTCTATTTCCATTCTAATTCCCAAACGGCAAAAATAATTCTTATGATTCTTACTATACATCTTTCAACTTTCAACATTTCAAGAATTTGTACTCAAAGATAAACAATGGTCGTTTCAACATTTTTAAATACCAAGATTATCATCACGTTATCAATATCAAATCTTCTTAACGCATATGATTCTTCTAGGAAACATACACTTCTTAATTAGACTATTCATCTTTTTACCCGTGAAAAAATAAAATATTATTCTCAAGCATGAACATTTCATTAGATTCTAAACATATATTCCATACAGATTGAACAATTAAGTCGACCTTATTCATCCATAATTGATATTTCAAGAAATTCTCTCTTTTAGTCAACAAAACGATTCAACATGCATCATTGCAAATTCACTCATCATGCCAATCAAAGACCATAACAAATGCATTAGCATAAGTAGTACTGATACCTCAACTGAATACATTAACTCTGATTAACTTACTTGAGAAAGGAAATCCACCATACACATTGGGACTTGAAATTTCACCACATTATCAGGATCAATTCAGAGGTATAGTCATATTTGTTCTTTATATACATCAATCACAAGCTGAAGGTCATGCTCTAAATGCAAGCCATGATCAACAAGTTACAAGATAAAATATCCAGAAAAACCAAGATAGAGAAATCTGAAACAGAGAAGCCCAGAATAAAGAAATCCACGATAAAGAAATCCAAGATAAAGAAATCCATGATACGAGAATCCAATTTACAGCACTGCATCAGAAGACCGGGAACCAGACTCATAAAAATATGAAAGACCCCAATGGTTTTTCAAAGAAAAGAAATCCAGAATAACACCATTCCAAACCACTGACAAAAAATACGACTGGAACTATATGTTTCTCATATATATATAAAATCAATCAGAGCAATGATCGGTAGAAATAGAATCATGGCACCATACACAATTTCTCATCGATTCCCAACAGGCAGAATATAACAAAATACCAGAGAAAAACAGAACCATGCAGATTATAATCCAATTATACTAATAACACATTTGTCTAATGTTAAGATCAGGGAACATTTCCTTATTTCGAACATTATTCCTTTAACTATTTCTGCCATCCCAAATTTGATAATATTCCCTTCACTAAGAAAACCAGTTCATGGGGGAATTTCAATCAATACATTTCTCGACATCATACCAGGATAGATCGTTTATCAAAACTAACTTTTTCGCTAACTACGATGTTGCGATAGTTAAACAATCTTTCGGTCAATCAGATATCTTTCTAGCTCATGTCTGTACTTATCAACCCATTCTCAATCTCTAATCGTGCTTATAACCATTCCATCATTGAACTCTTTGGTTTCTCACCTGGGAACTCATTCAAAATAAATCTCAAGAACATCCATTATAAAACACCACTTTGGTAAGGGGGAAGGGGTCGTAAGGCCTCTAACTCAACTCTCATATACATATACATGTAACACAGTTTTCATCATAGCAATCATATCTCAATCATGTCGTTCATTTCGATTAACTAACATTCATATTGATTTAATGCCCACTTTCCAGTTATCTCATTTAGTCAAGTATAATTATGCATGCATTCCATGTTTTCCAGATAACTTTACTTATCTATTCATTTAATCATATAATTCATGCATATGATATCATACATGGGCGAACAAATACAGATAAGTTTATCACAATCCATACTTTTACCTCGTACACTAACATTCAGACATATCGTTACAATCATATGAATCAGTCCAAGCAATTTAACACATTTACTTTATCAACCATGATTTTTCATATAAGCGTACGTGAATATTCATTGCATCTATATCTTTGGTAAGTTATCTAAACACATGCATTCACTCAAGCAAATAAACCATTTACATAATAGAATTATCTATTAATCATAGATAAGCTCATTTCACCATGTACACATTTCATGAATCCTCATTCGTACCTTTCGAAGTTTCAGTTCGTCATGACTATACTTTACTCGAATATTTTAGCATCACATTCAACATGGTCGGTGTAGCTCGATTGGAGAGTACCTTTGTCTAAACAAAATGGCTCTCATACGCGTCGGGAGACATCACACTATCACAGATCGGTGGCATGTATAGCTAGACTTTTGCACATACTAGGTTAGTCCGAGAACTGACTAAACCATAGCTCTGATACCACCAAATGTAACACCCTTTACCCGTATCCAAGGCCAGAACAAAGTACGAGGCATTACCAGACTTAACCATACACATAGACGAAAATCGGATCATAAAATTTCATTTAATTCAAAATTTTTTGAACACATGCATAGACTCATATTTAAAGACATATAACGTGGCATAAATGAGCACTTACACATCCATAATCATGCAATAACATGTCTTTCACTTTAAACATATTTGCTTACCATCCTATATATAATATACATTCTTACATTAACTAGAATTAGACATGCTAAATTTTATTCTCATTTTATACCATCATAACGTTGTTACCAATTTGTCCATTAAACATCCATATTCAAGTCAACATTACTCATTTCCATTTAATTCATGATCCACTGGCCTACATTTAACTTACCTGATGTATTACCAATCATGCATAACAAACAAAGCTAACTATATCATCACATCAAAACATAGGACATGATATGATTAATTAAACTTAAAAACCATAATGGATAAGGACCACATCTCATGATCATATACGATAACTCAATGCAGACTAATACATATGGTCAAAATCATAATAATAATAATACATATCACAAACCAACTTCCTATACATGCCACTCACTTGATATTTCTAATATTTGAATTAATTCCCCCAAAAATGATAGTTTGATAGTGTGATTTTTCCTCCGACGATCTCCAACCCCGAGCTGACATGCCAATACAAAAGAAATGGAGAGGATGGGTAAGCTTTACACTTAGTAAGTCCATATGAAATTAATAAGCAATTACTAACATGCTTTTCAAGATAAAACACAATAATTGTACAATTACACATGCTCAGGTTAAGCTGTTTTATTGAGTTACGGTTACTAAATCATTCATATCTGAAGCTAAAGAACTCCAAATTTAGTTTCGTTAATTTTCTTTGAAACTAGATTCATATACCTTTCTCCTATAAAATTTCCAGAATTTTCGGTTTAGCAAATTAGTACAGTTTATTCATTAAAGTTTCCCATATTTTGCTGTCTAACAATTCTTACCTCTCTTCACTAAAAATTATTTATCTCATATAAAAGTAGACTCATTGAAGATTCTATTCATATAAATTATAACTCATAATTAGTTTTTTACAAATTTTAACAATTTTTACAAGTCAGAACAGGAGATCTCATATTCATTCTAACACTGTCTCACAAAAATTAGAATATCACATAATATAGAACTCTTTTGCTCGCCCTGTTTCTTTTTTATGAAAATTGACTCGGTAATATTTAATTCCATAATTTTTTTGAATTTTAATTCAACTTACACAATGTTTGGTGAATTTTCAAAGTCACGCAACTGCTGTTGTCCAACACTGTTTTACTACTAAAATTCACTCTTACATAATTTCACTTAATTCATTTTGTCTTATTGAAGTTCACTCACATATCGAGCACATTGCTCATAATTTTCATAAACATATACCTGCACTTATTCATAATATAATCAGGTTCACATGTATTTTTACTTAATCGATTTTCCCGTTGAACTCTTCGGAATAATAACTGATACTCAATTGCCTGCACATATTTTCACACTTGTAGACAAGGCTATCTAGTACACATAGTAGCCTGCACTTAGTACTACACATGCGACCAATTATCCGGTACACGTAGTAGCCTGCACTTAGTAGTACACACGTGACCTAACCATCTGATACACGTAGTAGCCTGCACTTAGTACTACACACGTGACCTCACAACAGATCATTCGTATCGTTTCTATTCCGAAGGCTCAATCGGGAAATTCCTCACTTTCCAACATGTTACAAATTTATTTATAGTCCATTTTCAATTTGCAATTTGCAACAAATAGTCATTCTATAGGCAACCACATTTCATATGATAACAAAATATAATAAAATAAAAAGAATCGATAAATTATTTACGTACAAACTTGTCGAAATCTCATCAGGTACAACCGTGTAGCAATTCATACAACCCAGGTAATAGTAATTTAACACTCAATTCATGTAACAATAATTTCCCATTCAATTTCACATGACACAACATGCATTACATTTTTCCATATCATACATACCATCCATCAACTTCTCTTAAACATATTAAATCAAAAAATTTATACAATATCAATAGAGAATTACAATTCATGCATTGTATTGCATTATTACTAACACACGAACTTACCTCGATCCAGAAACGGCAATTTACCATTTTAGTCCATAACCTTGTATTTTCTCGATTTAAGCCCGAATCTCGATTTCCTTCATCTATAATATCACATTTAGCCTAATAATTAGTCACATTATTCATACGGGTCCAAAAATCATATTTTTACAAATTTTCATTTTGACCCCTAAACTTTTGCATATTTACACTTTTGCCCCAAGGTTCGAAAATTAAAATTCGTCCTATTTTCTCATGTTTTATGACATGCTGATAATTTTTCCCTTCTCTGGTAACATCAAATTCTCACTTCTAACATGTGCTTATGAACATTAGGTATTTTTACCGATTATGCCATTTTACTCGTTTTCACATAAAATCCCTTAGCAAAAGTTGTTTAACACAATTTCAAGCTTCATATTCTACCATTAAACATCAAAATACATGCATATCATTCATAGGTAAATTTTTAAAAAATAAAGGTAGAAATAGCTAGAACATGTTACCGGGACTTCAAAAATGTAAAGACCATTAAAAATGGGGCTCAGGATCACTTACAAATGAGCTTGGAAAGCTTGAAAACCCTAGCCATGGTGTTTTTTCATGAAAAATTCGGCCATGGGGAAGAAGATGAGCAAATTTGGCTTATTTTGGCATTTTTAATTCATTTAATTACCAATTTACTAAAATGCCCTTAATGAAAAACTTTTAAAAACCTATCATATCATGTCCATTTTTGTCCACAAACTTCAAAATAGTCTAATTACCATTTAAGGACCTTTAATTTAAAAACTCATAACAATTAGACACTTCTAATATGTAGAACTCAACTTTTTCACTTTTTACAATTTAGTCCTTTTGACCAAATTGAGTGCCCAAACGTTGAAATTTTCGAACGAATTTTTCACGAAATCATTCCGTGAAATCGTAGACCATAAAAATATAATAAAAATGAATTTTTCTCATCATATTTGTGGTCCCGAAACCACTGTTCCGACTAGGCCCAAAATCAGGATGTTACACCCTTAGCTATCAAAATTGGACTTTTGCACTTTATGCGATTTAGTCTTTTTTTGCAATTGGGCTCACAATCGTTAAAATTAACTCACCAAAATTTTCATGCTCCTATATAATCATGCTATAACACATAAAATAATATTAAAAATAATAAAATAGTTTTTCTAACTTTGAATTTGTGGTCTCGAAACCACTGTTCTGACTAAGCCCAAAATCAGGTTGTTACATACACACGCCCGTGTGCTAGGTTGTGTGCTTTACCGTGCTAATCCTATAGTGTATACTGACTTATGCCGCACGGCCAAGTCACACACCCGTGTGTGAGGCCGTGTGGAGCATATTGACTTAATTTTTAATTCAACACTGGGGGACACACGGCCATATAATCTGACCATGTGTCGCATACGGCTGAGACACATGGCCGTGTCTCTGGCTGTATGGACAAAAATAGGCTACTTACCAAGCCATCTTGCCACCCAATCTTGTGCACACCTATAACAAACCAATTGGCACCAAACATAGCATATCATAGGCATTCAAACAACTTCACTCAAGCATATTTCATACCATTTCCAACATCAACCAATACAACACATAAATACCACAATATGTTATCTAAATTCAAACCAAACTCAAATGTGCATTAAGTTCTAGATTCACTAGCATACCAATATTCATAATTTAACCAATTGCTATCCATACTACTAACTATCCACAAGTATTACACAAGCCATATACACATATATGTATACATGATTCAAACATACCAAAATAAGCCAACTTATATAACAATATACAAAACCAAACTTAGAACATTTACAAGCCAATTCAAATGGCTAAACAAAAATAACAAAACATATGTCAAAATGACCAAAGTCCCTATACATGCCGTGTGACCAAAATACAAGCTTAAAAGTACCAAATTGATAGTTGGATAGTATGATGATGTCTCGGACGATCCTTAAACCTAAGTTAGCTTTGATTCCACTATAAAACATGGAAAATTAAACAAAGTAAGCTATATATATTAGTAAGCTCGTATGAAAAAACTCAATCCAAACATAATTATATAAATTATCTATAATAGCCCGGTTTTAGCTTCAATCGAATAGTGGTTTTGGGACCACAAATTCAATGTTGATAAATTATTTTAATATTATTTTTTGTGTTTATAGCATGTGGTTATATGTGTGTGAAAATTTCGTGAGTTAATTTTATCATTTAATTGCTCAATTTGAGAAAAATGACTAAATTGCATAAAATGCAACAGTGGCATTCTATATGTTAAATGTGTTTAATTGCTATGGTTGATTAAATATGAAGTCCTTATGTTGAAATTAGACCTTTAGAATGGTTAATGGACATTTATGGTCATGTATATAAAAGTTTTAATATAATTTCATTAAGGATATTATGGTAATTAGTAAAATAAAAGGTTAATTAAAGAAACGAAATAAATTTTGGTGTCAGCTTCTCCATGCTTTCACCGAAAATCAAAAGAAAATAAAAGCTTAAAGCGCATTTAGGGTTCGACACTTGTGTAGCTTAATTAAGGTACGGTTTTAACTCGATTTTTGATGATTTCTACGTTTTTTGGATCGTTGCTTTGAGTATTAGCTAGCCCGTGCCTTAATTTTCAAATTTTTTGATGATTTTATGAAGTTACATTGTTGAATCTATGTGCTTTGTGATGGTTGATGATGAAAAATGGAATATAAATGATAGATTAATATGTTTTGTTAAGTGATTTTTAGAGAAAATACAAATTAGGGATTAATTTGTGAAAAGATAAAAATGTGGGGTTAAAAGTGTGAATAAATGAAAGATATGAGCTACTAAGGGCATAAGGGTAAATTGGCCAAGCATGGGTCTTATTGAATTTTTTGAATTTTGTGTATTTATGAAATAAGGATTAAATTGAATAAATGTGGAACTTTAGGGGCTAAAGTGTAAAAATGCCCAAATATGTGTTTGTGGATTAAATTGAATGAATCAATGAATAAATTAGTTAATTTGAATGTATATAGATCAAGAATAAAAGAAATCGGATTTAGATCGGGGGAAATCAAAAGTTGTCAGTAGTCGACCCGATACGTCAATCCCTAATATGAGGTAAGTTCATATGCAAATAAATGTCTTTAAATTGAATTATACATGTTTAATTTTCATTGAATTTTTATGAATGTTGAACGAGCAAATACGAGCACGAATTGATAGAGTTACGAGGTTTGAAAGTCCCATACAAACCTTAGGAATAGTATAGGATACGAATGTCATGACATTAGGTTATTGAGATTAGATTACATGTAAGACCATTTTATGGGACATTGGCATCGTTATTCGATTTCGTGTAAGACCCTGTCTGGGATAGTGGCATCGATATGTGATAACATGTAAGGCCATATCTGGGATATGGCATTGTATGAGTTTTATGTGATTTTTGAGTATCTTTAACAATTCCAAATGGTTCAACGGGCAAATTCAAGTCGAGAAAGAATGTGTGAATGAGTTAAGTGACTCAGGTACGTACAAGATTCATACAAGTATCGAAAAGGGAAGTATTTGATGAATTCAATTATAATATTGAATATGTGTACAACGAGAAAGGTTTGTGAACTTGAATGTGTTTAGCTCTACTTAGCATATCTAAATTGATATGCAAATATTCATATGATAACTTTATTTGAATATGGCTTACTAAGCTTTTAAAGTTTACTGTGTTTATTTTTCACTATTTTATAGATTATCGAAGCTATCTCGGACTTGAGAAATTGTCAGGGATTGTCATCGCACTATCGATTATCTTGTTAGTACTTTTGAAGCTTTGTATATATGGTATATGGCATGTATAGGTTAGTTTCATCTTGGTACGTTTTGGGTTATGTTATTAGCCATGAGATTTGGCTTGTAAATGGTGGTGTGTATGGCAATTTAAATTGGCTTAAATTATGTGTTTGATAAGTGATATATGTTATGTATGTATATATATATATGGCCATATGTTTTGGCATATTTTGTGATGGTTATATGTTTGCTTGTGTAACTAGTTGACAATTGGTGTATTAATGTTTGGAAGATGGCATGTAGTGGCTTGATTATAAGATGATGATATGGTATGTTTTGTGACAAGAAATAGTAATTAAAATGATGATGAAATGTATTTAGAAGTTATGTAAATTTGATGATTTTGGCTATGGATTTGTGTAGTTAAGAGGATGGTTTCTAAACGTCATGAATTGTATATGAATTGGCATGTTTTGGCTGCTTAGAAATGTATTGAAATGGTACCATTTTGGTTACTAGGTGTGCATGAGAAAAGGTTGGCAAATTGGCTTTGCAAATAGCCTATTTTTGTCCATACAGGCAGAGACACGGGTGTGTGTCTCAGTCGTGTGTGACACACGGTCATGTTACACAGTCGTGTGTCCCTAGGGTAGCCCTTCGAATTAAGACAGCATACCCTACAGGTTTGGCACGACCTAGACACATGGGCGTATCTATTAGTCGTATATGGCATACGGGCTGGCACATAGGCGTGTGGCTAGCCGTATGACCCAAGTCAATAACCCCTCTAGATTTCCCACGATCATGGCACACAAGCGTGTCTTCAGCTGTGTGGTGCAAGCCAGTATGTATGGCTTGTTTTCACACGACCTGTGACATAGCCGTGTCTGGTGGCCGTGTGAGGCACACAGCCTGTTCACACGGGCGTGTGACGCTTGAATGTTTGAAAACTTTATGTGTTTCCTAAAGTATGCAAATGTTATCGGTTTAGTCCCAAACCTCTTTCATTCATGTTTTAAGGTCTCGTGGGACCTTATAAGAGACAATATGGATTAGTTGAATGGATATTGATTATGAATGCATAAATGTATGTGAATGATGTGTATTATCCAGTAATTTCTCGTAACCCTATTCTGGTGACAGATACGGGTTAGGGGTGTTACATTTTATTGGTATCAGAGCTATGGTTTAATCAATTCTAGGATTAGCGTAGTGAGTGAAAGTCTAGCTATACATGTCATATATATAAATTGTGATGGTGTGATGATTCTTGACAACTTAAAAATGTGTTTTCATATAGTAAATAGATCCCGAACGAGCAATAACTGATGATGTGGAAAGTAATGCACCCGCCCCCACTCAAAGGGCAGCGCCGGCTAATTCTAAGCTGATTTCAATTAGTTAAGGGGTAGAAGCTAAGCAAGCCTTCTTCTAGATGATAAGTGAGTGGTTCACGGAGTTCGTTCGAATGAATCCAGCTGCTCAATAACCTCCACCCTCACCTGTTCCTCAACAAAACCCCGCTATTCCTCAAGTTATAGATTTGACACGGTTGACCAAGCCGCCAGTGGATAAGATTCGTAAACACGGGGCTGAGGAGGTCCAGGCTACAGTTGATGATGATGCTGAGAGAGCTGAGTTTTGGCTCGAGAACATGATCAAAGTATTCGATGAATTCTCTTGTACTCGAGATGAATGTATCAAATATGTTGTATCTTTGCTGAGAGATAATGCGTACCATTGGTGGAAAATGCTGATATCTGTGTTTCCTAGAGAGTAGGATACTTGGGAATTCTTTAAATCTGAGTTCCGAAAGAAGTACATAAGTCAATGATTTCTCGATCAGAAGCATAAAGAGTTTCAAGAATTGAAACAAGGTCGAATGGTTGTTACTGAGTATGAAAGAGAATTTGTACAGTTAAGCAAGTATGCCTAGGAATATGTTTCCACTAAGAAATCATGTGTAAACGATTCATTGATGGGTTGAATGAAGATATAAAACTGTTAGTCGAGATTCTTGAATGAAAGAAATTTGTCGTTCTGGTTGAGAGGGCTTGTAAAATCGAGAATCTCAGCAAAGAAAAGAGAAAAGAAAACTCCGAAGCTAGAGACTCGAGAAAGAGGTCAATGAGTAAGCTGTATCAATCTTCATCGAAGAAATTTTGAGACTCATTTAATCATTCTAATGCATCTGTGGGACATTCAAATAGGGATTGTGAAAAGAAACCTGTGAGTTCTAAAGCTCAAGCTACATCTATTACCAGTGTTGGCAGTGTGAGAAAAAATCTACTTGAATGTAGACATTATGGAAAATGACATATCAGTGATAGTAGATTGAATGATCAGACCTGTTTTAAATGTGGATCGTTAGATCATTTCATTCATAACTGTCCAGAGTTGGCTGAGCAAGATACAGTAGAAAACACGAGGCCGAGTAACACTGCAGCTGGAGGTAGATTACCTAGAAATGCTGTTAATGTGAGTGGTAGTCAGAGAAAAACCAAACACTCTACTGTGAGGTCTGAAACTAGAGCACCTGCACGAGCCTACGCTATTCACTCTTGCGAAGAAATGTCATCTCCAGATGTTATCACCCGTACTTTTACTCTCTATGATACTAAAGTTATTGCATTGATAGATCCAGGATCAACTCATTCTTATATATGCATGAATTTAATATCTAGTAATACTTTGCCTGTAGAGTCTACTAAATTTGTAATTAGAGTATCGAACCCCTTATGCAAGTGTGTGTTGGTTGATAAAGTGTGCAAGAACTGTCTGGTGATAATTCGAGATTTATGATTTTTGGCTGATCTGATGTTATTACCATTTGATGAATTTGATATAATTCTGGGTATGGATTGGCTAACGTTACATGATGCTATAGTGAACTGTAAACGAAAGATGATTAATCTGAAATGTCAAAATAATGAAATTATCCAAATTGAGTCAAATGATTTGAATGGTTTACCAGTAGTGATTTCTTCAATGTTAGCTCAGAAATATGTGAGAAAGAGTTTCGAAGCTTATTTTGCTTATGTGCTTGATACAAAATTGACCAAAAAGAAGATAGAATCAGTGCCAGTTATGTGTGAATATGTGGATGTGTTTCCTGAAGAGTTACCGGGTTTACCACTGATCCCAAAGGTTGAGTTTGGCATTGAGTTAGTGCTGAGAACAACTTTGATAACAATAGCTAAGTATAGAATGGCTCTGATAGAATTGAAAGAATTGAAATCTCAGTTACAAGAATTAACTGACAGGGGGTTTGCAAGACTGAGTTTCTTGCCTTGGGGTGCTCCCATTTTGTTTGTGAAAAATAAAGATGGCACGATGAGAATATGTATACACTATCGATAGCTTAACAAAGTGACGATCAAGAATAAATATCCTCTACCCAGAATAGATGATTTGTTTGATCAGTTAAAAGGAGCTATAGTATTTTCAAAGATAAAATTGAGATCGGGTTATTATCAATTGCGAGTTAGAGAATCCGATGTGCTAAATACAGTTTTTAGAACGAGGTATGGTCATTATGAATTTTTAGTTATGCCTTTCAAATTAACGAATGCATCTGCTGTCTTTATACATTTAATGAATCAGATTTTTAGACTATACTTAGATCAATTTGTTGCCGTATTTATTGACGACATATTGATATATTCACGAGATGAAACTGAGCATGCCAAGCATTTGAGAATTGTATTGCAGACTCTGCGTGATAAGCAGTTATATGCAAAGTTCAATAAATGTGAATTTCGGCTAAGAGAAGTTGGTTTTCTGGGGCATATTGTATTAGCATCGGGTATTCGAGTTGATCCGAGCAAGACTTTTTGCAATAATGGATTGGAAACCTCCAAGAAATGTTTCTGAAGAGAGCAATTTCCTGGGACTCGCCGGCTATTATAGACGATTTGTAAAAGGCTTTTCAATGATTGCGACTCCGTTGACAAGATTGCTTCAAAAAGATGTAAAGTTTGAATGGTCTAAGAAATGTGAAAAAAGTTTTGATCAGCTGAAAGCTGTTTTGACTGAAGCACCGGTGTTAGTTCAGTCTGAATCAGGTAAAGAGTTCATAGTGTTTAGTGATGCATCGTTGAATGGTCTGGGTTGTGTTTTGATGTAAGAAGGCAAAGTCATAGCTTATGCCTTAAGACAGTTGAAGCCGCATGAAAACAATTATCTGATGCACGATTTAGAGTTAGCAGCCATTGTGTTTGCGTTGAAGATTTGGTGTCATTATCTGTTTGGTAAGAAATGCCATGTTTATTCAGATCACAAGAGTTTGAAATATCTGATGACTCAGAAAGATTTGAATTTATGACAGGGGAGATGGTTAGAATTGCTAAAAGACTGCGAGCTAGTGATTGATTACCATCAGGGAAAAGCAAATGTTGTTGCTGGTGCATTAAGTAGAAAATCTTTGTTCACTCTATGTGCGATGAGTACTCAAATAGCTTTATGTAATGTTGGTTCAGTTGTGGTCGAGATGAAAGCGAGACCATTATTTTTACAACAGATTTGCGAAGCTCAAAAAGTTGATAATGAAATGTTAGCAAAACGAGCCCAATGTAATTCAAACCTTGATTCAAAATTTCAAGTTGACGCTAATGATTGTTTAAAATTCAGAGGCCGAATTTGTGTTTCGAGAAATTCAGAGTTAATTCGGATGATTTTGAACGAAGCACATAATAGTCGTTTATTTGTTCATCCTAGAAGCACGAAAATGTATAACGATTTGAAACAGCTCTATTGGTGGCCTGATATGAAACGTAATATCTCAGAGTTCTTTTCTAAATGTTTGATTTGTCAGCAAGCTAAAGCCGAGCATAAGGTACCGTCTAGTTTATTGCAGCCAATTATGATTCCTAAGTGGAAATTGGATAGAGTGACTATGGATTTTGTGTCGGGATTGCCCATATCTCCAAGAAAGAAAGATATGATCTGGGTTATAGTTGACAAATTGACAAAATAAGGTCATTTCATTCTGGTACGAACGAACTATTCAATTGAAAAGTTAGCTAAGTTGTATATCTCCGAGTACGCAGATTCTACCTCGGAACATCAAACAATCATTAAATCTGATTTGAAACTCTGAATCAAAAGTCGACTCGCATTGAACTTGTTTAACTTGCAATTCATTATTGTATTCCTGGGCTTCACAGATTTGCTGAAGAAATAATGGTCTCACTCTCAAATCAGCTACAATCGAACCGTTATCATACAAAGTTAACTGTGTGTTCATCGCACGTAAGGAAAATAATGACTTTCTACTCAGAGTGTCAGTAACTACGTTTGCTTTCCCGGGATGATAATTGATTACTAGCTCATAATCCTTTCGTAATTCAAGCCATCTTTATTGTCACAAATTCAAATCTTTCTGAGCCATAATATACTTTAAACTCTTATGATCAGTAAAGATGTGGCATTTTTCATCGTACAAATGATGACGCCAAATTTTTAGTGCAAAAACTATAGCAACCAACTCTAAATCATGTGTCGGATAGTTCTTTTCATGCGGCTTCAACTGTTTGGAGGCATAAGCTACAACTTTTCCCTCTTGCATTAGTATGTAACCCAATCCGTTCAATGACGCATCGCTATAAATCACAAACTCTTTACCCGATTCAGGTTGAACCAACACGGTTGCCTTTGTTAACAATGCTTGTAACTGTTCAAAACTCTGCTAACACTTTTCAGACTATTCAACCTTTACATCTTTCTAAAGTAATCGAGTCAACGGTGTTGCAATCATAGAGAATCCTTTATCGAAGCGTCGATAGTGACAAGCCAATCCTAAAAGGCTTCTGACCTCGGATATATTTCTAGGTGGTTTCTAATCAAAAAATACAGATATCTTGCTCGGATCAACTCTTATACCTTCCACAAAAACAATATGCCCTAAAAATCCAACTTCTCGAAGCCAGAACTCATATTTTCTAAATTTAGCATACAATTGCTTATCTCTCAAGGTTTGCAACACAATTCTCAAATGCTTGGCATGTCATCAATGAACACAACAACAAATCTGTCTAAATACAGTCTAAAAATCCAATTCTTCAAATCCATAAAAATGGCAGGAGCATTAGTTAGTCGAAAAGGCATAACAAGGAATTCATAGTGTCCGTACCTCATTTTGAATGCAGTTTTTAGTACGTCTGAGTCTTTAACTCACAACTAATAATAGCCAGATCTCAAATCAATCTTTGAAACACTATTGCACCTTTCAACTGATCAAACAAATCATCTATTCTCAGCAACAGATACTTGTTTCTTTATCATAACTTTGTTAAGCTAACGATATTCAATACACATTCTCATTGACCCGACTTTCTTTTTAACAAACAATATTGGCACACCCCAGGCCGAAAAACTAGGTCGTGCGACACCTCTATCCGTTAACTCTTGCAACTAAGCTTTCAACTCTTTCAACTCTGTCGGAGCCATTCTGTATAGAGCTATAGATATCTATGAAGTTCCCGGCACTAATTCAATAGCAAATTCAACCTCTCTGATCGGTGGCAAACCTGGTAATTCTGTAACATCTCGAATTAGGGTTTATCTTCTTCAATCCATAGCCGAATTTTACAAGGGTTCCATAGCTAGGGTTTTCAACTTTTCAAGCTTGATTGTAAGTGCCCCCTAGCCCCATTTTTTATGTTCTTTGTATTTTTGAAGTCTTTGAAGCATGATTTATCCATTCCTACCATTATTTTGAGCAAAGGTTCATGCATGAAATTTGAGCCACGTGTAACATGGTTGTATTTTGATGTTTAATGGAGGAATATAAATGTTTGATGTGTGATAAACCTCTTTTGCTAAGTGATTTTTAGTGAAAACACCTAAAAAGGATTTGTTTGTAAAAAGGTGTAAAAATGAGTAGTAGAAATGTGAAATAAAAGAAAATATGGGCTGATATGAGGTAAAGTATGGAGCGGCTAGGCTTGGATAACCAAGAAATTGCATGCATTTCATTTTACGAGCCTAGGGACTAAAGTGTAAATAAGTGAAAAGTTAAGGGTAAAAAGGTAATTTTATCAAAGTAAATGTTATGAGTCGATACGAGTAATGTGTGTATTGAGAAAGTTAAATTTGACACTATAGATCAAGAAAAACGTTATTTGGGTCTTGATCGGGGGAAGAACAAGGTTTACGAGGATTAGGCTCGTTTCTATCATTTTGTACCAAGGTAAGTTCATTTACAAATAATGCAACATATACCATGCTTTAAAAGCTTTAATATTGCATGTATGGTAAGTACATACATATTTAATGTGATGTTGTATCATGTCTTTATTGCCTAAATTGTATCATGAATTATGCTTTGATTTCTCCATGAATATGTGATTTGGTGCTATGAGCATTGAAATCGACGTTGCGAGCAAGTTCTACAGAAATGTGGTATTAAAAAAACCCATTTGAACCTTAAGAATAGTTTAGGATACAAGTGACAGGTCACTAGGAATTATGTAATCTAAACTGATTGAGTTGTGTCTGAGTTCATGATATATGTGACATCCGAACTCATTGAGTTGCGGTCTGAGTTCATGATATGTATGACAAATGTTTTGGCATTTGGGTACTAGCCTCATATATGCTATTAATGGTGAGGTAGTCCAGCATGTGTTCCAGATACCTGATGGCCTGTATGAGCAGTCTTATGAGTAGCTCGTAAGTGAGCAACATGTGGTCTGAGATATAGAGTAGCATTGGCTACATATGAGGCACTTAGGTGCAAGTTTCCTATGTATCTGATAGTATTCCGAGTGTTCAACGGGTAGTTCAAGATAAGTTCAATGAGTAATCTTAATGACTACATCAAGACAAGAAAGTAAGTTATTATGTACAAGTGGCACAGGTATGTACATCAAACTCATGTGAGTGACATGAAATATGATGAGCTTGTGGTAAGAACATGTATACATATATACATGAGAAATAAGTTCATGAGATTTGATAAAACGCAAGGTTATGTTTGTTATGTTAGATGCATGATTTATGTTTGCTTAAGTTGCATTTTATTTGTATGTGAACTTACTAAGCTTTATGCTTACCCCCTTTCCTTTTCCATTCTTATAGTTTCGCCAAGCTAACTTGAGGACCGAAGAATGTCGGAAACTCGATCACACTATCAATTGAACATTTGGGTATAGCTAGTCTTATCATTTTGAGTATGGCATGTATAAGGACTTAGTCTTTTTGTTATGTGTCATATTGATTAGCCAAATGTGTTGGCTTATGATGGTATCATGATTATTTTGTATATGGCCATAAGAGGCGGCTCATATTGATTATTTTGGGTTGTAACCCTATTTTTCGATGCATGCATGCAAATGTGTTGATGCTTTAATATGGTTATGGTTGATTGTGGTTGATGAATGTGATGGATGGCATGTACATTTGGTGAATAAGATATGGTTAATAAGTATGCAATAAATGTGGTGAAAATGTGTAACTTGAAGGTAGCTTGGTAAAGATGATAAATAAACATGAAATTGGTGTGGAACGCCATATGAAAGTATGATAATTTGAATAGGTGACATGTTGACTTTGCTAAGTCATATTTTAATCATGAATGTGAATGTTTGAGTAATTAAATGTGCCATGCTACATGCCATGAAGTGAGTGTAAATATGTGAGTGTTTAAGGGTGAAAAATGCTTAGAAAATACCTTAGAAATTGTCCACACAATTAGACACACGGGCATGTGTCTTGGCCGTGTGTCTGCCCCATGGGCGTGCGATCCGTCCATATGTCCCCTGCACCCTAATTACGCAAAACAGAGACACATGGGCAGAGGCACGGCTGTGTGTCTCAGTCGTGTGAAGGACATGGCCTTAGGACATGGGCGTGTGCCCAGGTCGTGTGAAGTCTGCACATAATTTTTGGAATTTAATTCGCCGCACGGTCTAAGCACACGGGCGTGTGACTTGGCCGTGTGACCTTATTTGGTGGATGACATCATAGTTAGAGAGTTACATGGGCTGAGGACACGAGCGTGTCCCGTGCCACACGAGCGTGTGTGACCACACAGCCTACCCACACGAGTATGTAACTCTTCAAAATAAGAAAATTTTTCTAACTGTTTAAAAGGTTTCGAAAGTTCTCGGTTTGGTCCCGAACCGCTTCAGATGCATGTTTCAAGTCTTGTAGACCCTTATAAGGGACAATTTGCATGTGATTTAAAAATTTTAAATTGGGACAAAATTTTATGACTCGGTTTGATATTAATGTTCATGTTTAAGTCCGGTAACGCTTCAAACCCTGTTCTAACATCGGATATGGGTAAGGGGTGTTATGAATTCTTCTGGAAATACATCTGAAAACTCACAAACAATAGGTATAGATTCAATCTTTGATTTAGACACCTTTGTATCCAGTACATATGCAAGATATGCATCATAGCCGTTTTTCATACATTTTTGAGCTAACATAGACGATATCACAGTATGTAATTCACTTGAATCATTAGACTCGATCCAAATAATTTCACTGTTCTAACATTTCAATTCGATAATCTTTCGTATACAATTCACAACTGCATCATGCATAGTCAACCAGTCAATACCCAAAATCACATCGAACTCATCAATGGCAAAAGCATCAAATCATCTGGAAAACATTGACCCCGAGTTATTAAAGGATAGTTCTTGCATACTTTGTCAACTAGAACATTCTTGCCTAAGGGGTTCAATACTCTAATCACAAACTCAGTAGGCTCGACAAGAAAACTCTTATTAGACACCAAATTCATACATATATATGAGTGTGTCAGTCCAGGATCAATTAAAGAATCACATTAGTATCGTAAAGAGAGATTGTACCAGTAATAACATCTGGTGATGACGCATCTTCGCGAGCACGAATAGCGTAAGCCCTAGCAGGTACTCTGGCCTCAGATCTCACTGTAAAATCTTTCGTTGTACCACGATTACTACTTGCATTTCCCGTATTTCTTGGCAGCCTCCCTTGAGTAGCTATATTTCTTGATCTTGCATTCTGAGATTTATCTTTTTCATTTAACTCAGGACAATCTCGGATAAAATGATCTCGCGAACTAAAACTGTAACAAGCTCTATTATTATTTTTCATCCAACAATCTCCAAAATGCCATCTTCCACACTGATGACACTCGGGTTTAACATCTTTCACATTGCCAACACTCGATACTGATGTGGCTTGAGCCTTAGGGCTGGTGTGTTGCTTTCCACGATCTCTATTGGAAAATCCCACTGAAGCTATCGACCGGTTACAATAGTCTCTATATTTCTTTGACGAGGATTGTTACGGTTTACTCATCGACCTCTTCCTCGAACCTCTAGCCTCTGATTCAGCTTTCTTCTTTTCTCGGCTAAAATTGTAACACCCCGTACCAGAGACCGTTGCCGGAATCGAACACGAGGTGTTAACGGACTTAATTCATTACTTAAACAGCTCATACAATTCATTTTAAAATTTTCCAGACAAGCTGGCTAACTGCATCACAGTCGCTTTAAAAATCATATCTCGAGTTCCAAAACTTGAAATCCAATTCCGTAAATTTTTCCTGAAACTAGACTCATACATCTGTCTACTAATTTTTTTTATAGAATTTTTGGTTGGGCCAATTAGTACAGTTTATTAGTAAAAGTCTCCCCCATTTCGGGGTTCGACTACTCGACCTCTGTATTACTTAATCAGATATCTCCTCGTATAAAGCTTCAATGACTATGCCGTTTGTCTCTAATAAAACTAGACAAAAACATTGAATCTGTACATATAAATCATGACTTTTAATTATCTTTGTAAAATTTATGGTGAATTTCCAAAGTCATAACAGGGGATCCAGAAATCACTCTGGCCCTGTTTCACAAAAATTTAAACATCTCATAAAATATAGCTCATATACCTGTTTTGTTTCTTCCATATGAAAATAGACTCATCAAGCTTCTATTCCATAACTTTTCATTATTTAATTACATTTCTACTATTTTTAGTGATTTTTCAAAATCATGTTACTCTCTTTGTCTGAATCTATTTTGTGATAAATTTTACCTATTTCATGGTTTCCATGGATTAGCTAGCAATTTGACATACATAGCACCAAATATGATCATGATTAGCCATTCCAATGGCTAATCATTACCAAGCATTTCCATACCTCTCAATAACCATATCATAAGACCATATATACAAAATGATTATAATGCTATACTCAAAATATATATGCCATTTTCGCATGGCTATACGAATATATATACATTACCAAAAGATACTTAATTAACAACAAAGGTCGGTCCTATACATGCCATTATCAAAGTTCAACTAAAAGAGTACCAAAAGGGCTTAGATAGTGTGGATGACTTGACTTTGACACTTCCGAGTCGATAGTGACGAACAAAATCTATAATGAGAGAATTTAAGCAACAGAGTAAGCGTTTCGATGCTTAGTAAGCTTATAAGTAAGGAAATCATTTGAAACAAAAACATAAAAGAAATAGCATTCATAAGGATAAATAATTGTCTATGCACAAGATCACATATTCATTTTAATTTACACTTCTATCAATATGTTTGCACGTTCGAAGTCAAACTTAACTAAATTTCATTTGAATCAATTTCATGTAACTCGAGTGAGCTATAGACTTCATATAACCCTAAGGAATGGCCGAGAGAGCATTATTCGATTACATAATCACAACTTATACTGTACCACATTTTTCCAATGTATATACGATCCATACCTGGTCATATTAGGGATTATGAGCACATTAATCGGAATTATTACGACAGAATCGCTCCAAACATAATTAATTTCGGAATTTGGCTCGAATGTAACAACCAGCACGAATGCCTTCGGGACTTAACCCGGTTATAATAACCCGCATGAATGCCTTCGGGACTTAACCCGGTCATAATAACCCGCACGAATGCCTTCGGGACTTAACCCGGTTATAATAACCCGCACGAATGCCTTCGGGACTTAACCCGGTTATAATAACTAGCACAATTGCCTTCGGATCTTAGTCCGGATATCATCCGAATAATCATGCACATATATCAATATATCATAACACATCTGTATTTCATTTTCATTACGAGAACTCAAGCACAAGACACTTATCAACCATTCCCATTTTCGGCTCAATAGCCACATACAAAGAGCATGATTTTGATTTGCTTTATAACATGATCTTTATACACATTCGGCTACCAGTCATAAGTATAAACTAATTACCTCGATACATAATTCAAGTAGAATCATTATATCACCGTTTATTTGTTATGCTTATATGTCGTGATTTAATCAAATCATAAACTAAGTTCCATTACTCAAAGACTTACCTCGGATGTTGTCGAACGATTTCAACGGCTATTCGATCACTTTTTCCTTTCCCCTATCCAACTTTGATCCTCTAAGCTCTTGAGCTAAATCAAACAATTTACTTCCCAAATCAAACATAGTCATACGGCATCCATATACATTTTAGAACCAATTCACTTGAATTAATTGGCCACTTAAGTCTCTCATCATTTCATTTTCAAATTTGTATATTTGGTAAGTCACATTAAACAATTATACATATAGCTTTAATACATTTTATACTAGCCAAAGTGTACCATCAAGATATACTTTACTCAAATAATTTACCTTGGCCGAACATGTACAATGTTTTGTAGCTTAATAATTATAATATACATCATGTATTTATAATATTTATGCGGCCAATTATCCATGGTCATACACACACAATCAAAAATAAATACCAAAATTTTCATATCCTTTATGCCCCAAGCCAAATACACTTGTCATGTTCACCTACGTTTTTCAACAATTTCTTCTTAATCAAACGCATAATTGGCTAGAACGATGGAAATTTTTAGCAATTTTTTTAATTTAACACCTAATCGATTATAACACATTTAAGCATTCTTTTCATTTTATTAACTTAAACCACATACATTACTCAAGTACAACATTTTCATATTCGGCATTAGCATCAAACATAATAGCCAATTCTTCCCACTTTGAATCTATGCATCTATTTGATCATAGTTTGTTCAAGCACTCATACAACAAGATTCATCCAATTTAACAAGAAACAAAAACCTTATTTCTCCATAGCTACTATGGCCGAAAGTTCTAGACATCTCAATACCGAAATTTCTAGCATGGGTTACCTAAAGAACTTGGTGATTAGTTCAAATTTATCTAACATTTCAAAATTTTACATGAATTTCATACCTCAATGAAGACCTAAATGACCGAATGGCTCCTTTCTCCCCAACTCTTCTTCTCTTTCGGTTTTTGGAAAGAAACAAGGTGAATACTTTGTTGTTTTCACCCACCTACTATTTTATTTCTTTATTTTATTACATTCATTCATGATAATATGGCATTTAACTAAATAAAGCTTATAAAAATTATCATATTTTATAATATAATAGTAACATGGCTGGCCACTAACTAGAAATGGGTAAATTAGCATGCAAAACCATTCCTTTAAACACATGCATTATTAAACCATTAGAAATTAACCAATCACATTTCAAAAATATCACATATAAGTCCTATTGAATAAATTCACATGCAAATGACCAAATCTGTGACAGCCCAAAATTGACCCTAGTCGGGAAGCGGTTTCGGGACTGCTAAACCGAGTCACCGAAATGTTTGAACGTAATATTTATTGTCTAGAATATGTATTTATGAATGTGTGAAAATTTCAAGCTTCGATTTAGTCGATTGTATGTGAATTTAGTTATTAGGACTTGTGTGACACTTTTGAAATGTGATAGGCTAATCTATAAGGACCTAATAGTCCATGTAATCAAAAGGGAGGACTTGCATGTCAAATTTCCCCGATAGCTAGTGGCCGGCCATGACAAGGGATTATGGGCAAAAACATGTCATAAAACATGTTGGGACAATGGTGTATGTAAGAAAAAAATAAAATAATGAGCATGGGAATTGAATAATGAAAGGGAAGAAAAAAAAAGAGAATGGTGAGTGTTCCCCCCCCATTGCCGTGAGTTGAAGAAAAGAAAAGAAAAAAAATTTGTTCATCCTTTTCATTCTCTCTTGGCCGAAAATTCTAAGGAAGAAGAGGGAGTTCTTGCTTCATGTTTGGTTTGGAAGAGGATTAGGAAGAGGTTTGGCCATACTTGTATCAAGATTAAGGTATGTTTGATGTTATGCCATGAGATTCATGCATGTTTTTGGTTGCTAACTTGATGTTCTTATTAGCCATGGTTCAAATCCTTGCTATGTCATGGGAGTGGTATTCGGCCAGGTGGATTTTGTGTTAATGCCATTGCATGTTGAATATGAAGCTTGCTAATGATACATGTGATGGTGGATTGATGGCTCTTGGACTTTCTTTTTAGCATTTTTGAGTGAAACATTAAGTTCTTTGTTTAACCATGACCAAAATTGAAATGGTATGGTGTTGTGATGTATTCGGTCATGGTACATCCATAAGTATAATTTATGCTTATTGCATGGTAGGTAAGATTTGTGTTTTGGATTTATGTTCATGTTTAGTTATAATCAACCTTGAGATTCGGCTCTAGCATATACATATATATATATATGTCTACACATGATGTATTGGTATGACATATATACTATCTCAAGGTATATATTTTCATATGATGATGTTTCGGTTATGAAGTAAATGATTGATGCGTATTGAGTTACAATATGGAATGCGTTAGTTAGTAAAATGTATGCCGTTTATGTGTGGTATTAAGTGTATAATTGGCCTCAACATGGACATGCATATTCGGCCACATGAGGGGGATTGGTGTGCATGCATTCGGTTAGAGGCAAGCAAATTGATGCCTCTTCTTGGCTTGGAAAATTCGGCTAAGGAGAGTACTAACTAATGTGTTGAGTTTGATTCATGATTTCCGTACATATGTGACTTAAATGTCTAATGAAAATATGTGGGCTAAGTACCTTGAATTCCTCTTCGATGCTCAAATGATTAAATCAATTTATTTGTTAAATTAAGCTCAAGAGCAAAGGGAGCTAAATCGATAAAGGGAAGGAAAAAGTGGTCGAATAGCCATCGGAATCATTCGACAACATCCGAGGTAAGTTCTTGAGTAATAGAGCTTAAATTATGATTTGATTAGATCATGTTTTAAGCAAATTGAAATCATGCTCTTTATGTGTGGCTATTGAGCCGAAATTGTAAATATGATAAGTGTCTTGTGTTTGAGCTTTGGTAAGGAGAATGTAATAAGAATGCGTATTTATTTGTTGATATATGTGCTTGGTTATTCGAATGGTATCCGGGCTAAGTCCCGAAGGCTTTTGTGCTAAGTGACTAAATCCGGGTCAATTCCCGAAGGCATTTGTGCGAGTTACTAAATCCGGGCTAATTCCCGAAGGCAATTGTGCGAATCACTATAACCGGGCTATGTCCCGAAGACAATCGAGCGAGTCGCTATATCCGGTTAAATTCCAAAGGTACGTGATTCAGAATGAGCAATCTTGCTGTAAAATTTCAGTTAATACGCTTGCAAAAATTCCAGCAATGAGGTATGTTCGTATGTGCTTGAATTAGTTGAGCCCTTACAAGTAAGTATTCGCTCGGTTGATAAGCGAGCTACCGCCTTTGGCTAAGTTGATCTTTTGTGTATGAACATAAGGGTTGGTAATGTGAAGTAAGTATGATATTGAGAATGTGTGCATATGAAATTATCCATTTAGCTATATGAATGCTATGCTTTTGTTGTGCTGGAATCCCTTGCTCAAAACTTACTAAGCATAAATTGCTTACTCCGTTTCTTTGTTCTCTGTTTTATAGATTTTGGCTCGTCAGCTATCGGACTGGATTTTTGGAAGTCGAAGTCTCCCACACTATCAAAGCCCCTTTGGTACAAATTTTGGTTGAGCTTTGAAATGGCATGTATAGGACTACCCTTTGTTGTTTTTGAGTACTTTTGTGATGTATGTGTGTACAACCATGCAAAATGGCGCATAGAAGTGGAGTATGGCATTATACCATTTGTGTTTATGTATATATATATGGTTTCATGATGTGACTATGGATTGGAATGGAAGTGTTGGGCAATGATCAGCCCTTGGAATGGCTAAATATGATCATATGTGGACCTATGTATGACAAAACTCTAGTTGGTCCATGGAAACCACGAAATAGGTAAAGTTTACCTTGAAAACAGATGCTGACAGCAGCAGTGGTGTGGATGTGAAAAATCACTAAAAATAGCAGGAATGGAATTAAATAGTGAATAAATTATGTAAATGAGCCTTGATGAATTTACTTTCATATTGAAGAAACGAAACGGTCATATGAGTTGTATGTTAAGGGATATTTAGGTATTCGTGAAATAGGGTCAGAACGGTTTCTGGATTCCCTATTCCAACTTTGGAAATTCATTATAAATTAACCAGAGATAATTAGGAGTCATGCCATATATGTATAGATTCCTCTTTGAGTCTAGTTTCTATAGAAACAAACGGCATCAGTATTGAAGCCCTGTACAAGGAGATATTCAAGTTGTAACGCGCGAAGGTCAGATTAGTCGACCCCTGTAACATGGGAGACTTTAACTAATAAACTGTACTAATTGGCTTGACCAAAAATTCTAGAAACAAATCTGTAGATGGACATATGAGTATAGTTTCAGGGAAAAATTACGAAACTGATTTTCAAGTTTTGAAACTGAAGATATGATTTTTAAGGCGACAGTGATGCAGTAACCAGCTTGTCTGGAAATTATTTTTTATGGACTGTGAAAACAATTAAGTTAAGTCTGTGTGCACCTTGTGTTCGACTCGATAGCGGACTCTGCACGGGTGTTACAATTTTATTGGTATCAGAGCTACGGTTTAGTCGATTCTAGGACTACCGTAATGCGTTTGGGTCTAGCTATACATGCCATTTTATGTGATTATTTGATAGTGTGGTGATTTCGACATTTGCAAATGTGTTTATTTATAGTAATGGATCCCGATCCCGACCGAAGCGGTAGTGATGATCTTGAGAGTGTAGCGCTGCTCCAAGACAAGGGACAAGCGGCGGACTCTCAACCTAATGCTAGTAATCCAAATGATGAAGCTAGACAAGCTTTCTATAGCGTGATGAATGATTGGTTCAACCAATACATTCGAACTAATACTACTGTTCCACAACCTCCATTCCCAACAAACACATTTCAAGACCTACAATGCCTCCGAGAATCGACCAAATAAGGTCGAATAAGCCCTCGCTTGATAGAATCCGAAAACATGGGGCTCTGAATTTAATGCTCTTGATAGCGACGATGCCGAGCAAGCTGAATTTTGGTTGGACAACACTATCCTGCACTCGATGAGCTATCTTGTACACCGATGAATGCCTAAAGTGTACTATCTCCTTGCTACGCGATTACGCCTACTATTGGTGGAGTACTCGACTTACATTGTGCCTCGAGAGCAAGTAACTTGGGAGTTTTTCCAAACCGAGTTTGGAAAAAGTATATCGATCGAGATTTGTTGATCAAAAACGGAAGGAATTTCTTGAGCTTAAGCAAGGTTCTATGTCAGTCACTGATTACGAGCGAAAATTTGTTAGACTTAGTAGATACGCTCGGGAATGTATTTCGTCCGAGGCTATCATGTGTAAACGCTTCAAGGATGGGCTGAATGAAGATATAAAAATGTTCGTTGGCATTCTTGAAATATGAGAGTTCGTAGTACTTGTCGAGCGAGCTTGTAAAGCCGAAGAGCTTAGAAAAGAAAAACAAAAAGTTGATGTGGGAACTGGAGAGTTTCGTAAAAGATCCTCGGGAAAGTCTCTTCAACAGGCATCGAAGAAATTTCGTGATGATGTGGGCTGGTCTAGAGGCACTTCGGGCCTTTTTAGATGAGATCGTGATCGACCCCCTGTGGGTACACGAGGCACTTCGGTCGCTAGTGTTGGGAATGAACGTCGAGACAGAACGGAGTGTCAGCATTGTGGCAAATGGCATTCTGGAAGTTGTAGATTCCGTGACCGCTCCTGTTACAAGTGCGGATCAATTGACTACTTCATTAAAGATTGCCCGAGGTTGTCTGAACAGAATGTAGATCAGAGTGGGAAACCGGGCGCTACCACTGCTCGAGGTAGACATCTAGAAATACGGGCAATGCTAGTGGTGGTCAGAGAGGATCTAGAGATGCTACGACCAGATCCGAGGCTCGCGCTCCTGCTAGGGCTTATGCAATACTGACGCCGAGGATGCTTCCTCGCTAGATGTTATTACTGGTACTTTCACTCTCTTTGATACTAATGTGATTGCTTTAATTGACCACGGTTCTACTCACTCTTATATATGCGAAACCTTAGCATCCAAGAAGACTTTACCTATTGAGTCTCTTTTTCGTAATCGGTGTCAAATCCCTTGGGTCGTTACGTCTTTGGTCGACAAAGTGTGTAAGAAATGTCCCTTAGTAATTCGAGGTTCTGTTTTCCGCGGACTTGATGCTTTTGCCGTTCGATGAATTTGATGTTATTCTTGGGTTGGATTGGTTGACCGTGCATGATGCGGTTGTGAATTGCAAAAGTAAGACTATTGATTTGAGGTGCTAAATAACGAGATGATCCTAGTTGAGTCTACGGACTTAAAGGGTTGCCATTGTAATATCATCAATGTTGGCCCGAAATATGTAAGAAAGGGTGCGAAGCATACCTTGCGTATGTACTTGATTATAAGGAGTTAGAAATAAAACCCGAATCTGTGCCGGTGCTTTATGAATACCCGGATGTTTTTCCCAAAGAATTACCGGGTTTGCCACTGTTCGGAGATAGAGTTTGGTATTGAGCTTGTACACGGGACTACGCCGATTTCGATAGCTCCGTGTCGTATGGCACCAACCGAGTTAAAAGAATTGAAAGCTCGGTTGCAAGAGTTGACGGATAGAGGTTTCGCTCAACCAAGTTTCTCACCTTGGGGTGCACCAAGATTGTTTGTGAAAAAGAAGGACGGAACCATGAGGTTGTGTATTGACTATCGTCGGTGAATAAAGTGACGATAAAGAATAAATATCTGTTATCAGCGTATTGATGATTTGTTTGATCAACTAAAGGGAGCCTCGGTGTTTTCAAAGATAGATTTGAGATCGGGTTATTATCGATTCTATGGATTCGAGATTGACGTACCCAAAACCGCTTTTAACGAGGTACGGTCACTACGAGTTCTTAGTGATGCCGTTCGGGCTCACTAATGCCCTCGCGGTATTTATGGATTTGATGAATCGGATCTTCGCAAAGATTTGGACCGGTTCAGTAGTTGTCTTCATTGATGACATCTTGGTCTATTCAAGAGATGAGACCGAACATCTTGAACACCGAGATTAGTGTTGCAAATTTTACGGGATAAGCGGTTGTATGCTAAGTTCAACAAGTGTGAGTTCTGGTTAAAGGAGGTTAGCTTCTTGGGTCATGTGGTATCTGCATCGGGTATTCGAGTCGACTGAGCAAAATTTCAGCCATACTTAACTGGAAGCCTCGAGAAATATTATTGAGGTTCGAGCTTTTTGGGACTTGCGGTTACTACCGACGGTTTGTGAAAGGTTTCTCGGTGATAGCCACACCCATGACGGCTACTTCAAAAGATGTTAAGTTCGAATGGATGGAAAAATGTCGAAAAGTTTTGATCAACTAAAACTTATTTGTGGAAGCTCAATTTTAGTGCGGCCCGAGTCAGGCAAAGAGTTTGTCATCTATAGTGACGCCTCCCTACTTGGGTTGGGTTGCGTGTTGATGCAAGAATGTCGAGTTATGGCCTATGCGTCGAGACAATTAAAGCCACATGAGAAAAATTATCCGACCCATGATCTCGAACTAGCTGCCATCGTATTCGCTTTGAAAATATGGCGACACTACCTATTTGGGGAGAAGTGCCATGTATTTTCGGATCACAAAAGTCTCAAATATTTGATGACTCAAAGAGACTTGAATCTGCGACAAAGACGTTGGCTCGAGTTGTTAAAAGATTATGAGCTTGTCATTGATTATCACCCGGAAAGGCTAATGTGGTTGCGGACGCCTTAAGCCGAAATCTTTGTTTGCTTTATTGAGCGATGAATGTACACTTGTGCGTTTCTACCCGACAATGTGTTAGTAGTGAATTAAAGGCCAAACCATTATTGATTCATCAAATTCGTGAAGCTCAGAAAGTCGACGATGAGTTGGTTGCAAAATGGGTTGAGTGTGTTCCGAACAAGGAATCGGAGTTTCAAATTGATGATGATGATTGTTTGAGGTTCGGAAGTCGTCTGTGTGTTCCAAGGAATTCGAAACTCATTTCGATGATTCTGAACGAAGCCCATTGTAGCCGAATGCCAATTCACCCGAGGAGTACGAAGATGTACAACGATTTGAAACGTCAGTTTTGGTGGCATGGTATGAAACGAGACATCTCCGACTTTGTTTCGAGATGTTTAATATGTCAACAAGTGAAAGCGGAACATCAAGTGCCTTCAGGGTTACTTCAGCCGATCACGATACCCGAGTGGAAATGGGATCGAGTCACAATGGACTTTGTGTTCGGACTGCCATTGTCAGCAAGTAAGAAGGATGCGATTTGGGTTGTTGTTGATAGACTGACTAAGTCGGCTCACTTTATCCCCGTGCGTACGGATTTTTCATTGGATAAACTAGCTGAATTGTACGTTTCTCAGATTGTGAGATTACACGGGGTACCGATTTCTATTGTGTCGGATAGAGATCCGAGATTCACCTCGCGATTCTGGAAGAAATTGCAAGAAGCTTTGGGTACAAGTTCCATTTCAGCACCGCCTTTCACCCCAAACCGATGGTCAATCCGGCGGATAATTCAGATACTTGAGGATATGTTGAGATGTTGCATCCTCGAGTTCAGTGGTTCATGGGAACGGTATTTACCTTTGATTGAATTCGCTTACAACAATAGTTTTCAATCGAGTATTAAGATGACGCCTTACGAGGCCTTGTACAGGCGTAAAGGCCGTACACCATTGTTTTGGACAGAGCTCGGTAAAAGCAAAATTTTCGGGTGGATTTGATTAAAGATCTTTGAATGAAAGTAAAAGTAATCCGTGAAAATCAAGATAGCCTCCGATCGTCAGAAGTCGTACGCGGATCTGAAACGAAAAGACATTGAGTATCAGGTGGGAGATAAAGTGTTTCTTAAAGTTTCGCCTTGGAAAAAGATACTCAAATTTGGGCGCAAGGGCAAATTGAGTCCGAGGATCATCGGGCCATATGATATATCCGAACGAGTCGGTCCAGTTGCGTATCGTTTGATTTTTCCCCCTGAACTTGATAAGATTCACGACGTCTTTCATGTTTCGATGCTTCGACGTTATAGATCTGATCCGTCACACGTACTTAGTCCATCAGAGGTTGAAATTCAAGCCGATATGAGTTATGAAGAAGAACCGATTCGTATCCTAGCTCATGAAGTGAAGGAGTTGCGAAACAAAAGGGTTCCGTTAGTAAAAGTGTTATGGCTCAAACACGGGATGGAAGAAGCCACTTGGGAACCCGAGAATTCTATAAAAGAGCGATACCCAAACCTATTTACTGGTAAGATTTTCGGGGACGAAAATTTCTTGTGTGGGGGAGAGTTGTGACACCAAAATTGACCCTAGTCGGAAGTGGTTTCGGGACTGCTAAACCGAAGTCACGAAATGTTTGAACGTAATATTTATTGTCTAGAATATGTATTTATGAATGTGTGAAAATTTCAAGCTTCGATTTAGTCGATTGCATGTGAATTCGTTATTAGGACTTGTGTGACACTTTTGAAATGTGATAGGCTAATCTATAAGGACCTAATAGTGCATGTAATCAAAAGGAGAACTTGCATGTCAAATTTCCCCCGATAGCTAGTGGCCGCCATGACAAGGATTATGGGCAAAAACATGTCATAAAACATGTTGGGACAATGGTGTATGTAAGAAAAAATAAAATAATGAGCATGGGAATTGAATAATGAAAGGAAGAAAAAAAAGAGAATGGTGAGTGTTCCCCCCATTGCCGTGAGTTGAAGAAAAGAAAAGAAAAAATTTGTTCATCCTTTTCATTCTCTCTTGGCGAAAATTCTAAGGAAGAAGAGGGAGTTCTTGCTTCATGTTTGGTTTGGAAGAGGATTAGGAAGAGGTTTGGCCATACTTGTATCAAGATTAAGGTATGTTTGATGTTATGCCATGAGATTCATGCATGTTTTTGGTTGCTAACTTGATGTTCTTATTAGCCATGGTTCAAATCCTTGCTATGTCATGGGAGTGGTATTCGGCCAAGGTGGATTTTGTGTTAATGCCATTGCATGTTGAATATGAAGCTTGCTAATGATACATGTGATGGTGGATTGATGGCTCTTGGACTTTCTTTTTAGCATTTTTGAGTGAAACATTAAGTTCTTTGTTTAACCATGACCAAAATTGAAATGGTATGGTGTTGTGATGTATTCGGCCATGGTACATCCATAAGTATAATTTATGCTTATTGCATGGTAGGTAAGATTTGTGTTTTGGATTTATGTTCATGTTTAGTTATAATCAACCTTGAGATTCGGCTCTAGCATATACATATATATATATATGTTTGCACATGATGTATTGGTATGACATATACTATCTCAAGGTATATATTTTCATATGATGATGTTTCGGTTATGAAGTAAATGATTGATGCGTATTGAGTTACAATATGGAATCGTTAGTTAGTAAAATGTATGCCGCTTATGTGTGGTATTAAGTGTATAATTGGCCTCAACATGGACATGCATATTCGCCACATGAGGGGATTGGTGTGCATGCATTCGGTTAGAGGCAAGCAAATTGATGCCCATTCTTGGCTTGGAAAATTCGGCTAAGGAGAGTACTAACTAATGTGTTGAGTTTGATTCATGATTTCCGTACATATGTGACTTAAATGTTTAATGAAAATATGTGGGCTAATTACCTTGAATTCCTCTTTCGATGCTCAAATGATTAAATCAATTTATTTGTTAAATTAAGCTCAAGAGCAAAGGGGAGCTAAATCTGATAAAGGGAAGGAAAAAGTGGTCGAATAGCCATCGGAATCATTCGACAACATCCGAGGTAAGTTCTTGAGTAATAGAGCTTAAATTATGATTTGATTAGATCATGTTTTAAGCAAATCGAAACCATGCTCTTTGTGTGTGGCTATTGAGCCGAAATTGTAAATATGATAAGTGTCTTGTGTTTGAGCTTTGGTAAGGAGAATGTAATAAGAATGCGTATTGATTTGTTGATATATGTGCTTGGTTATTCGAATGGTATCCGGGCTAAGTCCCGAAGGCTTTTGTGCTAAGTGACTAAATCCGGGTCAATTCCCGAAGGCATTTGTGCGAGTTACTAAATCCGGGCTAATTCCCGAAGGCAATTGTGCGAAACACTATAACCGGGCTATGTCCCAAAGACAATCGAGCGAGTCGCTATATCCGATTAAATTCCAAAGGTACGTGATTCGGGAATGAGCAATCTTGCTGTAAAAATTTCAGTTAATACGCTTGCAAAAATTCCAGCAATGAGGTATGTTCGTATGTGCTTGAATTAGTTGAGCCCTTACAAGTAAGTATTCGCTCAGTTGATAAACGAGCTACCGGCCTTTGGCTAAGTTGATCTTTTGTGTATGAACATAAGGGTTGGTAATGTGAAGTAAGTATGATATTGAGAATGTGTGCATATGAAATTATCCGTTTAGCTATATGAATGCTATGCTTTTGTTGTGCTGGAATCCCTTGCTCAAAACTTACTAAGCATAAATTGCTTACTCCGTTTCTTTGTTCTCTGTTTTATAGATTTTGGCTCGTCAGCTATCGGACTCGGGATTTTTGGAAGTCGAAGTCTCCCACACTATCAAAGCCCCCTTTTGGTACAAATTTTGGTTGAGCTTTGAAATGGCATGTATAGGACTACCCTTTGTTGTTTTTCGAGTACTTTTTGTGATGTATGTGTGTACTGACCATGCAAAATGGCGCATAGAAGTGGAGTATGGCATTAGACCATTTGTGTTTATGTATATATATATGGTTTCATGATGTGACTATGGATTGGAATGGAAGTGTTGGGCAATGATCAGCCCTTGGAATGGCTAAATATGATCATATGTGGACCTATGTATGACAAAACTCTAGTTGGTCCATGGAAACCACGAAATAGGTAAAGTTTACCTTGAAAACAGATGCTGACAGCAGCAGTGGTGTGGATGTGAAAAATCACTAAAAATAGCAGGAATGGAATTAAATAGTGAATAAATTATGTAAATGAGCCTTGATGAATTTACTTTCATATTAAAGAAACGAAACGGTCATATGAGTTGTATGTTAAGGGATATTTAGGTATTCGTGAAATAGGGTCAGAACGGTTTCTGGATTCTCTGTTCCAACTTTGGAAATTCATTATAAATTAACCAGAGATAATTAGGAGTCATGCCATATATTTATAGATTCCTATTTGAGTCTAGTTTCTATAGAAACAAACGGTATCAGTATTGAAGCCCTGTACAGGGAGATATTCAAGTTGTAACGCGCAAGGGTTAGTGTAGTTGACCCCTGTAACATGGGAGACTTTAACTAATAAACTGTACTAATTGGCTCGACCAAAAATTCTAGAAACAAATCTGTAGATGGAAATATGAGTATAGTTTCAGGGAAAAATTACGAAACTGATTTTCGAGTTTTGAAACTCAAGATATGATTTTTAAGGCGACAGTGATGCAGTAACCAGCTTGTCTGGAAATTGTTTTTTATGGACTGTGAAAACAATTAAGTTAAGTCTGTGTGCACCTTGTGTTCGACTCCGGTAACGGACTCGGGTACGGGGTGTTACAAAATCAAAGCTTGAAACTTTCACACTTGTATTTACTCACTTCATAAACATGAAATATAACTTATAATTATTTTTATAGCTCGGTTTTGTGGTCCCGAAACCACTTTCCGACTAGGGTCAAATTAGGGCTGTCACAACTCTCCCCCACTTAAAGAATTTTCGTCCCTGAAAATCTTACCAGTGAATAAATTCGGGTATCGATCTTTCATAGAGCTCTCGGTTTCCCAGGTAGCTTCTTCGATCCCGTGTTTGAGCCAAAACACCTTTACTAAATGAACCTTTTCTGAAACTTTTCTGACATTTTTCTGACCATTCGAACTTAACATCTTTCTGAAGTAGCTTCGTCATTGGTGTGGCTATCATTGAGAAACCCTTTACAAATCGTGTAGTAATCGGCAAGTCCCAAAAGCTCGAACCTCGTAATATTTCTCGGAGGCTTCCAGTTAAGTATGGCTGAAATTTTGCTCGGATCAACTCGAATACCCGATGCAGATACCACATGACTCAAAAAGCTAACTTCTCTCAACCAGAACTCACATTTACTGAACTTAGCATATAACTGCTTATCCCGTAAAATCTGCAACACTAATTTCAGGTGCTCAGCATGTTCGGTTTCATCTCTCGAATAGACCAAAATGTCATCAATAAACACAATTACAAACCGATCCAAATACTGTCTGAAGATCCGATTCATCAAATCCATAAATACCACAGGGGCATTAGTGAGTCCAAACGGCATCACTAAGAACTCATAGTGACCGTATCTCATTCTAAAAGCAGTTTTGGGTATATCTGAATTTCGAACCATAATCGATAATAACCCGATCTCAAATCTATCTTTGAAAACACTGAGGCTCCCTTTAGTTGATCAAACAAATCATCAATACGCGGTAACGGATATTTATTCTTTATTGTCACTTTATTCAGCTAACGATAGTCGATGCACAACCTCATGGTTCCGTCCTTCTTTTTCACAAACAATACTGGTGCACCCCAAGTTGAGAAACTCGGTCGAGCGAAACCTCTATCCATCAACTCTTGCAACTAAGCTTTCAATTCCTTTAATTCCGTTGGTGCCACACGATACGGAGCTATCGAAATCGGTGTAGTCCCAAGTACAAGTTCGATGCCAAACTCTACCTCCCGAATAGGTGGTAACCCCGGTAATTCTTCGGGAAAAACATCCGGATATTCACAAACCACTGGTACCGATTCAAGTTTCTTTTCTGATTCTTTATTATCAAGTACGTATGCAAGATACGCTTCACACCCCTTTCTCACATATTTTTGAGCTAACATCGAGGATATTATTGTTGGCAATCCATTCAAAACAGTAGACTCAACTCGGATTATCTCATTATTTGCACACCTCAAATCAATAGTCTTACTTTTGCAATTCACAACTGCATCATGTACGGTCAACCAATCCAAACCGAGAATAACATCAAATTCATCAAACGGTAAAAGCATCAAGTCAGCCGGAAAATAGGAGCCTCGGATTATTAAGGGCATTTCTTACACACCTTGTCGACAAGCACATAACGACCCAAGGATTCGACACTCTAATAACAAACTCGAGAGACTCAACAGTAAAGTCTTCTTGGATGCTAAAGTCTCACATACATAAGAATGAGTAGATCCGGGGTCAATCAAAGCAATCACATTAGTATCAAAGAGAGTAAAAGTACCGGTAATAACATCAGGCGAAGAAGCATCCTCGCGTGCACGTATAGCATAAGCTCTAGCAGGAGCACGAGCCTCAGATCTGGTGATAACATCTTTAGACCCTCTCTGACCGCTGTTAGCGTTCCTCGTATTCCTAGGTGGCCTACCTCGTGCTGTAGTAGCACCCAGTTTCCCACTCTGATTTACATTCTGTTCAGACAATTTCGGACAATCTTTGATAAAGTGGTCGGCTGATCCACACTTATAACAGGAGCGGTCATGGAATCTACAACTCCCCGAATGCCATTTACCGCAATACTGGCACTCTGTCCTGTCCCGACGATCATTTCCAACACTGGCAACCGAACTGACTCGCGTACTCACGGGGGGTCGATCACGATCTCGTTTGGAAAAGCCCGAAGTGTCTTTAGATCGGCTTGGATCATTTCTAAATTTCTTTGATGGTTGTTGAAAGGGCTTTCCCGAAGATCTCTTACGAAACTCTCTTGCTTCCACTTCAGCTTTTCTTTTCTCCTTACTGAGCTCTTCGGCTTTGCAAGCTCGCTCGACAAGTACTACAAATTCTCTAATTTCAAGAATGCCAACATACAGTTTTATATATTCGTTCAACCCGTCCTCGAAGCGTTTACACATGATAGCCTCGGACGAAACACATTCCCGAGCGTATCTACTAAGTCTGACAAACTTTCGCTCATAATCAGTAACTGTCATAGAACCCTGCTTAAGCTCAAGAAATTCTTTCCGTTTCTGATCGATGAATCTTTGACTGATATATTTCTTGCGAAACTCGGTTTGAAAGAATTCCCAAGTAACCCGTTCTCTCGGCACGATGGAAACCAAAGTATTCCACTAATAGTAGGCAGAATCACGTAACAGAGATATAGCACATTTTAAACATTCATCAGGTGTGCACGATAATTCATCGAACACACGAACGGTATTATCAAGCCAAAACTCACCGCCAAAGCATCATCACTGTCAGTAGCCTTGAACTCAGTAGCCCCATGCTTCCGAATCCTATCAACCGGGGGCTTGTTCAACCTCAACGGGTCAACTACAGGAGATATTACAGGTGCAGGGTTTGTATTATTCGGGGGTGAGGGTTGTGCAACAGCCAGATTAGTTCGAACATATTGGGTAAACCAGTCGTTCATCATAGCATAGAAGGCTTGTTTTGCCTCATCATTTTGATTACTTGCATTAAATTGAGAGTCAATCGGTGCTGTCGTCTTGCTGAGCAGCGCTACACTCTCAATATCGTCAGCTACTGCTCGATCAGGATCAGAATCCATTTCTATACGAAAACACATTTTTATCTGTCAGAAATCACCACACTATCATATTAACACATAATGGCATGTATAGCTAGACCCATACTTATTACGGTAGTCCTAGAATCGACTAAACCATAGCTCTGATACCAATAAAATGTAACACCCCGTACCCGAGACCGTTGCTGGAATCGAACACGAGGTGTTAACGGACTTAATTCATTACTTAAACAGCTCATACAATTCATTTTAAAATTTTCCAGACAAGCTGGCTAACTGCATCACAGTCGCTTCAAAAATCATATCTTGAGTTCCAAAACTCGAAATCAAATTCCGTAAATTTTTCCTGAAACTAGAATCATACATTTATCTACTAATTTTTTTCTAGAATTTTTGGTTGGGCCAATTAGTACAGTTTATTAGTTAAAGTCTCCCCCATTTCAGGGTTCGACTACTCTAACCTCTGTGTATTACGAATCAGATATCTCCCTGTATAAAGCTTCAATGACTATGCCGTTTGTCTCTAATAAAACTAGACTCAACAATGAATCTGTACATATAAATCATGACTTTTAATTATCTTTGTAAAATTTATGGTGAATTTCTAAAGTCATAACAGGGGATCCAGAAATTGCTCTGGCCCTGTTTCACAAAAATTTAAACATCTCATAAAATATAGCTCATATACCTGTTTTGTTTCTTCCATATGAAAATAGACACATCAAGCTTCGATTCTATAACTTTTTCATTATTTAATTACATTTCTACTATTTGTAGTGATTTTTCAAATTCATATCACTACTACTGTCTGAATCTATTTTGTGATAAATTTTACCTATTTCATGGTTTCCATGGATTAGCTAGCAATTTGACATACATAGCACCAAATATGATCATGATTAGCCATTCCAATGGCTAATCATTACCAAGCATTTCCATACCTCTCAATAACCATATCATAAGACCATATATACAAAATGATTATAATGCTATACTCAAAATATATATGCCATTTTCGCATGGCTATACGAATATATATACATTACCAAAAGATACTTAATTAACAATAAAGGTCGGTCCTATACATGCCATTATCAAAGTTCAACTAAAAGAGTACCAAAAGGGCTTAGATAGTGTGGATGACTTGAATTTGACACTTCCGAGTCCGATAGTGACGAACAAAATCTATATCTGAGAGAATTTAAGCAACGAGTAAGCGTTTGATGCTTAGTAAGCTTATAAGTAAGGAAATCATTTGAAACAAAAACATAAAAGAAATAGCATTCATAAGGATAAATAATTGTCTATGCACAAGATCACATATTCATTTTAATTTACACTTCTATCAATATGTTTGCACGTTCGAAGTCAAACTTAACTAAATTTCATTTGAATCAATTTCATGTAACTCGAGTGAGCTATAGACTTCATATAACCCTAAAGAATGGCCGGGAGAGCATTATTCGATTACATAATCACAACTTATACTGTACCACATTTTTCCAATGTATATACGATCCATACCTGGTCATATTAGGGATTATGAGCACATTAATCGGAATTATTACGACAGAATCGCGCCTTTCCAAACATAATTACTTTCGGAATTTGGCTCAGATGTAATAACCAGCACGAATGCCTTCGGGACTTAACCCGGTTATAATAACCCGCACGAATACCTTCCAGACTTAACCGGTTATAATAACCCGCACGAATGCCTTCGGGACTTAACCCGGTTATAATAACCCGCACGAATGCCTTTGGGACTTAACCCGGTTATAATAACTAGCACAATTGCTTTCGGATCTTAGTCCGGATATCATCCGAATAATCATGCACATATATCAATATATCATAACACATCTGTATTTCATTTTCATTACGAGAACTCAAGCACAAGACACTTATCAACCATTCCCATTTTCGGCTCAATAGCCACATACAAAGAGCATGATTTCGATTTGCTTTATAACATGATCTCTATACACATTCGGCTACCAGTCATAAGTATAAACTAATTACCTCGATACATAATTCAAGTAGAATCATTATATCACCGTTTATTTGTTATGCTTATATGTCGTGATTTAATCAAATCATAAACTAAGTTCCATTACTCAAAGACTTACCTCGGATGTTGTCGAACGATTTCAACGGCTATTCGATCACTTTTTCCTTTCCCCTATCCAACTTTGATCCTCTAAGCTCTTGAGCTAAATCAAACAATTTACTTCCCAAATCAAGCATAGTCATACAGCATCCATATACATTTTAGAACCAATTCGCTTGAATTAATTGGCCACTTAAGTCTCTCATCATTTCATTTTCAAATTTGTATATTTGGTAAGTCACATTAAACAATTATACATATAGCTTTAATACATTTTATACTAGCCGAAATGTACCATCAAGATATACTTTACTCAAATAATTTACCTTGGCCGAACATGTACAATGTTTTGTAGCTTAATAATTATAATATACATCATGTATTTATAATATTTATGCGGCCAATTATCCGTGGTCATACACACACAATCAAAAATAAATACCAAAATTTTCATATCATTTATGCCCCAAGCCGAATACACTTGTCATGTTCACCTACATTTTTCAACAATTTCTTCTTAATCAAACGCATATTTGGCTAGAACCATGGAAATTTTTAGCAATTTTTTTAATTTAACACCTAATCAATTATAACACATTTAAGCATTCTTTTCATTTTATTAACTCAAACCACATACATTACTCAAGTACAACATTTTCATATTCGGCATTAGCATCAAACATAATAGCCAATTCTTCCCACTTTGAATCTATGCATCTATTTGATCATAGTTTGTTCAAGCACTCATACAACAAGATTCATCCAATTTAACAAGAAACAAAACCTTATTTCTCCATAGCTACTATGGTAGAAAGTTCTAGACATCTCAATACCGAAATTTCTAGCATGGGTTACCTAAAGAACTTGGTGATTAGTTCAAATTTATCTAACATTTCAAAATTTTACATGAATTTCATACCTCAATGAAGACCTAAATGACCGAATGGCTCCTTTCTCCCCAACTCTTCTTCTCTTTCGGTTTTGGAAAGAAACAAGGTGAATACTTTGTTGTTTTCACCCACCTACTATTTTATTTCTTTATTTTATTACATTCATTCATGATAATATGGCATTTAACTAAATAAAGCTTATAAAAATTATCATATTTTATAATATAATAGTAACATGGCGGCCACTAACTAGAAATGGGTAAATTAACATGCAAAACCATTCCTTTAAACACATGCATTATTAAACCATTAAAAATTAACCAATCACATTTCAAAAGTATCACATATAAGTCCTATTGAATAAATTCACATGCAAATGACCAAATCAAAGCTTGAAACTTTCACACTTGTATTTACTCACTTCATAAACGTGAAATATAACTTATAATTATTTTTATAGCTCGGTTTTGTGGTCCCGAAACCACTTTCCGACTAGGGTCAAATTAGGGCTGTCACAAAAATCTTCAGCATTGCAAGCCTGGTCAACTAACACAACAAATTATTTTAAATCTAATATCCCGACCAGAAGTTTAATATCTTCATTCAACCCGTTAATAAATTGCTTGCACATAATCTCTTCGGTAGAAACATCCTCTCGAGCGTACTTGCTCAACCGTACAAATTCTCTCTCGTACTCGGTTACTGTCATGCGGCTTTGTTTCAGTTTTAAAAATTCTTTATGCTTTTGATCCAGAAACCGTTGATTGATGTATTTCTTTCGAAACTCGGTCTAAAAGAATTCTCAGGTGACTCTCTTCCTTAGCAGTACTGATACTAATGTATTCCACCCTTGATACGCGGTATCTCTCAAAAGGTATATAGCATACGTTAAACATTCAGCTGGCATGCAAGAAAGCTCGTCAAACACTCTAATCATATTTTCAAGCCAAAACTCAGCTCTCTCAAGGTCATCATAAACATTAGCTCTGAACTCTTCAACCCCATATTTGCGGATCTTGTCAACTAGAGGCTTCTTCAATCTTAAAAGCTCGACTCCTTGAGAAGCTATAGGAACCGATTGGGGATTAGGAGGGGTAGAGGTTGTTGAGCAGCTAGGTTCGTATGAATATATTGAGTGAACCACTCGTTCATAATTTGGAAGAAGGCTTCTTTAGCCTCTCCTCCCTAGCTGCCCGTTACGAGTCTAGAATCAAATGGCGCTGTCCCTTGAGCGGGAGCGGGTGCATTACTCTCAACCTCATCAGCTATAGCTCGATTGGGATCCATTTACTATATAAAAGTACATTTAAAAAAGATGTCAGCAGTCACCACAATATCACAGTTTATATATGGCATGTACAACTAGACTCTCATAAACGGTACGTTAGTCCTAGAATCAACTACACCGTAACTCTGATACCAATAAATGTAACATATCTCTCCCGTATTCAACATAGGAATAGGGTTACAGAGCATTACCAAACTTACAACACTTTTAAATGCACATTTCATATACAATTCAATCACAACCAATCATAGTGTCCCTTAAACAAACCGACGACGCCTTAAACATGCATTAGAAGTGGTTTGGGACTAAACTAATAACTTGGGAAATTTTTCTTAATACAGGGGACACACGCCCATGTGGACAAGCCGTGTGTCTCACACGGCCACCAGACACGCCCATGTCATAGGCCGTGTGAACATTCAAAATGGGAGCACATGGTCGTGTCCCAGCCCGTGCCCAAACAAGTGAGGTTACTGACTTAGGTCACATGGCCTACCACACGCCCGTGTGCTAGGCCATGTGCTAGGCCGTGCCAAACCTGTAGGATATACTAACTTATGCAACACGGCCAAGTCACACACCTGTGTGCTAGGCCGTGTGCCAAATAGGGGGTATATTGACTTGTGCCACACAGTCGATCACACGCACGTGTGTGAGACTGTGTAGAACATACTGACTTCATTTCAGTTTCAATATCAGGGGACACACGGCCATGTAACATGATCGTGTATCACACATGGCTGAGACACACGTCCGTGTCTCTGCCCGTGTGGACAAAAATAGATTATTTACCAAGCCAATTTGGCACCCACACTTATATTCACTTATACAACCAAAATGACACCAATTCATACTATAACTAAACATCCAATTTAGCCATAAACAAGGCTAATTTATACCGTTTCCAATACTAGCAACCAATATGCTTATACCTCAAGTTTTATCCAATAAAAACATACCAAAACTCATATAAAAATCATCTAGTTAAATTCTTACCTATCATACATCATTTTGCACCAATTCATAAGCATGATATCAATTCCATAAACTACATAATATAAGTCATTCACATATCCATTTATGGACTCAAACCTATCATGCATCATTTTGCACCAATTCATAAGCATGATATCAATTCCACAAACTACATAATATAAGGCATTCACATATCCATTATGGACTCAAAATATCAACCATATATGCACATATATGTACATAATCAAATCTACTAAATTAAGCCAACATTCATGGCTCTATTTACAAACCAAAACATATGCCATTACAAGTCATTACAATTGACCAAAATCACTATCAATCCATAATCGAAATGACTCAAAACACCTTTACATGTCATTTTCTTAATATACCAAAATTCAAAGGTACCAAGTGGTAAGTGGTAGTGTGAAACGATCTCCGACGATCCACAAATTTGAGTTAGCTTCGATATCACTACAAAACATGGGAAAATACATAAAGTAAGTTTTATAGCTTAGTAAGTTCGTATGATATAAACTTAATTAATCACTAATACACTTGTAACACCCCTCGCCCGTATCCCTCACCGGAACAGGGTTCGAGGTGTTACCCGACTTAAACTCAGTCAATCACACAAAAACCGTGCCAAAAAATTTCAATCAATTTAAATCTTTTCTTTTCACATGCAATCTGTCCCATATATGGGCTTACGAGGCCCAAAACATCACTAGCCAACATAGGCCAATTCACATGGCCAAAACACTTTATCAATACAAGCCACCACCTTTGGCTAACTTATAGTATCACATACTCAACATTAAAACCCTATACATGCCATAAACTCGAAATACTAGGATTTACTTACACCAATAGCGTGAGCTCGACAGTGTGATAATATCTCCGACGAACTCCAACTCGACCAAATAACTGGAGCCAACAATCTACAAAATAGAGGAATGTAACAACGGAGTAAGCTTTCATAAGCTTAGTAAGTTTTAAGCAATGCAAACAAATAAATGCAATTATACTTCGATTATTCAATTTCTCAAGAGGCCATATTCTAGGTATATTACCATCTAGCCGAATACACACAAACACATAATGCATGTTCAGCATTCTTATCATACTTAATCTGAATTCATATAACATAATTAACTCAAATACTTTCACATACTTTCACACCCTGACCCAATGTATCATGATCATAGATATAGTTATAACATTTATTCACATATGAATCACATTACACATTAATGATTCACTTCAAATCAAACTCACATATGAGTACATAATGTGTACCTGGCCCACTTAACGTATTGAATGTATTCATTTGTCAATCTAACACGAGGTACCTTAGTCTTAGACTTTTCTCAAATCACAAGCATTTCGCCTGCTAGGATCGAGGCCCGATTATCATTTCATCGGCATTATAGCCTGCTAGGCTCGAAAGCCCGAATAGTATCTCACCGGCATTATAGCCTGCTAGGCCCACAGGCCCGAATAGTGTCTCACCGGCATAATAGCCTGCTAGGCTCAAAGGCTCGAATATAATACCAGCACTAGGCCTGCAGGATTTAACCCGAATATAATACCAGCACAAAGCCTGCGGGATTTAACCCGGATATAATTCCAGCACATAGCCTGCGGTCTTTAAGCCGGATACAAATATCATGCATATTTAATCATATATTAACACATTTCAACACTTTTCTTTCATCTCATTTTCACACTTAGCATTTGATAGCTTATGCATAACATTTTACTCACATTCATTTCAAACTTATCAATCGATTATAAAAGCACATTGCATATTTACCAACATGTTATACTTACCATTAGGCCATATAAGCATGATATAATACACTATCATTTCATCTTAAACATTCGGCTAAATCCCTATCGTACAAGGAACACCGAATTCACATAACATTTCATTTCACCGGCATTATAGCCTGCTAGGCTCAAAGGCTCGAATAATATTGCACCGGCATCATAGCCTACTAATCTCAAAGCCCGATATCATTTCACCGGCATTATAGCCTGCTAGGCCCGAAGCCCGAATATCACATTTCGAAAGACAATTCACCTGTTCTTTCCCACTTTCATAACTTATACTTCAATCATGTATAACTGAAACACATATCTATGAACAAAGATTTTCATCCTTTCAACCACATAGGGTTTAATTTCCACATTGGAACACATATCTTAGTACATCATTTAATAGTATCAAATTCGACTAGATATGCTAGTCACATACTGACTCATAACTTTAATTTAATATTCATTCAACACAAAGAACATATGTATATTTTCTTTGAAGCATCATCTCAATACAATACATCTTGCTCATCGATTTGCACACAACCATTCAAATTAGCAATTATAAGATGGTTTACACATAGCCCATCCTTATTGATAATTTACGATGATTTTATCCTTACTCATATATATGACATAGGCATTTTCACCTATGCTTCTCAATTCACATTCATGATTCAATTCCAATCGATTTAACATGCATAAGTACATATCACATACCTGACCAACTTAATATATTGAACAAAATCGATTGTCGATTTAACACAAGGTCTCATAGTTGAACATAAACATGAAACCATTTCTTATATGTTCGATTCACATCAATCATCAAATTCATTTAATTCACATGTACTTAATTAGGTTGTTCGTACCTGAATAGTTTACTTTACGGAACGAATCCACATATCGTATTAGCCCATAGTCTTATAGCACCACACTTTTAATAGTTTACCGGCAATTTGCCTGCTAGGTAATAACCTGATTTCATCGCAGGCCATAAGCCTGCTAGACCTTTAAGTCCGATGTCATTTCACCGGCATTACGCCTGCTAGGTTTGAAACCCGAATATATATTATAATGCATAACTTATATCATCGATCACTAACAGTTACCTCATCGAAGTTCACATTTAATCACTTTAGTACCAAGCCACATTCGGCTACCACAAAGGACTAATAAAAATAATTTTATACACATCATGGTTTCCTTTAGATATTTAATAATCACAAATCGTGATATCTCTACCAGCATATATACGACATAGTTTATTCATTGTAACACTCATTTAGTGCATCAAATTTCCAAATCCAATTCAACTTAAGCATAATAGCCATGATCGGCTTATAGCCTTAAATCATTACATATTCGGCACATTAACTAAATAAAATTTACATCTCTCTGCCATATTAATTTAGCTCTTAGGCATATAAAAAGGAATCAAGCTTAAACACTTAAGAACTTAGCTTGAACGTTGCCGAACGATTACAATGGCTATTCGATTACTTTCTCTTTTCCCTTATCCGAATTTGCCCCTCTATGCTCTTGAGCTTAAATTCAAAGATTTTAAACTAGTCATTATTCGACTATTCCAGCATCACTTTCAAAATATAATATATATATTCGAATTTCACACCTACTGATCATAGTAAGCTTATAAGAAATCAATAAGCAACTCATTAACAAATTTTTGTCAATGTTTACCACATAATCATAATTTCACTGCAAGTTGTCTTCCTGAGCAATAGTCACTAAATCATTTATAACTGGAGCTACGAAACTCCAAATCAAGTGCCGTTAATTTTCCCTGAAAATAAACTCATATATATTTTATCCATAAAATTTTTAGAATTTTTGGTTTGTCCAATCAATACCAGATTTTTCTTAAAGTTCCCCTGTTTCACTGTTTGACTAATCTGACCACTCCTCACTACAAATCAATTTTCTCATTGTACAGAATTCAAAATATGTTCTCGTTTATTTCATTTGAAACTAGACTCATTAAGGAGTCTAATAATATAAATTTAATCTTATGATCATTTTTGTACAATTTATAATGATTTTATAAAAACAAAACAGAGGATCTAGAAGTCATTCTGACCCTGTCCCACATCACTTCAAATATCTCATTATCGGAAATTCTTTTGCTTACACAGTTTCTTTTATAAGAAACTAGACTCATTAATCTTTAATTACATAATTTATTCAGCTTCTAACTCATCTCTCACAATTTATGGTGATTTTCCACAATCATGTTACTGCTGCTGTCCCAAGCAGATTTATTACCAATTCACTCTTTCACACATAACTTGCATGCATGTTATTCAAACATGCATATCACAAATCAATCATCACATACCTATGATTTCACTTAAGCATAATCTCCATTTCATCATTTTAAAGCACAAACATTACTCAATGTTATCCAAGTTCACATTCGGCCATAATACACACAACATGTTAGCCGATTTTCCCCCTTAGCATCTAAGGCACATGCATGCTCATTTGTTTGGCTCAACTTCACCTATCTTCCATTATTCATCAAAAGAACATGAAACAACAACCATTTCCTTCATTTTCGTTCATAACCGAATGCTCACAACACAACCAAAAATAAAAAATATGCTTTATGAGTTAAGGTAGAATCAAGAAGAACTCATGAAAATCAAGATAGAAGTAAACTACCATGAACTTACCTTGGATTTTTCTTCCCCTAGTGACCGAATTTTTCAAGAGCTTTTCCCCTCTTGCTCTCCTATTTTCGGCTATGAAGAACAAGGATGAACAAAAAACCTTGTCTTTTACTTCCTTTTGTTATTTTATTACTAGCATTTTATGACACAAAATAACATATATTATTTGTGCCATACTTATGCCATAATTTCAATAAAAAAAATTGCACAAATGCTTATCATGCCCATCATGGCCGGCCACTATGTTTTAAGGTGGGAAATTTGACATGCAAATCTACCTATTTCATACTATAAGTTATTTGGCCACTACAAATTAGCCTATAGCATTTTCAAAAATTTTCACATGAGTCCTATTTCATAATTTCACTCACAAATGGCAAAATCAAAGCATGAAATTTTCACACATGCACTTTCACATGAAATAAACATAGAATATAACATCTAATTATTTTTGTGATCCCGAAACCACTTTCCGACTAGGGCCAAATTAGGGTTGTCACAACACCATTCATCAATTTAAACATATTAACATGAAATTCATGATTACTAACAAACCTTTCACATGCTTATTCATACGCTTATATAGAAACTTCGTAACTTCTTTGTTTTAAAGCTCATACTATGCATGTACATACCTGTACTAATCCATAACAAGCTCATACATATTCAGAATACCGTTGAATACTCTTTATCTCACACACTAAGTGTCGTACATAGCCGAAGCTATCTCAAATCGCACACTAAGTGTCATAAGTGCCATATATAGCCGAAGCTATGTCGAATCGCACACTAAGTACCATATATATCTGATTTGTCGCTGAACATGACTATAGTCCCGTATATACAATTTATGCACTATCGAAGCATTAAAAGCATAATTATAACAATGCTTATTACATATAAACTTACCTCAGATATTAAAATGGCAAGTTGAGTCGATTAGTTCAATAACTTTCGTTTTTTCCCGATCCTGATCCGAATTCCATTTTTCTTGATCTAAATATATTAAAAATTAACTCATGTAATCAAATATTTATTCAATTCAATCCAAAATATGCATTAGGGCTATTTTACACATTTGCCCCTAAACTTTCACATTTTTTACAATTTAGTCCTAATTTCATAAAATCACAAATTAATGAAATTCCAATTATATCCATGCTAGCAGAATTACCATAATGCCCCTAACAGCCCATAATTTCTATTTATTTCACATTTTACCCATTAATTTTACACATTTCTCAATTTAATCCCTAATTTGTATTTTCAATAAAAATCACTTTATAAAACTTGTTTAACTATCAAAAACTATTCAAAATCTATCATCAAACCTCAAAAATCATACATATTCATCAATGGAAACATCTAAAATCTTAAACACTTTTGCAAAATAGTCCCTGGGCTAGCTAGACCTAGCTGCAACAATCTCAAAAACATAGAAATCATTAAAAACCGAGTCAAAAATCACTTACATACTTAAGGAACCAAGGCTCAACTTTCAAAAGCACAAAAATGGTGTTTTCCTTCTTTAATTTTTGGCAATGAAGAAGATGGACACCAAATTGTGGCTTTGTTTTATTTATTAATTACTAAATTAACCTTACTAATTAACCTTTAAAACAATTTATAAAATGTCCATAAATTTCCACTCATCAATATAATGGTCTAATTACAATATAAGAACCTTTAATTTAAAGTTCTATAGCTATTAGATACCTTTAGCTAATAGAATAGCATTTTTGCATTTTACGCGATTTAGTCCTTTTTATCAAATTAACTATTCGAACGATAAACTTTCTTCACAAAACTTTTAGACATACATACTATCATGTTGTAAACACTTAAAATAATATTAAAATAATTTTACGACCTCATATTTGTGGTCCCGAAACCACTATTCTGATTTGATTAAAAACGGGCTTTTACAAGACCTAATTGCAACGATCTCAAAAATATAGAAATCATTAAAAACAAGACAAAAATCGTACCTTAGTCAGATATACAAGCTTGGCTGAATTTTAAAGCTTAAAAATGGCTATCCTTCATGTTAAGAATCGGCTAAGAAAGATGAAAGCACTAAAAATTTGGTTTTTGTTTTATTTTATTAACCTAATTACATAAATTACTAAATTATCCTTTAATAAAAACATTAAAATTCATTTATACATGTCCATCTTTGTCCACTCAAGTTTCAAATGGTCTAATTGCAACATAAATTCTTAACTATTTAATTTCATAGCTATTTAGTACTTTTAACTAATAGAATGCATTTTACACTTTACGCGATTTAGTCCTTTTTATCAAATTGACTAGTCAAACGTAAAATTTCTAAACCAAATTTTCACATAATCATTCAATCATGTTGTAAACATTAAAATAATAATAAAATAAATATTTTGACCTCGGATTTGTGATTTCGAAACCACTATTCTAGCTTGACTAAAAATAGGCTATTACAAGGAGAGGAAGGAGAAGAAGAAGAAGAAAGAAAAAAAGTATGTATTATTTTAGTATATAATTTTTTTTTAATTTAAAGGGTTTAATTATATTTTTATTTTTTATTAATTATTATAAATTGTTTTTGTTTAGTGTTTATGGTATAATGCTTTTAATGAATGTAATTTTTAATTTTTTACAATTATTTTAAAATTATTTTGTTAGTAATTTATGATTATGTTATAATTTCTTTGTGTTTTAGCTTAGTATTTTGTGAATTTTATTAATTCAATTTTTTAAATTATTTTAAAATTATTTTGTTAGTAATTTATGATTATGTTATAATTTGTTTGATGTTTTAGTTTAGTGTTTTGTGAATTTTTATTAATGTAATTTTTTAAATTACTTTATAGTTATTTTGTTAATAAATTATGATTAGGTTATAAATTGTTGTTTTCAGTTTAGTATTTTGTGATTTTTATTAATGTAAATTTATTTTTAAAATTATTTTATAGTTATTTTGTTAGTAATTTATAATTAGGTTATTAATTGTTGTGTTTAGTTTAGCGTTTTGTGATTTTTTATGAATGTAAATTTATTTTTAAAATTATTTTATAGTTATTTTGTTAGTAATTTATGATTAGTTTAGAAATTGTTAGTGTTTAGTTTAGTGTTTTGTGATTTTTATGAATGTAAATTTTTATAATGTAATTTTATTTGTTTTTATTTAGACATTTTTATTGATTTATTGAAATGTTGATTAAATTTGTTTTATATAATTTTATAGGTTGTTTAAAAGAAACTAAGCAGTATGTTTCTTTTCTTTTTCTTTTTGTTGATTCGTATATTTTTATGTTTAGATAGTTTATGTTTATTTTAATTATATTATTATTGTAAACTAAAATAATTTTTTTTATTGTAGGCAAAATATGAGAAATTATGATTTATTTTTTATTTTTTACGGTTTTTTTGTTACTCATAAATTTCTTGTGTTTTTTGTTTCTCAAATTCTAAATTATTTCTTGTGTTTTTTGCAACAAATTAAATGAATTATTATTTTTATTTGTAGATTTGGAACAACTGGGTTCTTTGATTAATAATGATAATAACATATCAAGTACTATTAATGAGATGGTAAAAAAAATTGTTATTTTTTACTCACGTCATTTACGAAATTAAATTAGATTAAATTAACTATTTTACTAATTTAATAATGTCAGTGCCCATACTGTGCATTAAGGGGACATGTTAATAGTGTAGGCTTTCTGCCAGATGAACGTCTAATGCCATACTCGGAGTTAACCGGATTCGAATCTGCAGCATTGATGCAGACTTTTAATCTGCGATAGGACTTAATATCCGCTTTGGTCGAGCGATGACGTCCGGAGACCCACACATTTCATTTGCCGTGCGGGGAGTGCACCATCACTCTACAGGATGTTCCACTATAGCTCAGGCTCCCCGTCAACAGGAATGCAGTCACGGGCGTAAGTTCGATCTCTAGGTCGACCACCCTTTGCCATGACTTACTTGGACGATCACCTAGTGAGGGAAATTCTACGGGCTTGAGGTTTTCATGGCTAAAGGCCAATTTCGAGCATTTGCTGAGTACTGCCAGTGAATGGGAAGTGATGCACATCGTTCGAGCTTACACTATACACCTTATAGAGGGTGTACTCATGCCGGATGCTAATGGTAACAAGGTCCACTTGATGTACTTGCCTCTATTATCTAATTTGCATAACATCCGTTCCTACAGTTGGGGGTCCGTAGTGTTAACCATGTTGTATCGCGAACTTTGTCAAATGACAAATCCTCCTGCAGTGGACATAGGCGGATACCTCATATTGCTGCAGTCTTGGGCGCTTTACCGGATGTCATTCTTGGTATCGATTAGTCAACAATCATATGTATTTCCACTTATTAATAGGTGATGAATTTTTACTCATTATAACATTTAGTTGACTTTTTTTAAAATTATATTATTCTAACAATTTGTTTTCATAGATGGAGCACTAATCCAGGTATCGGGAGGTCATACACGATTCCGATATACCGTCTGATGATCGAGAATCATGCTGGAGAGGGGGTAAGATTTTCTTATATTCATGACATTTTATTATTTTATCTCACTCAACCCGCTTTAATATAACCATGTTATTAACTGCATAGTTCATTTGGACCCTAGAAATTATGGTTATTATTCCCTTGTCTATTCACGTCCACTAAAACCTATGGTGCATTAACACACTCATTATCAATTTTCAAACAGTGGAGTGGTATCATGGTGATCGAGTACTCTGGAAATCCGGTTGCATACAGTATATCCTGACATTGCCAATACGGTTGGGGGACATCAATGGGATTAACAAGAGGGGGAAACATGGAATTGATTGGGCAAAAGTGCATGAAGAATATATTGCAATATGGAACAACCAGTTGGGGTGGGTACCTCAAATGGATCGTGCTTTGGATCTGTAACCCTCATTAGAGTACATACAGTGGTACTTTGAGATGAGGAAACCATTTTTGTTTGGTGGGCAGTCGATGGTAGTCCTCCCGCGCATGACACGACTTGGGCAACCCTCCCATCCCCTTCCATATCAGCCTCCTTCACCCGAGCTAGAGGTAGAGCTGGAGCTACACTCTGGGGATAGTTCTTATCATTTAGACTTGGGGGTGATAACTATTTCCAGAACTCATCAGGCCACGAATATCATTTAGAGTTTGATATCTTCAGCCGTACTCCACTTCTCTTGGCCCGTATCTATCTCAGTACTCCACTCCTCCCAGCCTGTATTCACCGCAGTACTCCACTCCTCCCGACTCGTATCCACTACAGAACTCCACTCATCCTGGCTCAAGTTCATCGATGGCATTTGAGGCATATGATTTTTCATTTATGTTTCCCATACCCCCACATACGGGGGAAGAGAACATTGATCATCGCAATAACCCGCAAACGTAAACGTCGACCTGTAACACCCCGAACCCGAGACCGTCGCCGGAGTCGAACACGAGGTGTTAACAGACTTCAAACCACTTATTGAGAATTTCCCAGACAAGCTGCCAATCTGTGTACTAGTCGCTTCAAAAATCATAACTTGAGTTTTACAACTCGAAAATCAGTTTTGTAATTTTTCTCTGAAACTAGACTCACATGTCCATCTACAGATTTTTTTCTAGAATTTTTGGTCGAGCCAATTAGTACATTTTATTAGTTAAAGTCTCCCATGTTATGGGGGTTGACTACACTGACCTTCGTGCGTTACAACTCGAATAACTCCCTGTGCAGGGCTTCAATACTGATGCTGTTTGTTTCTATAGAAACTATACTCAAAGAGGAATTTATACATATATGGTATGACTCCTAATTATCTCTGGTTAATTTATAATGAATTTTCAAAGTCAGAACAGGGAATCCAGAAACCGTTCTAGCCCTGTTTCACCAATACCTAAATATCTCTTAGGATACAACTTATATGACAGTTTCGTTTCTTCCATATGAAAGTAGATTTGTCAAGGCTCACTTACATAATTTATTCACTATTTAATTCCATTCCTGCTATTTTTTAGTGATTTTTCACATCCACGCCACTGCTACTGTCAACATCTGTTACTAAAACAAACTATGCCTATTCCATGACTTTTCCTTGATTTAACTAATAATTCATCATGCATGTCCCAAATTATAACCATGACTTGTGTCCAAACATCACAAAACCAATTCCAACCGAACATTTACGCCATTTTCGCATGGCTAAAAGTTTACATACCAAATTTCAACAAAGCATAACAGCCTATACATGCCGAAATGTACTCCTAGACCAACTACGGAAGAAAATACCAAAAGTTGTTAGCGGTGTGATGACTTCGATGACAGTCCCAAATATGCAAAAAGTCGAGTCCAAGAAACCTAAAATAGGTGACAAGCAAACACCGAATGAGTATATAACTCAAGAAGTCATAAGCAATGCACTACCAACCATTAATAACATTATCGCAAGAGGAAACAAAATGGAGCGAGGCTAATTACTCCATTCAAACCGAACTATACCATAGTTCCTTAGACCTTCGATTCAATCTCATACCAAGTTACACATTCACATTCCATATACTAATCAATAGGATATTTGAAGCATTTTATACACCATTTTGTTTTCGTTACAATCATACATCTACATGACCTTTCACTTATTCCACGATAATTCTTATGTACGTGACTTCAATTTAAATTGTCACATAGGTTCGAAACTTACCAAGCTCAACTCCAAATATAAACATAGCGCCTATTAGCCATGAACTCAAGGTACTTACCCGATCCGCTGTCCGTGATCGACTCAATAATGTCGCACACTCAGTGTCAATAGTGATTCAAAAGCATATAATGAGTCCGCACACTTAGTGCTATATAATCAACTCACACACTTAGTGCTATATGATCAAACTCGCACACTTAGTGCTGTACGAATTTTAAACCCGCACACTTAGTGCCATTCTCATGATCACAAATGTTTATACCCACACACTTAGTGCCGAAATCAACAACTCAATACATCTCACCTCTTTTCTTTTCATTCAATACTTTCATCACCACATACATACATGTATATAAATTTATCATTCCTTTCGGCATAATTACATAGACATTATGTCTATTTAAATCAATACAAAATATATGCTTAGTGACCTACCTTGTGTTGGGTAAAAGCAGTCCAAGTCACTACTCGATGACCTTCGTCTTTCCCTTGCTTGATTCTCCTTCTTTAACTCCTTGAGCTTAATCAATAAATCAACTAGTTTAACCATCTTGCTAAACATTCATAATTCAATTACACATGCATATGTATGTTTGTATATTCGCAACCATCCTCACTTATTACCCATTTAGTCAATTATCTAAGCCAAGATAAGGCTTCAATACGGTTGCCTCTAACCGAATACATGCACACCAATCTACTTCATTTGGCGAATATGCATGTCTATGTTGAGGCCAATTTTACACTTAATACCACACAAAAAAACAGCATACATTTTACTAACTAACGCATTACATATTGTAGCTCAATACACATCTCTCATTTACTACATAACCGAAACATCATCACAAGCAAATATACACCTTGAAATAGTATATATGTCATACCAATTCATCATGTGCAAACACATATTCATGTAGGTGCAAGGGTAGAATCTCAAGTTGTTTATATCCAAATATAAACACATATCCAAAGCTCAAATCTTACCTACCATGCAACATGCATGAATCATACTTATGGATATACCATGACCGAATACATCACAACACCATAATTTTGGTCATGATTAAGCAAAGAACTTAATGTCTTACTCAAAAATACTAAAAAGGAAGTCCAAGAGCCATCAATCCCCATCACATATACCATTAACAAGCTTCATATTTAACATGCAATGGCATTAACACAAAATCCACCTTGGCCAAATACCATCCCCATGATATAACAAAGATTTGAACCATGGGCTAATAAGAACATCAAGCTAGTAACTAAAACATGCATGAATCTCATGGCACAACCTCAAACATACCTTAATCTTGATGCAAGTATAGCCAAACCCTTCCTAATCCTCTTCCAAACCAAACATGAAGCAAAAATTCCCTCTTCTTCCTTAGGATTTTCGGTCAAGAGAGAATGAAAGGATGATCAATTTTTTTTCTTTTCTTTTCTTCAATACACGGCAATAGGGGTTCACTCACACATTTTTTTTTCATTCTTTATTACCCATGCTTATTTGTTTATTTCTTTTCTCCCTAATGCACCAACAAAACATGTCTATGACATGTTTTGCCCATCCTCATTGTCATGGCCGCCACCTCTTATAAAAGAGGGATATTTGACATGCAAGGCCATTGTTTTGCATGCATGCTTTAATTAGTCATTACACATTCCCCCATCATACTTCCAAAATTTTCTACTAGGTCCTTTCTAGTGAAATTCACATTTATAACTCTAAATCAAAACATCAAAAATGTCACACATGAGTTAACACATATTATAGGCAATAAAATAAATATTAAATTATTTTTATGCCTCAGTTTTGTGGTCCCGAAACCACATTCCGACTAGGGTCGCTTTAAGGCTGTCACAACTCTCCCCCACTTAAGAAATTTTCGTCCTCGAAAATCTTACCGGTAAATAGATTTGGGTATCGCTCTTTCATAGAGTTCTCGGGTTCCCAAGTAGCTTCTTCTATCCCGTGTTTGAGCCATAACACCTTCACCAGCGGAACCCTTTTGTTTCGCAACTCCTTCACTTCACGAGCTAGGATACGAATCGATTCTTTTTCATAACTCATATCGGCTAGAATTTCAACCTCTGATGGACTAATTATGTGCGACGGATCTGATTTATAGCGTTGAAGCATCGAAACATGAAAGACGTCGTGAATCTTTTCAATTTCAAGGGGCAAAATCAGACGATACGCAACTGGACCGACTCGTTCGGATATCTCATATGGCCCGATGAACCTCGGACTCAATTTGCCCTTGCGCCCAAATCTAAGTATCTTTTTCCAAGGCGAAACTTTAAGAAACACTTTATCTCCCACCTGATACTCAATGTCTTTTCGTTTCAGATCCGCGTACGACTTCTGACGATCGGAGGCTATCTTCAAATTTTCACGGATTACTCTTACTTTACATTCAGCATCTTTAATCAAATCCACTCGAAAATTTTGCTCTCACCGAGCTCGGTCCAAAACAATGGTGTACGGCATTTACGCCCGTACAAGGCCTCGTAAGGCGCCATCTTAATACTTGATTGAAAACTATTGTTGTGCGAATTCAATCAAAGGTAAATATCGTTCCATGAACCCTTGAACTCGAGGATGCAACATCTCAACATATCCTCAAGTATCTAAATTATTCGCTCAGATTGACCATCGGTTTGAGGGTGAAAGCGGTCTTTGAAATGCAACTTGGTACCCAAAGCTTCTTGCAATTTCTTCCAAAATCGCGAGGTGAACCTCGGATCTCTATCCAACACAATGTAAATCGGTACCCGTGTAATCTCACAATCTAAGAAAGCGTACAATTCAGCTAGTTTATCCAATGAAAAATCCGTACGCATAGGGATAAAGTGAGCCGACTTAGTCAGTCTATCAACAACAACCCAAATCGCATCCTTCTTACTAGCGACGGTGGCGGCCGGACACAAAGTCCATTGTGACTCGATCCCATTTCCACTCGGGTATCATGATCGGTTGAAGTAACCCTGAAGGCACTTGATGTTCCGCTTTCACTTGTTGACATATTAAACATCTCGAAACAAAGTAGAAGATGTCTCGTTTCATACCATGCCACCAAAACCGACATTTCAAATTGTTGTACATCTTCGTACTCCCCGGGTGAATTGAAATTCGGCTACAATGAGCTTCGTTCGAGAATCATCGAAATGAGTTCGAATTTCTTAGAACACACAAACAATTTTCGAACCTCAAACAATCGTCATCATCAATTTGAAACTCCGATTCCTTGTTCGAACACACTCAGCCCGTTTTGCAACCAACTCATCGTCAACTTTACGAGCTTCGAATTTGATGAGTCAATAATGGTTTGGCCTTTAATTCGCTATTAACACATTGTCGGGTAGGATAGACAAGTGTACATTCATTGCTAAATAAAATAAGCGATGATTTACGGCTTAAGGCATCCGCAACCACATTAGCCTTTCGGGTGATAATCAATGACCAGCTCATAATCTTTCAACAACTCAAGCCAACGTCTTTGTCTCGATTTAAGTCTCTTTGAGTCATCAAATATTTGAGACTTTTGTGATCCGAAAATACATGGCACTTCTCACCAAATAAGTAATGTCGCCATATTTTCAAGGCGAATACGATGGCGACTAATTTGAGATCATGGGTCGGATAATTTTTCTCATGTGGCTTTAATTGTCTCGACGATAGGCCACAACTCGACCTTCTTGCATCAATACGCAACCTAACCCAAGTAGGGAGGCATCACTATAGATGACAAACTCTTTGTCGATTAAATTTGTACTAATCTTTGGAGCTTAGTCAAATGAGTTTTCAATTGGTGAAACTTTTCCGACACTTTTCCGTCCATTCAAACTTGACATCTTTAAAAGCGGTTTCGTCATGGGTGTGGCTATCATCGAGAATCCTTTTACAAACCGTCGATAGTAACGGCAAATCCCAAAAGCTCGAACCTCGGTAATATTTCTTGGAGGCTTCCAGCTAAGTATGGCTGAAATTTTGCTCGGTCGACTCGAATACCCGATGCGGATACCACATGACCCAAGAAGCTAACCTCTCTTAACCGAACTCACACTTCTTGAACTTAGCATATAACCGCTTATCCGTAAAATTTGCAACACTAATCTCGGGTGCTCCACATGTTCGGTCTCATCTCTTGAATAGACCAAGATGTCGTCAATGAACACAACTACGAACCGATCCAAATACGGTCGAAGATCCGATTCATCAAATCCATAAATACCGCGAGGGCATTAGTGAGCCCAAGCGGCATCACTAAGAACTCGTAGTGACCATATCTCGATTCAAGGCGTTTTGGGTATGTCCGAATCCCGAATTCATGGCGATAATAGCCCGATCTCAAATCTATTTTTGAGAACACCGAGGCTCCTTCAGTTGATCGAACAAATCATCGATCTGTGATAGCGGATATTTGTTCTTTATTGTCACTTTTTAAGCTAACGATAGTCGATGCACAACCTCATGGTTCCGTCCTTCTTTTCACAAACAACACCTGGTGCACCCAAGGTGAAAAACTTGGTCGAGCGAAACCTCTATCCGTCAACTCTTGCAACCGAGCTTTCAACTCCTTCAACTCGGTTGGTGCCATATGATCTGAGCTATTGAAATTGGCGTAGTCGGTACAAGCTCAATACCAAACTCTACTTCCGAGCAGTGGTAAACCCGGTAATTCTTCGGAAAAACATCCGGTATTCACAAACCACCAAGCACCGATTCGGGTTTCTTTTCCAATTCCTTATCATCAAGTACATACGCAAGGTATGCTTCGCACCTCTTTCTTACATGTTTCTGGGCCAACATTGTTGATATTACAGCTGGCAACCCCTTTAAGTCCGTAGACTCAACTCGGATTATCTCGTTATTCGTGCACCTCAAATCAATAGTCTTGCTTTTGCAATTCACAACCGCATCATGCACGGTCAACCAATCCAAACCAAGAATAACATCAAATTCATCAAGCGGCAAAAGCATCGGTCCGCGGAAGCGGGACCCTCGGATTACTAGGGACATTTCTTGCACACTTTGTCGACAAACACGTAACGACCCAAGGGTTTGACACCGAATTACGAACTCGAGAGACTCAATAGGTAAAGTCTTCTTTGGATGCTAAGGTTTCGCATATATAAGAATGAGTAGAACCAGGGTCAATCAAAGCAATCACATTAGTATCAAAGAGAGTGAAAGTACCAGTGATAACATCAGGGGAGGATGCTTCCTCTCGTGCACGGATGGCATATGCCCTAGCAGAGTCTGGTCTCGGATCGAACAGCCGTGTCGGTGGCCCCTCTCGACTACCACCCCTACCTCCCGAAATTCTTGGTGGTCTACCTCTAGCTGTCATTCCACTAGGTCTTGCACCTTGCATCCTATTCTTCTCATCAAGCTCCGTGCAATCTCTAATGAAGTGGTCCTTCAAACCGCATCCGTAACAAGCCCTATTGGTAGACTTACCCCAACATTCACCTATGTGTCTTCCCCACATTGGGGGCATTCAGTTTCTCTTGGCGGTTATTGCCCACACTAGCTACCGAAGTAGCTCGGAGTCCGTCAATGGTCGGTGCTCTAATGGAAATTCCTGATCGTCCTCGATTTATTGGTGTCCTCCACGAACTTCTTTACAGTAGAGAAGCGGAGCTTTACCGTCGATCTTTTGCGATAGTCTCTAGCTTCAAATTTAGCTTTCTTCTTCTCCTTTCCAAGTTCTTCCGCCTTGCAGGCTCGTTCAACTAGTGTTACGAATTCTTTTATCTCTAAAATACCCACTAGTAGCTTTAGATCTTCATTCAATCCTTCTTCAAACCTCTTGCACATAGCAACCTCATCAGCCACACACTCCCAAGCATACCGACTGAGTCTTACGAACTCATGTTCGTATTCAGATACTGTCATACGGCCTTACTTGAGTTCCAAGAATTCCTTACGCTTTTGATCGATGAACCGTTGACTAATATATTTCTTTCGAAACTCCGTTTGAAAGAAATCCCAAGTAACTCGTTCGTTTGGAACTATGGAAATCAAGGTCCTCCACCAATAGTAGGTGAGTCTCGCATAACAAGGATATAGCACACTTTAGACATTCATCGGTGTGCATGACAGTTCATCAAACACCGAATGGTGTTATCAAGCGAACTCGGCCCTTTCGGCATCATCGGTAACTATGGCCTGAACTCTTCAGCCCGCGCTTCCTAATCAAGTCTGGTGGCTTACTCAGCCTCATAGGGTCGATGAATCGATGGCATTACGGGCTCTTGGGTGGATTATTCAAATTCGGGAATTGTTGGACAGTAGGATTGGTTCGGGTATATTCGCGACCCACTCATTCATCATGGTAAAGAAGGCTTGTCTAGCCCCTCACCCGATTATTCGCAGATGGTGAGGTTCAACAGCGGCGTCCCTTGTGCAGGAGCAGCCGCTACACTTTCAACGTCATCCGCCAAGGTTCTCTCTACAGGATCCATTTACTAATCAAAACAATAATTTTAACCGTCGAAGTCATCACACATTTAAACATTAACTTTAAGGCATGTATAGCTAGACTCATACGTGCTATGGTAGTCCTAGAACCAACTAAACCATAGCTCTGATACCAACAAAATTGTAACACCCCGAACCCGAGACCGTCGCCGGAGTCGAACACGAGGTGTTAACAGACTTCAAACCACTTATTGAGAATTTCCCAGACAAGCTGCCAATCTGTGTACTAGTCGCTTCAAAAATCATAACTTGAGTTTTACAACTCGAAAATCAGTTTCGTAATTTTTTCCTGAAACTAGACTCACATGTCCATCTACAGATTTTTTTCTAGAATTTTTGGTCAATTAAATTAGTACATTTTATTAGTTAAAGTCTACCATGTTACGGGGGTCGACTACACTGACCTTCATGCGTTACAACTCGAATAACTTCCTGTGCAGGGCTTCAATACTGATGCCGTTTGTTTCTATAGAAACTAGACTCAAATAGGAATTTATACATATATGGTATGACTCCTAATTATCTCTGGTTAATTTATAATGAATTTTCAAAGTTGGAACAGGGAATCCAGAAACCGTTCTGGCCCTGTTTCATGAATACCTAAATATCTCTTAGGATACAACTCATATGACCGTTTCGTTTCTTCCATATGAAAGTAGATTTGTCAAGGCCCATTTAGATAATTTATTCACTATTTAATTCCATTCCTGCTATTTTTAGTGATTTTCACATCCACACCCTTCTTCTTTGTCAAGCATACATTACTAAAACAAACTATGCCTATTTCATGACTTTTCCTTGATTTAACTAATAATTCATCATGCATGTCCCAAATTATAACCATGACTTGTGTCCAAACATCACAAAACCAATTCCAACCAAACATTTACGCCATTTTGCATGGCTAAAAGTTTACATACCAAATTTCAACAAAGCATAACAACTTATACATGCTTAAATGTACTCCTAGACAAACTACGAAGAAAATACCAAAAGTTGTTAGCGGTGTGATGACTTGATGACAGTCTCGAATATGCAAAAAGTCGAGTCCAAGAAACCTAAAATAGGTGACAAGCAAACACCGAATGAGTATATAACTCAAGAAGTCATAAGCAATGCACTACCAACCATTAATAACATTATCGCAAGAGGAAACAAAATGGAGCGAGGCTAATTACTCCATTCAAAGCAGAACTATACCATAGTTCCTTAGACCTTCGATTCAATCTCATACCAAGTTACACATTCACATTCCATATACTAATCAATAGGATATTTGAAGCATTTTATACACCATTTTGTTTTCGTTACAATCATACATCTACATGACCTTTCACTTATTCCACGATAATTCTTATGTACGTGACTTCAATTTAAATTGTCACATAGGTTGAAACTTACCAAGCTCAACTCCAAATATAAACATAGCGCCTATTAGCCATGAACTCAAGGTACTTACCCGATCCGCTGTCCGTGATCGACTCAATAATGTCGCACACTCAGTGTCAATAGTGATTCAAAAGCATATAGTGAGTCCGCACACTTAGTGCTATATAATCAACTCGCACACTTAGTGCTATATGATCAAACTCGCACACTTAGTGCTGTACGAATTTTAAACCCGCACACTTAGTGCCATTCTCATGATCACAAATGTTTATACCCACACACTTAGTGCCGAAATCAACAACTTAATACATCTCACCTCTTTTCTTTTCATTCAATACTTTCATCACCACATACATACATGTATATAAATTTATCATTCCTTTCGGCATAATTACATAGACATTATGTCTATTTAAATCAATACAAAATATATGCTTAGTGACCTACCTTGTGTTGGGTAAAATAGTCCAAGTCGGCTACTCGATGACCTTCGTCTTTCCCTTGCTTGATTCTCCTTCTTTAACTCCTTGAGCTTAATCAATAAATCAACTAGTTTAACCATCTTGCTAAACATTCATAATTCAATTACACATGCATATGTATGTTTGTATATTCGGCAACCATCCTCACTTATTACCCATTTAGTCAATTATCTAAGCCAAGATAAGGCTTTAATACGGTTGCCTCTAACCGAATACATGCACACCAATCTACTTCATTTGGCGAATATGCATGTCTATGTTGAGGCCAATTTTACACTTAATACCACACAAAAAAACAGCATACATTTTACTAACTAACGATTACATATTGTAGCTCAATACACATCTCTCATTTACTACATAACCGAAACATCATCACAAGCAAATATACACCTTGAAATAGTATATATGTCATACCAATTCATCATGTGCAAACACATATTCATGTAGGTGCAAGGTCCGAATCTCAAGTTGTTTATATCCAAATATAAACACATATCCAAAGCTCAAATCTTACCTACCATGCAACATGTATGAATCATACTTATGGATATACCATGACCGAATACATCACAACACCATAATTTTGGTCATGATTAAGCAAAGAACTTAATGTCTTACTCAAAAATACTAAAAAGGAAGTCCAAGAGCCATCAATTCCTCATCACATATACCATTAACAAGCTTCATATTTAACATGCAATGGCATTAACACAAAATCCACCTTGGCCAAATACCATCCCCATGATATAACAAAGATTTGAACCATGGGCTAATAAGAACATCAAGCTAGTAACTAAAAACATGCATGAATCTCATGGCACAACCTCAAACATACCTTAATCTTGATGCAAGTATAGCCAAACCCCTTCCTAATCCTCTTCCAAACCAAACATGAAGCAAAACTTCCCTCTTCTTCCTTAGGATTTTCAGTCAAGAGAGAATGAAAGGATGATCAATTTTTTTTTCTTTTCTTTTCTTCAATACACGGCAATAGGGGGGTTCACTCACACACATTTTTTTTTTCATTCTTTATTACCCATGCTTATTTGTTTATTTCTTTTCTCCCTAATGCACCAACAAAACATGTCTATGATATGTTTTACCCATCCCTCATTGTCATGGCCGGCCACCTCTTATAAAAAGAAGGATATTTGACATGCAAGGCCATTGTTTTGCATGCATGCTTTAATTAGTCATTACACATTCCCCCATCACACTTCCAAAGTTTTCTACTAGGTCCTTTCTAGTGAAATTCACATATATAACTCTAAATCAAAACATCAAAAATGTCACACATGAGTTAACACATATTATAGGCAATAAAATAAATATTAAATTATTTTTATGCCTCGGTTTTGTGGTCCCGAAACCACATTCCGACTAGGGTCGTTTTAAGGCTGTCACACGACCTTCATAAAAATATACCTCTAGGACCACACCATCAAACTATCAATTTTAGGGGTTTTTTCAATTTAAATAGTCAAGTTTGTATTTATTTAATGACTTTTTTGCCTCCACAAAAAATTATAGTTATTAATCTTATGGGCATGCCATTTCAGTTATTAAATTTAAGGGTTTTTTGTATTATTTACGTAAAAAAGTGTTATTTAATTCAACAAAAATATAAGCGCAACAAACTTTAGACTAACTTTGTAATTCAAATTAGATTAATTGCAACAAATTTTAGATCCAATCATCTCTACATGTAGTGAATGTAATTAATGTGGGTATATACTTCGATTAATAGAGGTTGAACAGCATCTCAATTCTCACCCGATCGCGACTATTATCCAACATGGTAGTTTCGGTGCAAGCATTTACTTTGATTATGATTAGCTAATCAGCATATGCCACACAGCTTCCCATCAGATTTCTCTTTAATGTCTATTTCATTATAGATTCTGGATAATTGTGGATGACCTTTCAGATTCCTACACAACCCTTTGCCTGGAACAAGCTCGAAAGTCATCGGAAGAACCTCCTATGTAGATAAGTCAGGCAGGACGAGAAACTCGTTCTCCTGTACATGTAACGTACCCTTAAGGGTGTACACCTCCTCGATAAATTGTTCAATATTGAGCAGGACTTTAGCATAAGCTACCACGATATGTGCACAAGGATAATAAACTGCTGCAATCGCACCCTCTATTTCAGAGATCAATTCCGTAGGACCTAGGTGGTATACCTGGTCGATGACCAATGGTCTCTATAACTCAAAACGTTTCATTATGTCATGAATATACTTCTACATTCATCGACCTTACCATCTAACAGTTTGCAACCACTTCATTCCTAACATTTTCGACAAACATGTGTCCCGCATCCATCTGGTTGACTTGTTGCTGCCCTATTCTTAGGATCAAGCTAGCCAACCTGCAGAATGTAGCTGAGAAGGCAGATGAAATTGAAAGATGTCATGTTTTCATCAACACTGAGTTAACCCCCTCCACCAAGTTAGTGGTCATATAACCATAGAGAAAATCCTCGTCGAAACTTTAAACCTATTGTCATGGCTCCATGGTACCCAACCATTTTCAAAAAGGTGTGTTCGTATGACCCTCCATGTCACTCTCAATTCGAGCCATCCTTAGCCAGAAAATGTGTGGCTTTAGCTCGTATGTTGTGTATATATTAAGAAAATATAAGTTACAGTCTCATCTTAAAATATTAGGTTATATATTGAAAAGATAAAGTTATCATTTACCCATTCTTACAACTTATCTCCACCAGTCTGTATTCTTATAATCTTGGTAGAAGCTAGCGCGATGTGTCGGATGTAGTAAATGGATCTCCATGGCATACCGGAATGCCTAATGGCGGTAATTAATCCTTTCCTTATATCGAAAATGATGTAAATATTATCGTTACTAATAACAAACCTCTGCAAGTTCGTAAAGTTATCATTTACGATGGTAAGCGCTATCGGGAGCACGTTCTTGTTCCTACCTTGAGCAACCGCGACAAGTAGGATCTGTGTATATTTGTCGTATAGTCAGGTCTCATCTACTTGCAAAAACGGCTTGTAATGGGGAAATGCGCGCACGCATGGATCAAATATCTAGAACTTCCATTAGAAAATTATTTTTCCTGTTGTAGTTAGGCATCCAGGCTGTAATAAGGTCGTGTTTACAGCTCAATGGCAGTCCTCGATTCGTACTCCCGCATAACAGCTATCTATCTCTGTATCTCATTGTACGACGCCTCAAAATCTTCGTACAATTGCTCTGTTGTCATCTGTTTAGCTATCCATGCCTTTCGGTATGATACTCGATACTGGAATTGTGATTGGATTTCGACAATCAGTACCGAAAATTTAATGGTCGGCATGTCCTTCACCATTAGCATGATGCACGTATAGATAGTTTTGGAATCAAGTTTTCGATAATCTTCTATCATACGTGTTAAATTGCATATGTGAGGCCCAACAAATTTTTGTATCCCCCACATCTGTGACTTCTAGATAAATACAGCTCATACCCACCAATTGTAGCCTTCCACCGACCTCTAACGCCCCTAAATATATATTGTCGGTTTAGACACGGCGACTTTGTAGTCCACTGATATATTCATGCTATACCGCTTAATGGAAAATACGTACTATTCCTTACTTTCGAATCTCTAGCCCACGAACAACTCCTCAAGATCGGAATCTACAGTCAGCCAGTGAGCAGTTAGTATTTCAGGGTACTCTGGGAACTATACTGCGTGCGTCGCATCAGAGTCTATCCGCGACATGTGTGCCCTAAGATTATTGTGTATCACAATATGACAAATCTAGTTCCCGATTGAAGACACGTTAACGTTTCCATCGTCATTCATGCCTTCATCGTCAATATCATCTGGGACCTCGTCTACATCAGGATCATTATCACTATCAACCTCGTGATCAGAAGGACCACTACTATTGTAAACATCATCACCAACCACATCAGTCTCAGATGCAGTATTAAGATCGATGTCGATCTCACGTACAGTTGATTAACTATCAATGTACGATATCAGAACCACCATAAACAACTCTTGAGCTCCATGTTCTTCACCTAATGGAGTGGGATCTTGAGTTGGCTCGACACCAGCTAACTCAGGAAATAACTGAATCGGTACATTTTGGTTGCTCCGATTCCCACAATAAAGAGTGACCATTGTATCCACGTCTTCATCGTCTATAAGTTCCATTTCAGTGAATTTTAAGAGATCTGTCGAAAATGGAAACTTGTAAAAAAGTTTCAAGATCCTTCTCCTACAACGTCTATCAATTTTTGTACTAATCATTTCCTTCATATCATCAAATGAGACATTTTTATTAAATCTCATTACTATTTGTTGGCGATATTCAAATATACATCCCACGGTTGTTGTCAAAATTACTCCATCAAAATAAATGCATACGAAAAACTGATTATCCATATCCAATACTAAATTTGTTAAAAAACAAATCAAAATTCTCAAAACAATTTCGAACCAAAAAAAAATATGTGACCAAAATTATAACAATATGCAAAATTTTTCATTCATAAGCTTAGACTTTTTTAGTTCTCTTTTCATACATGTACAACCATATTTACTCTTCTTCTTTTTTCACACTCTCTACCCTCTAACATTTATTCTTACATTTAACCTGTTAAACTCATTTCTAACAAAATAATTTATCCTCGTCATAATCCATTTTATTTTTAAAAAAAAAAACAAAACTACCTTATCATTCATTTTTTCTTCTCATTTCTTTCTTTCTTTCTTCTCTATATCTTCTTCCTTCTCTTATGCTAATTTTTTTTAAAACTCTCCTTCTCATCTCATCTTCATCTGACGATTAAATAAGTCAAAAATTGACCACTGGTGTCGTTTATCAGATAAAGTCACCAATAGCGCCTACCAGATATGGGTCATTGATGTTGCCTATCATATAGGCACCACCCCTCTTATACCATTTTAGTATTTGTACACGGCCTTGTACCATACTTGAATATTTTATACAAAGTGGTGCCGCCTATATACATGGCACCACTATTAAAATATTAATTTTTTAAAAAAATATTTTTTTTAGAAATATTGATAGTGCTGCCTACATAGACATCACCCCTCTTGAACAAACCACTTTCATAAATAATTGTACTGACAGCACATTTAAGAAAATATTTTTTTTTAATATTGTTAAGGTAAATTAGCCGAAGTTGGGATATTGTAGTTTATGGGGGTGGGTGGGGGTGATTTGAGACAAAGACTATACAGGTTGTGTCGCGGATGAGGATTTGAGCTCACGTGAAAGACAGCCATTTGCTACTTTTACAATTACCAATGCCAATTGCAGGGAGCAATAACGGACGTCATGTCCAAAACTGTAATCCCACTCACTCACTAATTATTAAAGCAATCGATCGGTGTTTAATCGGTTCAACATATTATATTCGTTTGATAGGCAGCCACGTAAGAAACAGGGAAAAGGGTGACGGGGCTGGTGCTGATTGTTGCTGGGAGATGTGGGAGTGGTGGGCAGGCAGTGGCGCTGCAGCACCAGGTGGAGGCGCAGGCCGCTGGTGAGGGTGGAGTATAGTAGCCATGGCATCTATGCCGTCAACAGCCACGATCAATGTGAAGCTTTTTTTTGGGTCCAAATGGCAAAAGAGAGAGAAATAAAAATCATATCCTAACTGCAAATCCGATCTTTAAATGTACAATCTACTGCTATGTAATGAATAACGTAATTATTTCGAAGTTGAGTTTAACATTCTCTTTAATATGATATTTATGTGTGTTTATGTGTGTTTTTTAGCGTAATATTTTAATTTGATAAAATTTAAATATTTTATATTTAAAAATAATGGTGTTAATTTTTATTATTTAATTTAAATTTTAAGGTTAATTTTATGAAAATTCATAATTAATTAATAATATTAACTATTAAATTTTATCCAATCAATCATAAAACTAAAAAAACACAAATTTTTAGATTTCATTTAACAAATTAAACAAATTCATGATTAACACTAAATTTATTCTTTAACAAAATCATAAAATTTAATACTAATAATATTATAAATTAACTTTTATCAAATCAACTCAAAACTTGAATTAAACACTAAAAATTAATGTCATTAACTTTGGGTATCAAAATGTAGAACTTTTACCAAATATATGTACCACATTAGACAAAACATGCATGGACCACATTACAAAAAGTTTCTCAAATTGAGGTATCAAATGATTTATTAAACCATGAATGAATAAGGGTTAAAATATGTTTCAAATTCTTGTAATTTTGTATACTAGGAATTTGGTTCTCTTTTATTTTAGGAATTTTGTCCCTCGATTTTTAGATTTTAAAATACAAATTCAATTGTTATCCTGATTAAAGTTATTTTATTAAATTCAAATGCATTATTTTAGTTACAAAGCTAAAAAGTTCTTTTTAATTTTAAAATGCCACAATAATTTAACGGAAAAAATTTTAATAGTGTTAATAATTAAAATAAATTTTAAAATATAAAAATAAAGAGATTAATATCCTAAATATATAAATAAAAAACTAATTTTCAAATATACAAAGAATATAAAGTTGAAGCATATTTTAACCATAAATAATAAATTTAAACTAATGAATTCAATCCTTTTAAACGAGCCATCAATTCTTGATTAAATCATTTAGGTTTTCACACTGTTACCATATGATAATCTTCATTCATATACATATTAAATCGTTGTCAACTATGATACAATCGTTAATGGTTTCGTCCTCATTCGACTTAAAATAATCTCCATCATTGAATTGAAGGAAGTAAATCTAAACCATTAAATATGCTAACTCAACTTTATTTATACCCTATTTAATTAATTGGTGACAAATATCTAAAATCTATCTTTTCATATTGGAAAGTGAATTTTTTATGTGTCGAAACCATTTTTTTGAAAACGGGATCGACTATATTTTAAAAGTAAAAACGAAAAATAGGAGTCGCCACCAATCCTTTTTTATTGAGGTGTGATCGGGTCACCTCGTAATTTGATTGTTTTAATAAAATGTTTTGTTTTACTAACACAGTGATTTTGATTTACGAAATTCAAGAAAACGAGTTTGGGAGTCGGTTACGTACGAGGAAGGATTAGCACCCTCGTAACGCCCAAAATTGGTACCTAATTGATTAGTTAATGTCTTAACGTCAGAAGTTGAAAACCTGAAAAGAATTAAAAATACGATCCTCTCATTTTTTACGTTGATTTTTACGAAGAATTTGCTTGAGTAAATCGAAATAGATGCTAAAGACCTTCTTGTCCCGAAGTAATAAATTTTGTGTTGATTTTTACGAAGAATTTGCTTGAGTAAATCGAAACAAATGCTAAAGACCTTCTTGTCCCGAAGTAATAAAATGCCACATCCAGTACGTTAGGACACAACATTTTAAACCCTTGAGGATAAGCTTGCCTTTAAAAATCATGTATTTAAATTTTAAAAGGATATTCAGTTATTTAGGTTAAACGAGAAAAACCGAAACACAGTAAGTTAGGGCACAATTTTCTCGAATTTCCAAAAAAACTGCCTTGTTTTGAAAACTTTTGAATAACATGTAACAATGTATTTTTATTTAATACTATGATTTGTGAATAAAATTGTTATACTAAATAATTATAAAACATAAATACTAAAAACAATTCATGAAAATTACATAATGGACCAATTTTAAAGTTAATATAGACAATTAAAAGAAAGGATAATAATAAAATATAGTTAATAGCACAAATAATACAACATCAATGCTAAGACTAATATGAAAATAATAATAATAAAAATGATAAAAATAAAAAAATCCAAATCTTAAAAGAAATGAACAAATCAATAAAAACATAAAGCAAATAATGACAATTCAGAAAATATGTACATAGATAAAATAAAACTAAGAAATCAAATAAAATTTTATATAAGGAAGAAAATCAAATATAAAAATAAAATAAGAATATATATAAAAAATAAATGATATAAAAATAAATAACAAAACAATTTATGGCAAATTTTAAAATTGATAATATGTATACATATATATATTAGTATAAAATAAATCATATGTTTAAAATAAATAATAACCTTAGATAAATAATAAAATGATTTTTTTAAAAATAAATAAATAAAAATAAAAGACACAACAAATTTTAAATTTTATTTAAAAAGGGTTTAAACTAAATAATACATAAAAGATAATATATATTAAAAATATGTATATAATAAAATAACATAATATAAATAAAAAATAAAAAATAATTTAATATAGAATAGTAAAATAAATAAAAAAAAGGTTAAAGTTCGATGAAATAGGGACTCAATCAAAACAAAAATAAAATCAGAGGTAAGAAAGACAAAGAAATAAACATATAAGGACCAAAATAAAATACAGGCCACATCATAGGGATCACTGGGCAATTGTGCCCTATCACCAAAACGACGCTGTTCCAATATATGCATTTAAATGGCTCAAGGACCAGATTGAAACAAAAATTAAATATTCGGGCCAAATTAAAAATAAAAAAATATAAATGGGACGAGATTGCATAGAAATGAAAATGCGAAAGGACTCCAGGCGCAAATAACCCATTTCAAAAAAACATGCGGATCCTATAAAGGGCGGGTCAGATTTCGAGTTTGGCCCCAAAACGACGTCTTTTTGGGGCCTTTTGAACTATCCTTAAAACGGTGCCATTTAGCACCTTTATATAAACTAATTTTTTTGACCAAAAAAACATTTAGCCCTCTTATTTTAAAAAAAAAAACTTCAAGACTCTCTCAACTCTCACACTCTCTCTCACTACCGTCGACCATGGCTCGGTCGTCGAACACCGCGCCTCTGTCGTGTCTCCACCGTAGACGGTGGTCGGAGGTGTGCAAAATCTGGTCTTTTTGACCAGATCTGAAGGCCTAGCCTTCCGTTTGTGACAAAAAGGAACGAAACGGGACTTTTCGGCCCTTTTGCCTGGCCGACGCCACCGTCAGAGTACAAGCCAAACCCTAAGGGGTTTTGGAGCCCTCGACGTCGATGAAGCTCCCTTGGCGACGGAGGAAAGAAAGCGTGGCTACTCAGGTAAATTTATTTATTTGTTTGGTGTACTTTTGAAAATAAAAAAAATGAGAAGTTAACATTTTGATTTCTGAATATAATTTCTATTTCGAAATTCTTGTTTTTTTTATGTTCCCTGCTTTACAACATTTGGTTTCTGGGCTTATATAGCCGAGGCATTACATGTGATTTAGTCATTGCTATTGTTCAATCACTATTCTGTATTGTTTCTACCTCTGTTCTGTATGGTTTCGCTTCTGTTTCGTCTCTGTCTCTTTGCTATTTTAGTCTTCCTTGCAGGTTCGCGAGGGGTCAACAGGGACAGGTGGCCATTTTGGTGCTAGTTGGCCAGGGGAGCCGACCCTCGAGTTAAGGACGTGCTACGAGGCACGTGGGTGACAGTAGGGAGGCGCCGGGCTGAATTGTAGCTAGGGTTTCAGCTTTATTGAAACTAGTTTAGGTAGTGGGCCTATCGAGCCCCTAGGGTTTTTTAGTTTTGGGTTAGATATATTTTGGTTTTAGGCTATTTAGAGTTTGGGCTTGTTGTAAAAGCTTGGCTGATAAATTTTATTAAAAGCTCGGGTAATATTGGGCTATTATAGCTGCCACTCTTTGCTTGTTGTCGTGTAACGAGAATTGAGCAAAGACTTTAAAAATGACCAATTTTGCCCGGTCTTGCTGAATCTTGACTTCTTAGTACTCATCTTCTTTAGGTAGCCTCGCTCTAACCCACTGCAACTTCAGTGGGATATGATTTGTAGCTTCCATTTGCTTTGTTGTAACATGGTAAATTTGATCCGACCTACTGCAACTTTAGAGGTATAGGACTTGTAACTTGTAGCTTTGATCTGCTCTACTGCAACTTTAGAGGTATATGACTTGTAACTTGTAGCTTTGATCTGCTCTACTGCAACTTTAGAAAGATAAGATCTGTTTATTTATAGCTTTAATCTATTCCACTGTAACTTTAGGGAAATGAGATTCGCTATCTTCAGTCTGCTCCACTGCAACTTCAGGGAGATAAGACTTTAACTTCAACCTGCTCCACTGCAACATCAGGGAGATAAGGTTAATGTCTTAAGTCTGCTCCATTGCAACTTCAAGGAGATAAAACTTGTAATTTCGACCTGCCCCACTGCAACTTCAGGGAGATGAAGTTTGTGGCTTCAGTCTGCTCCACTGCAACTTTAGGGAGATAAGACTTGTATCTTCAATCTACTCCAATGCCATTTCAGGGAGAAGAGATTTGTAGCTTTGATCTACTCCGCTGGAATTTCAAGGAGATAAAAATTATGGCTTCAAGCCGCTCCAATGCCATTTTAGGGAGAAGAGATTTGTAGCTTTTATCTACTCCACTGGAATTTCAAGGAGATAAGAATTGTGGCTTCGAGCCGCTCTAATGCCATTTCAGGGAGAAGAGATTTGTAGCTTCGGTCTACTCCGCTGGAACTTTAAGGAGATAAGAATTATGGTTCGAGCCGCTCCAATGCCATTTCAGGGAGAAGAGATTTGTAGTTTTGATCTACTCATTGAAACTTCATAGAGATAAAATTGTGGCTTCGAGCCGCCAATGCCATTTCGGGGAGAAGAGATTTGTAGCTTTAATCTACTCCACTGGAACTTCAAGGAGATAAGAATTGTGGCTTCAAGCTGCTCCAATGTCATTTCAGGGAGAAGAGATTTGTAGCTTCGGTTTACTCCGCTAGAACTTTAAGGAGATAAGAATTATGGTTCGAGCCGCTCCAATGCCATTTCAGGGAGAAGAGATTTGTAGTTTTGATCTACTCCGCTGAAACTTCATAGAGATAAGAATTGTGGCTTCGAGCCGCTCCAATGCCATTTCAGGGAGAAGAGATTTGTAGCTTTAATCTACTCCACTGGAACTTCAAGGAGATAAGAATTGTGGCTTCAAGCTGCTCCAATGTCATTTCAGGGAGAAGAGATTTGTAGCTTCGATCTACTCTGCTGGAACTTCAAGGAGATAAGAATTGTGGCTTTAAGCCGCTCCAATGTCATTTTAGGGAGAAGAAATCTGTAGCTTCTACTCCGCTGGAACTTGAAGGAGATAAGAATTGTTGATTTCAACCTACTCCACTACTGCTTAGGGAGATAGGATAGTGGCTTAAATCTACTCCACTACTGCTTAAGAAGACAAGATTCGCCGTCTTCGATCTACTCCACTACTGCTTAGGAAGACAAGATCTACAATCTTCAGCCTACTCCACTACTGCTTAGGGAGATAGGATGGTGGCTTAAATTTTCTCCACTACTGCTTAGGGAGACAAGATTCGCCGTCTTCGATCTGCTCCACTACTGCTGAGGGAGACAAGATCTACAATCTTCAGCCTACTCCACTATCGCTTAGGGAGATAGGATGGTGGCTTAAATCTGCTCCACTACTAGTTAGGGAGACAAGATTTGTCACCTTCGATCAGCTCCACTACTGCTTAGGAAGATAAAATCGTTCGATCTACTCCACTACTACTTAGGGAGATAAGATCTACAATCTTCAGCCTACTCCACTACTGTTTAAGGAGATAGGATAGTGGTTTAAATCTGCTCCACTACTGCTTAGAGAGAGAAGATTTGCCGTCTTCGATATGTTCCACTACTCTTAGGGAGATAATATCTACAATCTTCAGCCTACTCCACTACTGCTTAGGGAGATAGGATGGTGGCTTAAATCTGCTCCACTAATGCTTCGGAAGACAAGATTCACTGTCTTCGATCTGCTCCATTGCTACCTCATGGAGATAAGATCTGTGAGTTCACCGATGTTGCTACACTACCCTCTAGGGACATGATCTGTAGAATTGGTTTCATGTACCTATGCTTATGCCTAATGATTAGGATGCTATGATTAAAATGAATCAAATACTCATAACTAGATGTGTTATGAATGATCTATGAATGCAGAAATGAGAATGATCATTTTCTAAATGATTAAGGTATCATCGCCCATTGTTCATCAGGGCATTATCACTGACGTATTACGCTATCAACTTGTTCAGCTGGTATTCTTAACAGAAAAGTCAAAGAAATAATCAGATTCTGCTCAGCAAGCTTGCCCCGCTGTAATTTCAGAGTCTCTTGCACTGTACCTTTTGGGACATAAAATTTGTACTTTCCACTATAACTTCATGAGAATAAGGTTCATTATCTATCCTGCTGCAACTCAGGGGTATACGATTTGTATTATCTTCAATCAATTTGATCTATTACACCATTCCCTAGGTGTAATGACTAGATGTATACGCCTAATATTTGCATGAACGCAGAGTATCATTTTTCTTTTCCTGAGAATGATCCCCTTTTATACTTGGTTTGACCTTGCTCGTTATTTGTCGAGGTGGCGTCACCGACACAATATCTTATTTTTTTGTGCAACTGATATCTTTAACAAAAAATCTGGAGTGATAGCCACAATTTTAGACTCCTCTCTCTCAAATATTTCCCAACCCTTAGGCTTGGTGAGTTCTAAATAATGGTCCTATTTCAAGTTCTTGCATTATTTAGAAGCTTCCAAAGTAATATGCGAGACTCCTTTTATGAAAGTTTTATTAGTCTACTAATCGTTATTTCAATGCAAAATACTTGAAAAAGATCATAACAATGGACCAGAAAATAAATTGATTAGGAGTATAGCTCGAAGTAAATAAGTTAATCAAGAATGCAAATGCAGTTAAGAAGGAAATTTATTGGGACGTATCTTGAAAAGAATAAGGTAATCAAAGATAGCAAATTCAAAAAATGGAAAACTGGGTGCCCCAGATATCGCAGCTTAAGCTTCTCTGTACTAACTTCTTGAGGATCATTTTCAGCTCTATCTGTGTTTAGGGGATCTAGAGTACTTTGTCGATGCCCTAAGACGTAGCATACTTCTTCATTGTTAAATTATGCATAGCAAGACTATTGTATGCCCCACTTTGATCCAAATTTGAGCCACCCTTTTTGAGTTTTCAACTCAGATCCCCTTTAGTCTCAAGGCGCCCTTTTCGGGTTTTCACCTTAGCCTCTCCTTTTCCTTTTTTTTTTTGGTCTCAAGGCGCCCTTTACAGGTTTTCACCTTGGCCTCTTCCTTTTTAGGTAGAATACTCTTTGACTGGATTTGAATTCACTAGATTAGGAAAATCCTTACCATCTATCTTGGTCAATATCAACGCTCTTCCAAAATAGACCTTCTTCCTAGTTTGGCATCCACTTACCTCTGAAGTCCTTTTGTATAGAAATGATCTTCTTCCATATCAAGTTTCCCTCATAGAATTATCTAGGGTGAACCTCTTTATCATAAGCTCATATCATTCATTTCTGGTGTATTGAACCACGGCAGATAGCTTTCAACCTCCTCTCTTCAAATTCAACTGATCATATCGGAATTGGATCCATTCTGTCTTATCCAACTCCAACTCTGACAAGACTCGGAGAAAAGGAATCTCGTCTTCAAAACTGTTTCTATCTCATAAACCATTGAGCAATGTGTTACCCCAGCGAAGGTCCTAGCTGATGTTCGATAAGCATAGGGGGTGAATGGTGACTTCTTATGCCAATATTTACAAGTCTCGATCGCCTTTCACTATGACCTTTGCTTTGTTGTTTTTATTCTTCTTTCTCTTTTTAATTTAATTTTTTTTATTTTGTATTTTTGCTTTTCTTTTTGGTTGCCTTCGCTGCACTATGATGTGGCGTCTGATCTTTGAATAGACTGCAAGCTTTTGACATTGATCCTTTCTGACAATCCTTGTCGGCACCTAATCTTCTTCTTCTTCTTTTGGAATTTGATAACTATCGACTTAGTAAAATTGGCATATGAAGCGACTTTCACCCTCTTCGTGAAGTAATCGACGACCGCAAAGATGAATCGGTATCGGTTAAAAGTTTTTAACGAGATCGACCCCATAACATCCATGCCCCACATAGAGAAAGTCTACGAAGAAATGAAGGGGCACATGAATCTTGTCTCCATAAATTTGACATTTACGGCATAACTGATGCAATTCCCTTCTACGGTGGACCAGCAGAATCCGAATCTTATGATTAGCCTGGCCATCGTAAACCCATTAGCATGTGTCCTTCTAACACACTTAGAGACCTCTTTTAACAGCATCCACAAGTCTTAGTAGCCAGGTGTATCTTGATATGGACGTTTCGCTCTGTCTTTGTGGTGATACAAGCTTCGATCCTTACCTTTTTCTCTTCTTTTAGCCCTACTGTTCATTGACTATTTGTAAGGTAGGATCCATTTTTATCTTATTCTACTGTCCTTAACAAATCAGGAGATAGGCTACAATCTCTATCATCTTCAAAGTCCTGAGATCCCTCTAAACACATATCTTACTCAAAAGGAAACTCTGGGTCAATAGTAGTGTCACTCATGTCGTTGATATCTGAAGACTTGTTGTAGACAAATTCCAAAGAATAAATGATTCTGAGGATGATTATTTGTATGGTATGATCATGAATGAAGAATAAATGAATATTTGAAAGAAAATCCAAAGAAAAAAATAATCTAAGAACAATTATTTGTACAGTATGAAATGGAAAAATAAATACAAGAATATTTGTTCAAAAATATGCATTTTATTGAAATTAAGATTTTGGGCACAAGCCTATTTCACGAAAGGATTCTTATTGCTTCTAGGCTTATAGCAACAAGCTTGTTTTGAATATTACCCTAGATTAGCTCTAAAAATACAGGGATCTCTTCCACAATCCCATTGTTCAAAACACTCCCAAGTATACAAGGGTTTGGAAACTTTTATTCGTCGGTTCCCTCTTCGAATATGTCATTCAAATTCCCCGATATTCCTTCTAGGCTTTTGACTTGCTCAAGGCATCGCAACTCTTTTGCCCCCACTTTCAAATATCACATTTACTGCATTGTCAGAGCGATTAGGTTCTGAGGAATTGTCAAACTTCACAATTCTCATTTCAATGAACCTTTCGACCAACTTTTTAAATGTAGTACAGTTTTTGATTGAGTGTCCCGTTATTCCTGCTTGGTACTCGAATAAGTATTCTCATTATACCATTTTGGGAATGGAGGTTGTACGAGTTCTGAGTAGAACGGAGACACCACATGTACATCAAAGAGATTCTGATACAACTCCTTATATGACATTGGAACGGGTGTAAATTGGAGCCTTTTTGTATTTGGCCTCGAGTTGGATTCCTGCCTTGAAGAGCCTTGACAGCTAGTGGTTACAGTCATCGGCTGGCCTACGTTGACCAATTTGGAATACCCTTTGGTCACATTATTCACTTCATTTTCATTTCTCTTTGGGGTTGACCTCTTTGTGCTTTCTCCTGCGTTTATCTTCCCTCTCCTGATTGTGTTTTCAATCATCTCACCAGATATTACTATATCTGAGAAGCTCAGGGTAGCGCGTCCTAACATATGGGTAATGAACGGGGCTTTCAGAGTGTTGACGAAAAATATCGTAGTTTCTTTCTCTAGAAGAGGTGGCTGGACTTATGTTGCTACCTCTCTCCATCTTTGGGTATATTGCCTAAAGCTCTCACTTTGCCTCTTTTCCATATGCTGTAGTGTAATTCTATTGGGCGCCATGTCTGTCACGTAGCCATATTGCTTCATGAAAATCTGTGCCAAGTCCTTCCATGAATGAATTTTGGCATGGCTCAGTTGGTTGTACCATTTGGCAGCCGACCCAATCAGACTATCTTGGAAGCAATGGATTAACAGTTGATTGTTATCAACGTATCCTATCATTCTTTGATAGAACATGGTGATGTGAGCTTCAGGACAAGTAGTCCCATTATATTTTTCAAATTCTGGAGTCTTGAATTTCGGCGGGAGTACTAAATCTGGAACCAAACTAGGATCATTAGCGTCAACCCTGCAATGGTAATCAGCATTTTCCATTGCTCTAAGTTTTTCCTCCAACCACCTGTACTGATCTTCAAGTTGTTTTGGCAGTTCAACCCTTGCTTTTTCGTCTAGATCAGGAACTACATGATTGGTTGGACTATTCCTTGGATTGGAACCTGAGCCTGTCGGGTAGTTTATGGGTACCGAGGTATCGGCCTGATGTTGTTGGGGGCTGACAGTAACGGATGCCCCTTGTAGATGCATGTTTGGTTGGGCTTGGGCGCTTATTGGGCAAAACATGGGGGATATATAGAGTCTTCATTACCATCCTCGCCATTGACTACCGGGTCTTTCCCTTTTTCAAGCCTTCCAACTAGCAATTGCGTCAATTAGCTCATCATACTTCTTTGGGATTTAAACATTTGATCCCTCATATCCTGTTGAATTTTGGTTAGTTGTTCTTGCATCTGTGCTTGTATCTGGTCTTACATATCTCTTTGTAATTGCTCTAATCTTTCCATTATTTGATCCATTGTTTTTTCTTGGGCGGGTACTGTAGTGATACTTAGTTGGTGACTTTTTTCAGTTCTCAATTTAGCTGAAATAATTTTGCCTAATTACGGTCCTTTTGTGAAAATCTAATGCATATGATGAAATGCAATTCAAATGCATGGGATGAATACAAAAAGAAAGAGAGGCGTTAATTCTGGATTCAATTCCATTAGAACAACTTTTTTATAAAACAATTTTTTTTACATAAAACGGATTACATATGCGGTCTTGCCCTCATATTCCAAGTGAAGACACCAATCCTTTTCTTCATATCCGAATGTTATGGTCAAATATTGCGAATTTTCCAAAAGATGTCTCTATTATCTCCTTTCTGCTTGATCCGGACCGTGGCCCATTGCTCACTTATCCCCGCGATGCTCATCAGCTTCTTTAAAACATGGCTGCTCTCGAATAATCTTTGTTGGCTTGGATCCTCAGGCAATGAAGTAAAGTCGTGTATTCCTTCATGGACCATCAGCCTTCTCTTTTTGTTTACTCGGACCATATTCGGACGGTCGTATTATATTTCACTTTATCAAGAAATCCGTTCTCCATGACAAGCTTTTCTATTTAGCAATCGAATGTGACTCAACACCTCGTTTCTATAATGAAAATGCAATGCAATCAAAACAAAAGAAAACATGTTAGCACAGGAGAAATAAACAAAATAGAGTACCTATCCGAGTGACCACTAGGGGTTCGAAATGAATCTACCTAGGGTGGCCTTTTAAGGCTTGTAATATGGGGTTTGGTTCTAAAGAAAGGGTGCTTGAACTAGCAGATTTCTCAACCTTCACCCATTATAGGCTCATATGGATTGAGTTCAGTTCAGGGGAATACATTTCCCTATGGCCATAAAGAGATGAAAATCTCACGAAGATATAGGTACAGATGTATATCGAAAGTAGTCTACTAGCCCATATGGAGGTGAAAACCTCACGAAGGCATAGCTTCCCACTCCCACTTAAAAGGGTAAGATCGACCGATCATGCAATGCAATATACAGAAAGATACTTAAACTCAAACCAACACAACAATTATAAGCCGAAATGATAAAGATCGTAATAAAGACGAATAAAAATGCAACAAAAGGATCTCGTACGATGAAAATAAAATGTGATCGAAGCAAAATCAAACGCATCAGCACAGAAGAAATAAAAACAAAATAGAACACCTATCCAGGTGACCACTAGGATTTGGCATGCCTCTACTTAGGGTAAGCTCTTAGGGCTCTCTAAATGCGATTTGGTTCTAAAGTAAAAGGTACCCGAACTTGCAGATTCCTCGATCCTCACCCATTATAGGCTCATATGGATCGAGTTCAGTTCAGGGGAATACATTTCCCTATGGCTGCACAGAGATGAAAATCTCACGAAGACATAGGTACAGATGTATCCTGAAAGCCCTGCACGGAAGTGAAGACCTCACGAAGGAATAGTTTCTCACTCCCACTTAAAAGGGTGTAACTGTGCGGTCATGCAATGCAATGTACAGGGATATACAAAAAAGCTCGAAGTAAATAAAGAAAATATGAATAAAATGATGAAGATCGTAACAGAAAACGGATGAAATGCAAAAAAAGGATCGTATATCAAAACCAAATTTTCAATTTTTAACAAAAAGACAAAAGTTAATCAACTTGTGGCTTGACTATCTTATTTGGTTCCCTAGTGGAGTCGCCAAGCTGTTGAAACTATATTTTTGAAAACGGGGTCGACTATGTTTTAAAAGCAAAAACGAAAAATGGGAGTTGCCACCCATCCTTTTTTATTGAGATGTGATCGGGTCACCTCGTAATTTGATTGTTTTAATAAAATGTTTTGTTTTACTAAAACAATGATTTTGGTCTAAAAAAATTCGAGAAAACGGGTTCGGGAGTCGGTTACGTATGAGGAAGGATTAGCACCCTCGTAACGCCTAAAATTGGTACCTAATTGATTAATTAATGTCTTAACGTCGGAAGTTGAAAACCTGAAAAGATTTAAAAATACGATCCTCTCTTTCTTTTGTTGATTTTTACGAAGAATTTGTTTGAGTAAATCGAAACAGATGCTAAAGACCTTCTTGTCCCGAAGTAATAAAATGTCACATCTAGTATGTTAGGACACAACATTTCAAACCCTCGAGAATAAGCTTGTCTTTAAAAATCATGTATTTAAATTTTAAAAGGATATTCGGTTATTTAGGTTAAACGAGAAAAATCGAAACCCAATAAGTTAGGGCACAATTTTCTCGAATTTCCAAAAAAAGGGAATATTGCATTTGTTTTGAAAACTTTTGAATAACATGTAACAATGTATATAATAAAATAAATCATATGTTTAAAATAAATAATAACCTTAGATAAATAATAAAATGATTTTTTTAAAAATAAATAAATAAAAGACACAACAAATTTTAAATTTTATTTAAAAGGGTTTAAACTAAATAATACATAAAAGATAATATATATTAAAAATATGTATATAATAAAATAACATAATATAAATAAAAATAAAAATAATTTAATATAGAATAGTAAAATAAATAACAAATAAATAAATAAGGTTAAAGTTCGATGAAATAGGGACTCAATCAAAACAAATATAAAATCAGAGGTAAGAAAGACAAAGAAATAAACATATAAGGACCAAAATAAAATACAGGCTACATCATAGGGATCACTGGGCAATTGTGCCCTATCATCAAAACGACGTCGTTCCAATATATGTATTTAAATTTCTCAAGGACCAGATCGAAACAAAAATTAAATTTTTGGGCCAAATTAAAAATAAAAGAAAAATATAAATGGGACAAGATTGCATAGAAATGAAAATGCGGAAGGACTCGAGGCACAAATAACCCATTTAAAAAAAACACGCGGATCATATAAAGGGCGGGTCAGATTTCGGGTTTGGCCCCAAAACGATGTCTTTTTGGGACCTTTTGAACTATCCTTAAAACGGTGCCGTTTAGGACCTTTATATAAACTAATTATTTTGACCCAAAAAACATTTAGCCCTCTTATTTTTTTTTTAAAAAAAAAAACTTCAAGACTCTCAACTCTCTCACTCTCTCTCACTGTCGACGACCATGGCTCGGTCGTCGGACACTGCGCCTCCGTCGTGTCTCTACCGTAGACGGTGGTTGGAGGTGTGCAAAATCTGGTCTTTTTGACCAGATCTGAAGGCCTAGCCTTCCGTTTGCGACAAAAAGGAACGAAACGGGACTTTTCGGCCCTTTTTCCTGGCTAACGCCACTGTCAGAGTACAGGCCAAACCCTAAGGGCTTTTGGAGCCTTCGGCGTCGATGAAGCTCCCTTGGCAACGGAGGAAAGTGTGGATACTCAAGTAAATTTATTTATTTGTTTGGTGTACTTTCGGAAAAAAAATGAGAAGATAACCTTTTGATTTCTGAATATAATTTCTATTTTGAAATTCTTGTTTTTTTTTTATGTTCCCCCCTTTACAACATTTGGTTTCTGGGCTTATATAGCTGAGGCATTACATGTGATTTAGTCATTGCTACTGTTTAATCATTGTTCTGTATTGTTTCTGCCTCTGTTCTGTATGGTTTCGCTTCTGTTTCGCCTCTGTCTCTTTGCTATTTTGGTCTTATTTGCAGGTTCGCAAGAGGTCAATGGGGGCAGGTGGCCATTTTGGTGCTAGCGGGTCAGGGGAGCCGACACTCAAGCGAAGGACGTGCTGACGAGGCATGTGGGTGACAGTAGGGAGGCGCGGCGCTGAAGGGTAGCTAGGGTTTCAGCTTTGCTGAAACTAGATTAGGTAGTGAGCCTATCAGGCCCCTAGGGTTTTTTAATTTTGGGTCAGATATATTTTGGTTTTGGGCTTGTTGTAAAAACTTGGACTGATAAATTTTATTAAAAGCCCGGATAAAATTTGGCCATTACAATATGGAAACTCAATCATTGACTGTATATAAAATATAATCATGGGAGGGGACATTAATTATGGACTTACCTTTTCCTTTTTTTTCTTTTCAATCGGTGCCCTGTTTTTGTTCTTTGTTTCTTTCCTTTTCAATTTGTTAGCTTTTTTTTGCAAACTTGTAATCAAATTGTTTCTCTTTGTTTATTTACCTATACCAATATAATTAATTTTTACACATCAATACTCTAATATCATATACATTTCATTTCACATCTAATATTATTTATTATTTATTATTTTATAAAATTTTAAGAATATTATAATAAAAGTATAATGATAAATTTAGCCACTAACGTATGCATGTTTTGTTAAAATTGCCCTAATTGTATTTTTGAGTTTTTTTGTCATTAACCTTTGTTCTTTTTTTCAATCTGATTTTTCTAATAGATTTAATGAATAAATTCAATTTTTCAATTTGTCTTTTCTTTCAAAAGATTTCAATCTTTCATACGTTTATTTTCTTTAAAATAAGATTTATTTTTAATTTAATGTATTATTTATTTATTTTATTATTTTCATATGTAATTATTTTATTGGGTTATCTAAGCAATTAATTACATCTCATTAAAAATATTTCAAATATAAAATTTCACATCATCTCCATTAACTTTTTTAATGGTACTTTCAATAAATCTGTTAGAAAAACCATATTGAAAAAAAGATCAAAAGTTGATAGCAAAAAATACTCAAAAATACAATTAGAGTTATTTTGACAATACAAATATTAGTGGTCAAATTTATCATTAAACCTATAATAAATTAAAATAAACTATTAGAGCTGATTTTTATTTTCTTTTTCAAATGAAATGATAATTGAAATTATTTCAGTTGAATGAATTTATGTAAAATTAACGATGTATAAGTAATTTTAAGAGTATTAATTAATTTATAAATGTAATTGAGTGAATTATATAATTGATGTAAAATCATTATTGAAACTGTTAATATATGAATGTAATGATATTGTGAATGTGTACAAGTATTTTTAAGAGTTTTTAATTCAAGGTTGTTGGAATTAGATCAGACCGGCTAATTAGATTGAGAATTGTTGGAGCTTTGGTTCGAGAGAAAGGTCAGTTTACGGGTATGAATCGAGTTAAAAAACTAATTGAATCGATGGTTGAATTATTTTTCTCTAATTTTAAACATATTTTTATTTTTTTAATTTTCATGAATTTTTAGTAATTAATTTAATTAAACCGATTGAACCAAAAACTAGTGACGAGGCCGATTTGACCATCAATTTTGAAAACTTTTGTATTTATAAATTGTACATTACTCTAATTATGAATGTAATTTTTAAATTTCTCTATTTACAAATTGAATCAAATAACTAAATTGATTAAATTATAGAACCAGTCAATTATTTATTTATTTACTTAAATTGGTCTAGGTAGAAATAAAACAAATAAACACGTACACACGTCTCTAATTACAAACATAATCAATTAAATTACCCAAATTTCAATTAATTATTGATTTAATTGTATAGATTTATGTACAAATGTAAGTCCAGTAACTCTTGTACTCATGTTTCTAACTAGGTCCTAATTTGGGGTTTAGGGGAATTTAAGAACCGAAGTGAAAAGGGTATATTTAAGGATAAAACAATGCATTAAGCCTAAACAAAATACTTGGCACATAGCTAAGTAGGTTCAGGTTTACTAATTGAAATACACTTTGATCTAATCAATACTCTTAATATTATTTATACATAATTCATTGAGTTAGATCAATGCAATGATTGCAGGATTAATGTTATAATTCATTTGATTTATTAGCAATTAGAGGAATGTAAAATTGATCAATACTCTTAAAATTATTTTTACACCATGATGTCATTACAATTATATATAATTTGATTCAATCGAATTAATGATTATAAGATTAATTGTATAATTCATTTTGTTAGGTTCATAATTAGGAAAAGGGCATGCACATAATGTCATTATACTAGTACATGAACAATTCAATTGTATCAATGCATGTACAATTAATTATATAATTTATTCGATTATTTTGGTATAGTTAATAATTGTATGATTAATAGTATTCATACATAATTCTATTCAATTGGATCAATGATTATATGATTAATAGTAAATTTTATAATAGTAAATTTTATTCAATTACGTTCATACTTAGGTAAATACAACTTCATGTAATGTCATTACACTTGTATAGAAATGATTTAATAGGATCTTTAAATGTAAAATTAATTATAATTCAATTAAGTTCAGATAATTCATAATTGTATGATTAATAGTAGAGGTGGTAATCGAACAAGTTTTGAGTGAGTTCAAGTTGGGTTGTTTCGGGTTCATGTTATTTTGAGTTTAGTCTTGAGTTCAGTTTATTTTATATTCGATGTAATTATATATAAACTGTTATAAAATAAAGAGAGAGAGAGTATAAATAATAAAGAAAATATGAAAGCAATAGAGGATGTACTTTATTGATCAAAAGGGTGATTACAATGCTTCATCAAAGTCTCTATTTATAGGCATAAGAAGTATAAAAGAAGTAGAGATCTAATTCTAATAATTATTAGAATTTAAAGTACATTAATATTTTATCTTGATCATAATGGACATCCACTTAATAAGATATTTATAACATTCCCCCTTGGATGTCCATTTGTAGATAATGTGCCTCGTTAAAACCTTATTAGAAAAAATCCTGTGGGATAAAAAATCTAATGAAGGAAAAAAAGTTCACAATCTATAATACGCATAATATGTTGCCCCATTAAAAACCTTACCAAGAAAACCCAATAGGACAAAACCTTGGTTAAGGGAAAAAGAGTGCAACGCGTATTTACTCTCCCTCATGAAAACATCACATATTTTCTCATATTCTACGTATTTAATCTTGAATACTAGTTTCTCAAATGACTATTTGAATGTATTTACTAAGCATTTATATTACCATTCTTTTAAAAGTCATGAGTGAGGAAAATTTAGGGAAATATATTTTGATCTCTTCAGGAGATTCAACAATAATCATAACAAGCATTAATCATGATTTTTTTATAAAAATATAAATAGGTATTTTGGATCATTTTATAATCCTCCTTCAACTACTATTCACTAAGTCAAATTTACCACATATGTTCAAATTATTTCAATTCATATAAATGAACAATTTCTAGAATTTCAATATGCTTCTAGCATCCTAAATCCTTCAAGGAATTTAATATAAACTTTATTATATAGTGATTTATAAAAGGTTATAACAATAACCATTAAACGCAAGTTAAATCTTTTATGAATTGTCAATTTAATAATATATCTAAAGGTTATTGCATCCACCACAACAAAATATTATATATTTTCATAATCAATTCCAAGACTTAGCGAAAAACTTTATATTTTTATTTTGCTTTTGCAAAATTACTTCAATTGCACCATCACTGGCTTTATACCTTTAGATATTTGGACTACTGGTCCAAAAACTCCACGAATTTAATTGTACTTGAGTTGCGTCTTTCTATTTTGATCAATTTATTCCATATCTATATTTCTCAATAGATTTATTCAAGATCATCCTTTTATTTCATTATTTCAATAATAATGTTGCATGCAAAATTATTGTTGACCACTTTTATTATTTGGTTCCATATTTTCTCGAATTGACATAACTTATCAAGATCTCTTATTTTTCATTATTTTAAAATTCAGTATCAGGTACCTGAATCTCTTCTGGAGTTTTACTTATTAGTTATGTCTTGAGTTTCTTTTAGAGCACCGGCCTCTACTATATGACATTCTAGAAGAATTTTCATCTTTGGAACCTATCAATCTATTATTTATTCTAACTTATTGTTCTACTGGGACTTTGATTCAAATTAAAATATTAGATGGTATATAACACTTGGTTATTCTCATTAAGTTTGTAATAACATCTAACAGTTAACTTGTAATGAGTTATCCTTATTGAACTTCTTATTCAAATTACTCTCCCCCTAACTCATTACAAGTTATTATTTCTCTCTCTCCTAATGTCGAGAAAACTATCAAATCAAAATTGTAATCACAAATCATGTCATAATTGAATTTCAAATACATTCAAAACATATAATAATATAAAGAAACTTGTAATTAATATATATTCCCAGCTTTCTTTGAGGATTCACTTGTCTTTGTGCGGTATGGCGGAGCAATTGGAACATATACGCACATACAAAATTTCAAAGATGAGAAATATTTAGCTCTTGATTAAAAACCAATTGTAACGGGGAGTATTTATAACTTATTGGTTTGATGCATATAACACGTAAATCAACATAATCTCATGTTGAAATAGGAAGTTTAGTTCTCATAAGTAATGATTTAGACATTAATCAGAGGCGTTTAATCAATAATTTCTCTAAACCATTATGTGCAAACTTTTATAAAAGTTTTTCAAACTCAATTAATAAAAGATTGTGATATAAACTCTTCAGTATTAGCAAGATGAATTGTCTTAATTGCATGATCTGAAATTAATTATTTAAACAAGCAATCTTGCAAACGACAAGTTGCAAATTTATAACACATATATGATTATTTTGTAGATGCATCATATAATATCAAAACTATCCACATGGTGGATGAATGGGACGATATTCATTTTAAAAATGTAAGACATTAAATCTCAATTTTAGCTAGTAAGTTTCTAAGAATCAATTTTCTTTGAGAACAAGCAACAAATGATAATTTTTATTTAATTAAAGAGTCTTTTGGTTCTTTAATAAATGTCCATATAAATTCTCAATTAATTTTCGCATTATATATGATCCAAGATGGTGTAACTAGTCACGCCAAGTAATAAACGCATTTGTATCAGTAAACTTCTGGTTTACTTTAACATGCATTTCAATTGTACTAAATTATAACAAATTGATAATTTTACTATCATTCCTTTTACTTTGTATCCACATATAAGTACTATTGTGACATTTACTACTGGAAATGTCTAAATCAATGTGAAGTCTATAATGTCACTAAGTCAATATAATTTTCAAATAATTATATGCAATATTCGCTTCAGGAAATATGCCAAAATTTTCAAATATCCAAAAATAATATTTTTTTTTCATTCACAATATTAATATGAGACCCATTCTAAATATCTTTTAAAACCAATAGATTAACCATCACAAGATAGTAACACATTAACTCTTCTGGAGCTTTCAACTAATTTTGTACTACCAAATATTGGAATAATATTGGTTTGTATTTTCTTTTGTGCTCACTTCGGGGAATGCAATAGATTTTCTAGGATGAAATTATAAACGTCCCAATAGATTTTCTAGGATGAAATTATAAACGTCCCAATAGATTTTTTATTTCATAATCACCATCGCAAAACATGCATGGATTTCAAATTAAAATCTATCTATTAATGTTATCATGATTAGTCTCTAATTAGATCCTCAATTGCAACAACAATCATGATCTCTATATTTTCATTTTTCATAATTATTATATACTGCTACGTTCACTTCAAGGAATGAAGCAAAACTAATGGGAAGAATTTCATAGTTTTCTATTAGTAACATAATATTTTGCTTAGCCACTAGAAAGTATGAGATTGTTCGAAAATACTATTAAAATCAGTTTCACAATATTGTTATCTGAGAACACATTAGATACTTCAATCATATAATATAAAGTATTCATTTAGGGAATATCTATATTACAAATATATGAGTATCTCATGTTATTTATATATATGGTTTTAATGTAAAGCACATGAAGGTTATATTCAACATATATCCTCTTGATTTAAAAAATAATATTATATTTTACAAAATTTTGCATCATAAGGAGCTAAAATATAAGCTTTTAAAGAGCTTTTTACAGTTTGATGTAATATTAGCTCTTTAGGAGCATATAATCATTTTATTGTATAACTTTAAAGAATGCTTAATTTATTTTAAATAAAATTTTATTTATTCATATAAAAATAAAATGAATAGGTATAAATAAAATATATATTAAACGTAACAAATAATAAATTTATGTCACTAATAAATCATTGTGGTTAGATAATATATATTTTATATATCATACCACAACAAAATACAAAATATTATAATGTCAAATTAAAATAACTTTACAACTATAAAAGTTTAAAATAAATATTTTCTAACCTCCACCTTTTATGACATAATTTCATCTCAAATTTTATAATGATATGAAATTAACACGCACAGGTGAATATCCCAAAGTTCATGACAAGTATTCTTACTCATATTCCGCAATAATCATATATCTTAACCAAAATCAAAATTAAATCAATCAATTCTATGAAAATGAAAAAAATATTTATCTCCACATAAAAATCCTAATAAATAAATATGTAAAGGGTTTTATAAATTCATAGAGATACGTATAATGAATTATATAAATTGAACTTTTTAATAGAAATCTGTAGTTACCAATTTGTCCATTAAACATCCATATTCAATGCAACATTACTCATTTCCATTTAATTCATGATCCACTGGCCTGCATTTAATTTACCTGATGTATTACCAATCATGCATAACAAACAAAGCTAACTATATCATCACATCAAAACATAGGACATGGCATGATTAATTAAACTTATAACCATAATGGATAAGGACCACATCTCATGATCATATACGATAACTCAATGCAGACTGATACGTATGGTCAAAGTCATAATAATAATACATATCACAAACCAACTTCCTATACATGCCACTCAGTTGATATTTCTAATATTTAAATTAATTCTCTCAAAAATGATAGTTTGATAGTGTGATTTTGCCTCCGACGATCTCCAACCCCGAACCGACCTGCAACTACTAAACAAATGGAGAGGATGGGTAAGCTTTACGCTTATTAAGTCTATATGAAGTTAATAAGCAATTACTAACATACTTTTCAAGATAAAACACTATAATTGTACAATTACACATGTTCAAGTTAAGTTGTTTTATCGAGTTACAGTTACTAAATCATTCATAACTTGAGATACAAAACTCCAAATTTAGTTTCATTAATTTTCCTTGAAAACAGACTCGTATACCTTTCTCCCATAAAATTTCCAGAATTTTTTGTTTAGCCAATTAGTACAGTTTATTCATTAAAGTTTCCCCTGTTTTGCTATCCAATAGTTCTGACCTTTCTTCACTAAAAATTATTTATCTCATATTTCGGGACTTATATGATGTTCTCGTTTATTCCTAATAAAAGTAGACTCATTGAGGATTCTATTCATATAAATTATAACTCATAATTATTTTTGTACAATTTTTAACGATTTTTCCAACTCAAAACAGGGGATCTCAAATTTATTCTGACACTGTCTCACAAAAATTGGAATATCACATAATATAGAACTCTTTTTCTCCCTCTGTTTCTTTTATATGAAAATAGACTTATTAATATTTAATTCCATAATTTTTTTGAAATTTAATTCAACTTACATAATTTTTGGTGAATTTTCAAAGTTATGCAACTGCTGCTGTCCAACACTGTTTTACTACTAAAATTTACTCTTACATAATTTCACTTAATCCATTTTGTCTTATTGAAGTTCACTCAAATATCGAGCACATTGTTCATAATTTTCATAAACATATACCTACACTTATTCATCATATAATCATGTTCACATGTATTTTTACTTAATCGATTTTCCCGTTGAACTCTTCGGAATAATAACTGATACTTAGTTGCCTGCATATATTTTCACACTTGTAGACAAGGCTATCTGGTACGCATAGTAGCCTGCACTTAGTACTACACATGCGACCAATTATCCAGTACACGTAGTAGCCTACACTTAGTACTACACACGTGATCGAAGTTATCGGGTACGCATAGTAGCCTGCACTTAGTACTACACATGCGACCAATTATCCAGTACACGTAGTAGCCTGCACTTAGTACTACACACGTGACCTCACAATAGTTCATTTGTATTGTTTCTATTCCGAAGGCTCAACCGGGAAATTCCTCACTTTCCAATATGTTACAAATTTATTCATGGTCCTGTTTCAATTTGCAATTTACAACAAATAATCATTCTATAGGCAGCCACATTTCATATGATAATAAATTATAATAAATTAAAAAGAATCGATAAATTATTTACGTACAAACTTGTCGAAATCTCATCAGGTACAACCGTGTAGCAATTCATACAACCCATGTAATAGTAATTTAACATTCAATTCATGTAACAATAATTTGTCATTCAATTTCACATGATACAACAAGCATCACATTTTTCACATCATACACACCATCCATCAACTTCTCCTAAACATATTAAATCATACAATTTATGCCATAACAATAGAAAATTACAATTCAAGTATGGTATTGTATTATTATTAACACACAAACTTACCTCGTATACGAAAATGGCCATTTTTACCATTTTTTCCACAACTTGGCATTTTGCCGATTTTAGCCCGAATTTCAATTTTCCTTGCTCTATCATTACAAATATAGCCTAATTAGGACTCACATTATTCTAAATGACCCAAAATCATATTTTGGCAAAACTACAATTTCCCCTAAACTTTGTCAAAATTACATTTTTTCCCCTAGGTTCGTAAATTAAACTTCATCCTATTTTCTTATGTTTTATGACATGCTGATCATTTTTCCCTTCTATAGCAACATCTAATTCACACTCTAACATGTACTTATGAACATTAGGTATTTTTACTGATTATGTCTTTTTACTCGTTTTCATGTAAAATCGCTTGGTAAAAGTTGTTTAACACAATTTTAAGCTTTATATTTTACCATAAAATATCAAAATAAACACATTTCACCTATGGGTATTTTTCCAAATATAAACCCTAGGTTAAATTATTGCTAGAATAAGCTTAACCAAGTTACAGGGACTTCAAAAATGTAAAGAACTTTAAAAACGGGTCTAAGGAGCACTTACAATCGAGCTTGGGAGTTTGAAAAAACCTTAACCATGGCTGCTATTGGTAGAAATGGTTGAATGAAGAAGATGATAGCTAATTGGCTTATTTCCCTTTTTAATTCTTTTAATTATTAGTTTACCAAAATATCCCTAACTTAAAAATATTTTATTACACCCACTTCATGTCTATTTTTGTCCAGCAATTAACCAATGGTCTAATTACCATTTAAGGACTCTCAATTTAAAATTTCATAACAATTGGACACCTCTAGTATGTAAAACTCAACTTTTACACTTTTTACGATTTAGTCATTTTGACTAAATTAAGTGCCCGAATGTCAAAATTTTCGAACGAAATTTTCAGGAAATTATTCTGTGAAATCGTAGACCATAAAAATCTAATAAAAAATAAAAATTTCATCGTCAGATTTGTGGTCCCGAAACCACTGTTCTGACTATGATGGTATAAAATGAGAATAAGATTTAGCATGTCTAGTTCTAGTTAATGTAAGACTGTATGTTATATACATGATGGTAAGCAAATATGTTGAAATTGAATGACATGTTATTGCATGATTATGGATGTGTAAGTGCTCATTTATGCCACGTTATATGTCTTTAAATATGAGTCTCTGCATGTGTTCGAAAAGTTTTGAATTAAATGAAATTTTATGGCCTGGCTTTCGTCTATGTGTATGGTTAAGTCTGGTAATGCCTCGTACCCTGTTTTGGCCTTGGATACGGGTAAGGGGTGTTACAAAATCAAATCAAATTTAAAAAGAAATTGATTAGATTGATTTACGTTATCATGGATGAGAAGTAGTGATTATGAACATCCTTTTTAATGAAGAAAAATAGATCATCCCCAAGCAAATATCAAAAAGCAAATTTTGAGAGTGAATCTTACTTCTCGATTTCATATAGATAACGATATCATATCTTTCACCATCCTTAAGAACAAAAAGTAAAATAAGTTAATCAAAACAATGATAACGTATAATGAGAAAAGAGTAAAAAATAATAATCAGATATGAAATATTAAATAAAAGAAACTTCTTGTAAAAATTTTGAATCTTGCCGTCAAAGATATTGAAAACCATGAAAGATAAATTTGATCGTTGATAAAAGAAACTATCACTTTGAGCAAGATCGTGCTGATAACGTGTTATAAAATAGAGAAATATGGAGAGAATAAAGAACAAAGAAAATATGAAAGTAATAGAAGATGTACTTTATTGATCAAAAGGGTGATTACAATGCTTCATCAGAGTTTCTATTTATAGGCATAGGAAGTATAAAAGAAGTAGAGATCTAATTCTAATAACTATTAAAATTTAAAGTAAATTAAAACTTTATATTGATCATGATGGATATCCACCTAATAAGATATTCGTAACATAAACATAATTTAAAATGTTTACATCTCAAATTCATTGCTTTCAAAATCGGGCCGGACTGGTTGGATTGACAATCAACCAATACACTAGTCTGAAACAGGCAAAAATCCAATTGACTGTGAATCGATTACAAAATACAAACACTAAAGTCAAATATACATTCCATTTGGCCAAAACTAAGTGATCAATCCCTATACGTCAAAGTATGGTTCAAAACTCAAAGCATTTTAATATATTTTTTTAAACAATTTCATTGGAAGTTTTGGTCATATTTTCTCTTTTTGAGCTTAAAACTACTCTTAGCCTCTTGCCAACTCTTAAATAGGAATATAATACGCTTCGACGTATTCAAACTCACATTTTCTTGTACTGATAACAATATTCATACCAATCAAATTAAGTCTCAGTCGACAATGTTTAATATTATTAAAATTATGGTAAATTTTGAAGTTTATAAATGGATATTTTAAATTTACTTTTAATAACCCAAAGGCTGAAGTTTTATGTCACGTGGAAGATCGCGTCACTAAAGATCGTAATGTATTCTACACCAATTAAATCTTATTTTTATCAACTACCTATTAAACAAGATTTTTTTTTTTACCATAATTTTGTTCTTTTTGGCTACATCAATAAACCACTTGAAACTTTTAATTGTCTTTTGCACAAATACATCATTGGACATTTTGTCTTTAGTCCATAAAGCAAGACCTGAAAAAAAACCTTTCACTTGACAAGTTACAAGTTTACTTGTAAATAACAAACTCTGATGAGCGCAAATGTTGGTTCATAATCATACAGTTTAGACGAAAGGGTAACTGCGAATATTACCAAATATCAAAGGCAATTTTCTCTAGCAAAGACAATGCCTAACATATACATGATGCAGCAAGCCGCCATGTTTACTGGCAACGTTGAGCAAAATCTAATTATCTAATAACACTTTAGACCAGAGGCGGGTACTGCTTTGCTTGCAAGCGAACCCTTCTCTTATATTCATCAGCATCGTGCAAAAGAAAGTGAAAGTGTATATGATTAACTGATTATGATTTTACTTTAATTGAAGCTCCTCGAAAAGGGAGGAATACAGAGTACCATGCCTAGAAACTTTATTGCATTTAGCAACCAATAACCATCTTAAATAGAATAAGGTTTAATGAGTTAGATCGATTTAAAAATGATATCAGGAACGTTATAATCATTTAGTTCATAATCAAGATTATCCAGTCAATGCAAAATCAACTCAAGAAACATACATGTATCAAGATGTTGTACCCTTCAGCTTGAGCAGGATCGGCAGCATTTCGTGCATCCAGCAAGTCCTGGATTACCACAAGAATCTGTTTCACGGTTATGGCAGGTCTCCAGCCCTATGGAAACAAAATGGCCTTAAACCTCCAGGATGGAGCGATGGAACCACAATGATCCAAGTATGTAAAACAACAATCAAGAGGAGAAAATACTTACACTATCCTCATTAAGAATCGAAAGGCAAATAGTACCAGATGGGTAAACGTTTGGGTGGAAAAAACTGTGGAAATTTACACTTTGGAGGCTTGCTAGGATAATCTTCACTGAAGTAGAGTGCAAGTGGGAAGTAACCACCTTCCCAATTAGTTTGTAACATAGATCAGACATCGAGTTAAGCCAATTGAACTTTTAAAAGAAACACAGCTATAATTGTATCTAACATGCACACATTCTTTCACTATTCCTTTCTCTTTATTCTATATTAACACAAATTCTCATGAGACTTTTTAATCAAATATTTAACTTCTTCAAAATATTTGTTTAAAATCAAATTTCAAAGATTGTAAAATTTGTTTAAAATCAAAATATTGACACAAGCTTTCATGACTCGTTCTTTCACTTCAAACAACTGAAGCAAATTCAGGGATGCAATACTATGTCAAGATCAAAATCAATAGCAACACAAAGTTGCAAAGCAGACCTAAAATTTGCAGCCCAAACTTGTAAGCTTTCAATCTGCAGCATATAAATAGCCAGATAACCTCAAGATGTATAATCCTATAAGTAGCAATGCTACTTATTGAAATTGCAAATGCCTTAAGAACCAGGCAGTGAGCAACTCAATTCCAAAAGCTTTCTCCTAGTCATATCTAGAGGTACATGAACAATTTTTAGTTATCAACAGTGGTGAAAATTTTCCAGAATATAGTCCTCGCCAATTATGTAGATAAGTCTCCATTAACATGGAACAAGAAGATGAATGAGGTCTAAGTTCAAACACCACACCGAAGTTGATTACTATATAATTAACAAATGACAAGAACTTTAAACAATATTGGTGAACCGCTAATAAGAACAACCAAAAATGTTAGACAAAATAGACTTCCATGAGTTATGACAGGTTATTAATGAGAAATTTGTGTGCTCATTAGCTCTGCAACTAAGATTGAAGATCTAAAGCTTCAACAACCACTAAACTCCCAAAACAAATCAGGAAACTACATTTTAAGATAGCAATAATGCCCAAACTGCTTTAGACATAGGGGAAGAAGCAAAGGAAGTGAAAATGAATGCAATTAGTACTCAACTCACGGAAACAGGTCTTTTGGCTAGCAGCTATACAATACCAAACAACTAATCTATAAACCATTAAAATAATGTTAACAACATCAAGTTGTGATAATACATATAATAGCAATTAATAGGTAGTCTCGACTCCACAGTTCATACGTCTCTGTTTTCAAGACTATTGATCAAAATATGTAAAGGTCACCATCATAAAATATCTACAACTATTTAACTATCAACCTGACATAAAAGATTGTTAGATACAAAAAAAAAAAAAAAAATCACTTATAAAAGCCTCAAATCTATTTTTATTTCCTCTTTTTATGTACAAAAAAAAGAATATATCAACTTCCAGTTTTTGTACATGCAGTTCGATATCTACCATTCTTCCCCATCAATCATCATTTTCCTAAAACTTTCTAAAAAAAGTACGACAAATAATGCATATATAGCACAACCTCCAAATAATCGCGGTGAAACTAAACCCATCACTAAAATTTTTAGAACCATCAATGTCTTTGCAGTCTATGTTTTACAAGCTTAAATCGCATAAGACTTAGGTTTCAATTAGATCAATTCAGCTCCGTCTCTAATATTATCTCAAAATGACTGCCTAATTTAACCAAAATGAAACAATCTAAAACAAAATCATAAATTTTAAAAGAACAACACAGTGTCCAATTGCCAAGAAGTGAAAATAATAGACAGACCCGTCCGATCCATTGAACCAATAATAGAAAAAAAAATTAAAGGAACTAAATAGAAAATTTAACTTACCAGGAATAATGACTTAGGTTTCGCAACAAATTCCTGAAATTTCATAAGAAAAAGGAAATAAAAGAACATCAAAGAAAATAAAAATAATAAAAAATTTTAAACCAAAAAGGAAAAAGAAAGAAGAGAACGGACATGAGGATGGTTTTTCCTCTATGCTTTTCATTCCTCGGCAAGTGAACCACGCGCTATTCCTCCCGACATAACTTCTCTTACTTCCTCCTACACCTGATCATTCATCATTGGTTGGTACACTCAACACGGCCAGAAAATAACAGAATTTTGAAAAAACATAAGTTAAAAAAATAGATTTTAGCAAATAAATAAGACTCATTTTAAAAATAGGTCAGATTTTGAGTAAGTACTTGTTTTGAGTTTAATCTGATCAAAATTTGTAAAAAAAAAAATTATTGTTGTTTTCTATTTTTACAATCATTTTATTATTATATTGATATTATTTTTTATTATTATTTGGATATTATATAATTTGTTAAGTTGCACCTATAATAGTATTATTAAAATATAATGACTTTTTTAATTTATTTTCAATTTGTTACTGAAATATTTATTTTAATATTTTTAATATATTTGATTTATTATATATTTTAAATTTATTTTTATATAAAAATAATATAAAAAATTAATATAGGTGAGCCAGATCAAGCTCGGGTTTTATCATTTTTATTTGGGCTCGGCTTATCAAACAAGCTTGAAATTTTATTGTAGCCTGATCCGGCTCATGTTCACCTCTACTCCCTCCCTCATTCTCTTTCTTAAATAATTATTATTTTTATAATAATGAATAATAACTTAGAGATGCTCATGAGCTAAGTTAAGTTTGGGTCAGACTCATGTAAGGTATATAAATCAATTTTTTAAGTTCGGGTCTAACTTGGCCTAAAAGATAGGTTTATTTTTTTCAAGCCCAACCCGATTTAATACATGCATGGATGGGATGAAATTTATTAAATTCCATTCATCAAAGGTGTGAATTTTCAAGTTTAGAAAATCAATCAACTTGTGATAACTTTTTGGGTAGGATCGAGATATATTTGGGTTGAAATGTCTTATAAGGTTCGAAGATCTATTTTTTAGTTTTGAATGCACTTTGAATCACTTAATTTCGAGTTTAGGAGCTCAAGTTATGATTATTTTAGTGAAGACTGCGCAAGTAGAATCTCTGGATGAGATTATTACGGAAATTACGAGTTTAGACTTTTAATTCGAGTTTAAATCTTACTGGGTTTGATTTTTAGGCTTATGTTTTTGTTTTATATGAGTGCAATATTGTATTTATTAGGTGTTATATTTTATTATTTATTTATTTCAAATTTTAGAAATATTTTTTTTAAAAGTTTTATATTTCTTAATCAAATAAAAAAGTTAGTTCAAAACTAATTATTTAGATTAATTAGATATCTTTTATGATTTTTAAAAATAATTAACATTATTATATTATAAACTTTTCATCTCATCAAAACTAAAATAATCAAAACACATTGTTTTAATAGTGATTTTTAAATAATAACAATTATATATTTTAAAATAATAAAAAATATTAAAAATATTAGATGCAGTAATAAGATACATTATAAGAAAAATGAAGTTTAAACCTTAAAAATAATATTATTAAAAGTACATCTACGAATCTTGAATATAAATCCTAAAATTAGCATGGAAAATAAAAAAAAATAAAAAATGAACAATATAGAGCAAGGAATAAAGAAAATGCAGCATGATTTGTTTGTTAACGGCGGAACCAATCCAAAAAAACCCACTTAATATTTTTTACAGTTATTTTGCAAATATGAAATAATCCCGATGCACTGTAAATGGGAATCTTTGAGTAGGTGAATTGTCAGCTTCAATGGTAACTAATTAATTAAGAAATGGCATTATATTTAAAAAGGTTACGTGAGAACTAAACCTGAAATTGATCAAAGGCAAAACGACTTTTGGATTGTAATTAGTTATGGGGTCACTTACAATAATAGTTCCCCAATCCACCAACTCCCTTGCCTCCAACAACCCTGTTTTTCCCCTGCTTTTCATACCACATCATGTCTTGGATCACCCCCTTTTCACCATAATAATCACTCACGTCAACTAACAATTTTAACATTTATGTTACAATATATTTTATTCAAAACCCAACTAAATAATTAATGAACTTATATATATATATAAATATCCGAGGTTAATGATAATGTGATTTATTGATAAAATATTGGATTTTCAATTTCAGTACTCAGGAATCAACTGATGGTAATATAAAACATGCAAGCCCAAGAAAAATTATAATAACAGATACTTGTTGAATGTATTATTATTATTATTATTATTATTAAGTTTCAACAACCGCACAATATTTGTATGGAAAGAAAACCAACCAACTTTTTAAAAAATGAGAAAAAAAAATACTTAATTTGTTTTCCATGTGGTTTAATTTGGATTCTAGAACATTATTAGGTTGTGTGTAATATCAGTTCATGTTGGCTAATCTCTTACATTGCTTCAACCTTATGTATATCCATCTTTAAATCAAACCCCATTTTTCTCTCAATCTTCTCATCAGAAGACCAAAATCTTCTGATTCATTTCAATAGAAGAGGGGGAAAAAGTGTTGAGAAGTAGAGCACTTGTTCTTTTTTTGTTTTTGACAGAGGATCCAGAAAAAATGAAGAACGGTAACAGCAATACTAAGCTAATTCTCCTCCATCCTTATATCCAAAAACAAGGAAGCTCAAACAGATTATGGCTCCTTGCTTTTGTCTCCTTCTTCGCCATAGCTTTCCTTCTAACTCTTATATACACCAGAGAGTCGATTACTACTAAAACTACTGCCCCAAGCACAACTGTCACCGGCCCTGCAGGCTCCGCCATTGGTGGTCCGCCGTTGCCAAACACCGTGGTCAACACCCTCCTCCACTATGCTTCAAAATCCAACGATAGTTACCACATGGCATACTCAGAGCTCAAGCCAATCTCCGATGTGCTGAGGAAATGTTCTTCCCCTTGCAACTTCCTTGTTTTCGGTCTAACACAAGAAACCCTTCTCTGGAAGTCCTTGAACCACAACGGACGCACAGTTTTCATCGACGAAAACCGGTATTACGCCGCTTATTACGAAGAGTTACATCCCGAAATCGATGCCTACGATGTACAATACACGACCAAGATTAGTGAAACCAGGGAGCTAATAGCGTCGGCTAAAGAACAGATTCGGAACGAGTGCAGGCCGGTCCAAAACCTGTTGTTCTCAGAGTGCAAGCTTGGGATCAATGATTTTCCGAACCATGTTTACGAAGTGGATTGGGATTTAATATTGATTGATGGACCAAGAGGTGATGGACCGGACGGACCTGGAAGAATGCAACCCATCTTCACTTCGGGAGTGCTAGCGAGAAGCAAAAAAGGGGGCAATCCAAAGACTCACATATTCGTTCATGATTATTACAGAGACGTGGAGAAGATGTCTGGGGATGAGTTTTTGTGCAAGGAAAACCTGGTGGAATACAATGACACGCTTGCACATTTCGTGGTTGAAAGAATGGAGGAAAACAGCTTTCAGTACTGTCGCAACAATAATAATAATATTAGATCCACAAAAGCTTCCTCATCTTCCTAGTTAAAACTACTTATCCAACTTCATAAAAAACATACAGTCCAAGGGGGTCAGTCAAGATATGGTATTGAAGAAAAAGAAAAAGGAGAATATGGATTATTTATCATGATTTCATTGGAATTTTGTGTTAGATCGATCGACCCTTTTTTGTTGAGGGTGTGTGTGTGTAAGAAATAACCTTTTTTCTTTACAACGAAAAGAAATTTACAATGAAAAGAAATTTAAGTTCCTTGAATCGGAAGTTTCAGGACTTCAAAATTTGTCATCAAGTTCTTACCCGAATTCTCTTCTTCTCCCCCTTTGTTTATTTTTGTGCTTTAATGACAAAGGAGCTTATGAACACCATGGAGTGTTTGTTTTAGGTTTCTACATTGCTTGGAGTTGTAGAAGTTTCAAGTAAAAAAAAAAAAAAAACACCAAAGTTTTTCATAAAAAGGTAAAATTATGAGAATATTGAATTTACTTATTAAATTGCGCGGATTTAATTCTCTATTTTTATTTATTTTACATTCTTTTTAGCTTTTAATGTAACATTTTCCGTCAAATCCATTAGATTTAATTACGTGGCCTATTCTAACTTTACACAATCTTTTTTTTTATGAAGAAAGAAGGTAATCAAATGCCTTTAAATCAAGTACTTCTTACATGTGATGCACCAAATTTATCTTTTAATAAAAGTTTCTAACAGGAAAGTTAGGGAACTCAAGAAGAGTGAGTTTAACATCTTTGAGCCTAATTTAGCTAGCCAATCTACCACCTTATTACCCTCCCTTAGAACAAATTGTAATTTAACTTCTTCTAATTACCTCTTAGCTTTCATAATCTGTCATATAAATGTCATCAAAGGAGTACTCACAAAATTTCCCAATATCATCTTAATAGCATCCAAGTAGTCAATCTCAACAATAATCTTATCGTAGTTTTGTAGGCGAGCCACTTCAAGACCAGTTAAAATAACCTATAATTCAGACTTTAGAGTAGAGGCTCTCCCAATATATTTCCTGAAGCCTTCCAACCAATTCACAGTAGAATCTCTCACCACACCACCAACCATCAGACAGTGTCCATTCATATTAGAAGACCCATAAACATTAACCTTAACCCATCCACTACTAGGTAGATGCCATTTCACCCTAACACCTTGATTAACTCCTAATGACCCATAACCTATTAGTGATTCACAGATATTAGAGAAAAAGCATTCTTCCCTACAAACAATCTCATTAGGCCTGTTTGAAACCTATTGAAAAATAAATTTATTCCTATTCATCCACAGTAGTTAGCACAAGACAGCAAAGAGTCCCGCATGGGTATCATTTCCCCCAAAATCGCTATTCAAGTTGGTAATTACCCAATCCAAAATATCTAAATTAAAGAAGTGAGACAAGTAATTTGGGGGTATTACCTTTTCCCATACCTTATCCACAACATAGGCAATCATGCAGGTTATAAATGACTGTTTCTTGAATATCCCTACACATGGTGCAGTACTTTGAGGGAGACATATTCCTTCTATTCTTTTCGAAATTTGTTAAGAGTTTATGGTGTATAACTACCCAGAGAAAATGCTTGATTCTTGGTGGTAAATTAGTCTTCCAAATTTCACTCCAAATATTATCCCCTACCTCGTCATCTGTCTGTACTAAACTGTTGTATGCCGTTTTGATGGAAAACTTCCTAATTCTATGAGTTTGCCACAGAAAAATGTCTCTCCCAACAATTTCACAAGGGGGAGGGCATACATATAGCCCAGGACATCTTTACCAACATACCATTGAAGTGATGATAAGTTCCACCGACCATCCGCTTTAACCATATCGGCTACTTTGATTTGTTTCGCTCTATTCGAGTTGGCTAACATGTGATTTCAAATCGATCCCAATTCAGGAACCCAAATTTCGTCAAAAAAATCCACATCTTTACCATCGCCTATGCTCCAAGAAATGTTCTACCTAAACTGTTTCTGTAACAACTCGATTTTTGGGCCATATCAGAACAGTGGTTTTGGAACCACTAACCTGAGGTCAGAGAAATTATTTTTAATATTATTTTATGTGTTATAGCATGTTTATATGAGTGCATGAAAATTTTGGGGAAATAGTTTTAACGATTGCATGCTCAATTGCAAAAGAGGACTAAATTGCATAAAGGGAAAAAGTTTTGTTTTTCGAGAAAATGGTGTTAAATAACTAGAGAATCATAATTAGGGGTCTTTAAAGGGAAAATAGACCCATTTTAATAAGGGTGTCCGGCCATAGAGACAAATAGGAGTAGAAAAGTCAAAATTAGGTGAAGTTAGTAGCTTAATTTTGACTAGAAATAAAACAAAAAGAAAAGGGTTGTCATCTTTTTCATCTCTTGTCCATACCATCGAAAATATCAGTCATTTTAAGGGTTTTGGAGCTTCAAAATTTCTGCCACTTTTTACCCTTACAAGTAAGTGATTTTGATGGCCTTTCTTAATAATTTTTGTACTTTTGGGACCTTTGTAGCATAATCTAACTAATGAAGGGACTATTTTGCAAAATGGTTGAAAGTATAGGGTTTTTCCATGAGACTGTTCATTTTTTTCTGAATTTTTATGAAAGAAAATAAATCATGGTTTGTTAAACAAACAACTTTTGTGAAGTAGTTATCATGAAAACCCTAACAAAGGATATTTTTGCATAAGTTATAAATGATGTGGTAAATGTGTGAAATGATGGAAATTTTGGGTTGCTTCTAGTATATAAAGAATTCATCTAGGCTTGGTTAGTGAGAAAATTTGAAAAAAATCAATTTACGAGCCTAGGGGTAAAATCGTAATTTTGTGAAAATCTAAGGGCAAAATGGTTATTTTGCCAAAATATGATTTATGAAATGCATTGATTAATATGATGATTAAATTAGTGAATTTTTATCATTTTAGATCAAGAAATACAAAATCCGGGCCTAGATTGGGGGAAGGCTAAACAATTAGACTAAATTCAACTAGTCGCCCACTTTTTGTATACCGAGGTAAGTTATACGTAAGTAAGGTAACTTTATCATTATTATGTGTTGAATGATTAATTTTGTGTAATATGATTGAAATTTCTTATGAATAATGTATGATGAAATTCAATGTAGTAGAGTCCCGATTGAACCCAAGAATAGATTGGATATCCATGCTATGACATTTGGGTGATATGTGTCCCAGTGTAAGACCATGTCTAGGACATGGCGTCAGACATGATATGAGAGCCAGTGTAAGACCATGTTTGGAACATGGCATCATGGATATTGTGAAAGCCAGTGTAAGACCATGTCTGGGACATGGCATCGGCATTGATATGTGCGCTAGTGTAATACCATGTCTGGGACATGGCATCGGCCACAACATGAGAGCCAATGTAAGACCATGTCTGGGATATGACATCGGTATTGAGACGAGAGCTAATGTAAGACCATGTCTGGGACATGGCATCGGCCTCGACATGTAAGCCAATGTAAGACCATGTTTGGAACATGGCATCGACAATTCACTCTCTTGTGTAAAGCTTGTTAGATATCCTTTAGTATTTCAAATGGTTTCACGGGTTATTTTAAAAGCTTATGACAATGATATAAAATGATATAATCATGTTGTGAGTGGTACAGGTTCTTATTCGAAACTTATGAGATATAAGTCTAGTTATGTTGCCTTGATGGTAAGAATGTCATGAGTAAGTTATAGCTATGAAAATGATTTTGGTACGATATGAAAATCTTTGGTTTATACTTGTGATATATATATATATATATATATATATATATATATATATATATATAAGCATGTAGTGATATTTACCCATGTTCACTCAAGAATGTTGTGTTGATTTATAATATGCATGGTTGATGTTGTTACTTATTTATATGCAACTTACTGAGCTTTATGCTTACTTCTTCTCCTTTCCATTTTCTTATAGTGCCGCCAAGCTAGTATGAGGGATCTAGAGACGTCAGAGGCATCGATCACACTATCACCTGAAGCTTTTTATATAGCTAGTTTAAATGTTTTGATTGTGGCATGTATAGGGACTTGAATATTTTGTTTAGTGTCTTGTTAGTTTAGCCACAAGTGTTGGTTCTTATGATGGATGTGATATTTATTTTGTATAGGCCATTAATGTTGGCTAATATTGATTTTTATTATTAAATGCATTTGATGCAAAATTTCTCATGGTTGTGGTTGATTTGGTTATATGTGTTATACTTGGATTGGTGTTGGTGGATATTGTGTAGGATGGTGCAAGTAAGGGTGGCAAAAAGGCTTGGTAAATAGCCTTATTTTTGTCCACACAAGCATGTGTCTAGGCCGTGTGTGACACATGGTCTGCCCCATGGGCGTGTAGTCCGTCGTGTGTCCTCTGCACCTAAATTTTACAAGTCAATATGCATGGTAGTAAACACATGGGCAAAGACACGGTCGTGTAGAGGACACGGCCTAGCACACGGACGTGTGCCTTGGTCGTGTGCCCTTAAGGGGTTGCTAACATTAGAAACAAAATATCAAGGTTTTTGGACACGGGTCGAGACACGGACATGTCAGGGCCGTGTGTGAAACACGAGTCATGGACATGGGCGTGTGCCAAGCTGTGTGAAAATCCCTGTAGGTTTGAATCGAAAAAATAAATTCGTACTGGCTAGGGACACGGGCATGTCCTGATATGTTCAGGCCATGTGAGCCACATGGGCCTTCAACATGCCCATGTTAAGACAGGACACGGGCGTGTGCCCCTATCTGCTTGAAATATTACAAAGTTTTTTAGATTGCATAGATTAGTCCCGAATCAATTTCCAAAGTGTGCTCGGGGCCTCGCAGGCCCATAGTAGGGAC